>NC_037670.1:127692607-128048458 GCF_003255815.1 Theropithecus gelada | reverse complement strand
GAGACGGGCGGATCACGAGGTCAGGAGATCGAGACCATCCTGGCGAACACGGTGAAACCCCGTCTCTACTAAAAAATACAAAAAACTAGCCGGGCGAGGCGGCGGGCGCCTGTAGTCCCAGCTACTCGGGAGGCTGAGGCAGGAGAATGGCGTAAACCCGGGGGGCGGAGCTTGCAGTGAGCTGAGATCCGGCCACTGCACTCCAGCCCGGGCAATAGAGCCAGACTCCGTCTCAAAAAAAAAAAAAAAAAAAATGCTCAGATATATAAAATGTTATATAGTGTAGGTTTTTGTACTAGAAGAAGAATAAAACAGAATGAAAACTAAATGAAAACTAAAATATATATATAATCTATATATTAAACCAGCCATCCTGGAAATTACAGCATTATGTGCTTAAAACTGGGAGTCATATTTTAGATACTGTTCATGAGTTAGTACTCCTAGACTTGCCATGTCATCAAGATGTTGCTCTACTTAAGAGCAGAATATTTTGATACCATGGGCCAAGAGAGCTAATATTTTTCGAGATTTTCTGGCAGATGGTAAAGAATGAAATTGAAATCTAAGTATGATATAATCATTTTTCTGCAGTGCTGTTCATAGAACTATCAAACTATTGATAATCTGGGTAATAATGGTCTTATTTGGGGCAGAGTTATTTGAAAAAGAATTGCAAAGTAGCAAAGAAGCTTTTATTGTGTTTCTTAATTTTGTGGGGCGGGGGGGTAGAGTAAGTGTATTTTCTGCCTGGTGAATAATACCTCAAAATTCACCCTTAGCTTCAAAAAAAGGGGTAAATGCCAGAACTGCTTATGTTGCTCATCACATTTTTCACATTTCAATGTAGAATGAGGCAAGTCTTTCTTGAATGCCCTAGCCTACAGTAACATGTAATATTCCCTGAGAGTAACAGTTTCTAGCTGTGTAAAAGCTCCCTAAAGTTTGCCCATTCATCTCTTTCTCTTTCCACTCACTGCAACCTCCAGTTAATGGTCCCGTTCTCCTTTATCTATCTAGAAAAGATGAAAGGATGTGCTGATCCTGCTAAGAGTTGTTCTAGTTTGTGGCAGGAGTTCTGAGTAGCCAGATTGCATCCATTCTATAACTTTATGATCTTTCTATATCAAATGCTGTCGTTTACATGCAGCTCCTAGAGCTGTGCTTGTCTCTGAGGTCTGAGTTTTGAGTAATGGCAGTGGCAGCACTCGCGCTGCAGGAATCCTCAACAGAGTTCTGTCCAGACACTCCTCAAGCCTTCAGTATTTATGGGTCCCACTGTGCTATCTAGAGGCATGATTTCTGGCAGTGATTTTCCCCATCTATAAATTCTGTGAGATCAGTTCTCTCCCTCTGTGGCTCTGTGCTGCATTTGAAAAGGCAGCTCCTTTTTAAGGCAGAGCTTTGGGGAAAGAGGCTGCTCCCAGCAACCACTACCAATCCCCAAGATAACAGTAGTTCTTCTATTGCATTCTACTGTGATTTACTTTGAAAAGTCCTGGGATTGGTGGGGAATGATATAACCAAATAAAAAAAAAACTACCCAAAACTAACCAGGCCTTGAGAGACTAAACACCAATTGATTGATCCTTCTATAAAAGTAAAACAAAATAGATGTAATTCTTGAAGATACAGGCTCACAATCCCTAATCTGTAATTTCATATTACAAAAAATATGGAAATATCACAAGCCAGTTTTTAAAAAATGTATGTGATGGCAAAGTTTGACATGACCTGAATTCATTTGGCAGCAAGACCTGTGTTGAAAGGATTTAAAGCTATTTATGATCATTATTTCTGTTACTTATGTGAATTATCATGCATTTCACTGTAGAAGTATTAATGTGTTGGAATATAGAGTGCTGCTCTAGGCAAGGCATATGCACCATATTGCCTTTTTGAAATCTATAAGTTAATTAAGTTATTTGAATTATAGAATTCATTTAACTTCAAGGGATTATGGACCTATATGGCTATTATTCCAAGGAAGGAAGTAACTCTTTAATTTTCATTAGGAGTTACTAATACTTGTATTTTCAAGTGGCTTTGATTTTATATCAAATCAAGCTATTCTTTATATTGTTTGTTATTATGTCAACTACTGAAGAGGGATGGAAACAGAAAACAAAGTTTATTTGTGAATTTTGGAAATTTCCTGGCTCTTTATATATTACGTGTATATTATAGTAAATAGGCTACTGCACAATGAGCAGAATTTTTATGTACTTAATGTGGATTGCATTTGATTAGTACATAATTGCTGCAGGTTCATGTGCTTGTGTATTCTTGAGATTATAAACTCTAAAAGCTCTTTAGGATTCTCCAGGCCGGCATAGCACAGAAACATTCCAGTTAGCAAGACTTGGAAGTTACAGGTTCTCTCCGGTTTCTGAGTCCCTGAGGTTTAATGAGGTTTATGAGGGTCAATGTAGGTTTCATTTTGACAACACAGTCAAAAATGAATGGCAGGTCAGGTGTGGTGGCTCACACGTGTAATCCCAGCACTTTGAGAGGCCAAGGCAGGTGGATCATTTGAGCCTAGGAGTTTGAGACCAGCCTGGGCAACATGGTGAAACCCTGTCTCTACAAAAAATGCAAAAAAATTAGCCAGGTATGCTGGCGGGTGCCTGTAATCCCAGCTACTTGAGAGGCTGATGCGAGAGGATGCCTTGAACGCCGGAGATTGAGCCTGCAGTGAGCTGTGATCACACCACTGCACTCCAGCCTGGGCAACAGAGCAAGACCCTGCCTTTAAAAAAATGGCATTTTTGTGTGTGTAAACATTGCTTAAAAGTCATTTCATCAATCCTGATCTAGTTGTACTGTGATTCACTTCCATATATAAATACTTTAATTGAGTCAAACCTGCCTTAAGAGAAGAAAAGAATTTCAAAAATTTCAAATTCTTATTCTGTCTTTATTCTTGTCCTGTCATTAAATACATTTGATTGTGCCATGCTAAGCAAAGTGGAAAATGAACTTTGTAGTCTGGATTGCCTTGCTCTGGGACCCGTGATTTAAGACAGTTTTGAAATGTAGGAATGTAGCGCAGTACAAGCTCTGTACAGAGTGGGTCTGAGTTGTGTAGGTCCACCTTTGAAGCTTAAACAACTTGAGTGAGGGTTAGGGTCTCTCTCTAAGGAAAAAAATACAAAATTACACATTCCAAATTAGGTACAAATGTGAAAATTTATTTAGAATGCAAAAAGAAGTAAAAACAAATTACAAATTGTTCAAAATTGACTGTACCACAAACATCACAAAATCAAGAAATATAACATTTTTGTTAACTGCCTGTTAACTGCCTGAAATGTTCTATAGTACTTTTTTCCTTATATCTTTTTTTTTTTAAGACGGAGTCTCGCTCTGTTGCCAGGCTGGGGTACAGTGGTGCACTCTCGGCTCACTGCATCTGCCTCCCGGGTTTGAGCGATTCTCCTGCCTCAGCCTCCTGAGTAACTGGGACTACAGGTGCGGGCCACCATGCCTGGCTAATTTTTGTATTTTTAGTTGAGACGGCGTTTCACCATGTTGGCCAGGATGGTCTTGATTTCTTGACCTCATGATCCACCAGCCTCAGCCTCCCAAAGTGCTGGGATTACAGGCGTGAGCCGCCATGCCCGGCCGGCCATGTACTCTTAAATCGCCTTTTCCTATGACAACAATTTTGTAATATTTTCTGGAAATAATAGAAAGGGTATTCTGCCTCTAGCTTGTTAGATCAGAGTTGATGCTTAATATTTGCCTTTGCAACTCCTTACTGATCATGTCATTTAGATTTTTAGAATCGTTATAGAATTGGAAAACCTCTCTCTTATTTATATTTCAGGACATTTCAACTTCCCTTGTGCAGCGACTAATCTTAGCTGCTCTCTGAATTGACGTCACTCATTAAATAGTGTATCATCATTATCCTTGAGTCATGATGCTGGATGCATCAGCACAGTGGGCATAGGAGTTCCTGGAAGCTGTTTTTCTAGTGAGAATGACATGACTAGACTACAAAATGGAAAGTAAACCACATAACTATATCACACTAACCCAAGATAAATGTATTTCCACGATCTTAACCAACTGCAAGTGTTATAAAACATGGCCATCAGACTATATTGCTAGAGCTTCTCCCAGGACCTTAGATAGTGCTGACCAAAGTGAGGGCCATGAAGCTGAAGCTTCATCAGCTTCGTGGTAAATCCTCTTCTGTCTATGACAAACATATTGGAATTGAACATTACACTTAGATTTGTTGCACTGATAATATACATTCACATTCTGACATTCGTCTTATTGACGCTTCCTTCCTCCTTTCTTACTCTCACTGCAAGTTAGTTGCCTCAACTTTCCCTTTCAAATTCTGATTACATCTTATCTTCCCTTTATTTCATGTTCTATTGCTTTTGCCTTGTCATGTAGGGACCATAGAGATTTCTATATACTGCTATAGCTACTGTTTTGATTCTCAATAAGAAATAATCATTAATGCGAAATAATATTTTTTATTTAATGTAGATATTTTAAGCCATGAATTTTTTAATATATTTGGAATATTCTACAGCATATGCACATCACTTTATGACTCATATATACTGACAACTTTTTTTTTTTTTTTTACAGTTTTAGTAAGTTTTCTTTTTTTTAATTAGACTTTGTGTGCTAGGGTACATGCGCACAACGTGCAGGTTTGTTACATATGTATACATGTGCCATGTTGGTGTGCTGCACCCATTAACTTGTCATTTACATTAGGTATATCTCCTAATGCTATCCCTCCCCTCTCCCTCCACCCCACGACAGGCCCCAGTGTGTGATGTTCCCCTTTCTGTGTCCAAGTGTTCTCATTGTTCAACTCCCACCTATGAGTGAGAACATGCAGTGTTTGGTTTTCCATTCTTGCGATAGTTTGCTGAGAATGATGGTTTCCAGCTGCATCCATGTCCCTGCAAAGGACATGAACTCATCCTTTTTTATGGCTGCATAGTATACAGATAGTATACACATGGTGTATATGTGCCACATTTTCTTAATCCAGTCTGGCAAACAACTTTTACTGTTGGTATAAATGGGCAGAGGGAAAAGAGCACTGATTTGGGAGTCAAGCCATATAGTCCTTTCTCTGTCAGTTGAACTCCCCACATAACCGTGGGTAGTGGTAGAGGCTGCCTGGGCCCCTCACAAGTAAGCACGTTCATCTTTGTGATCTCTTAAATGTCTTACCACTGTGGTCCTAAGTCCTAGAACTGGGTAACAACAATGAACCATGAGTTAAGCAGGAATTTAGTTTGGCTGAAAACATGGTTATTATGTTTTCTGTTTCAATTAAGGCAGCCCTTACAAGAAATATTAAAGCAGTCACCATATCTTTAACCAATTGTAGTTAATTTATACTTGTAGCTTATTTTATCACCAGGGAAAGATATTAAACAGAGAAACAGAAATGTAGCATTGGCAGAACCATGTGATGTTGTTACCCAGATAATACTTGGTGCCAGCCTGAGATGCTGCCCTTCTGGCTCTTCCTAGAAGAGCATCAGTGTTTGTAATAGTGGACAGGGGCTGTAAATCACCTCATCTCCCTATCCTGCTGAAAATAGGTACTACAGAAAAGTTATTAATAATAATAGTATTATTGTATTTCCAAAAGACACTCTTCCTGGAGTTTAACTGACGAGTCTCGGAAGGGCTTTATTGCCTTCATTCATTCAAGTGTTCATTGAGCTCCTCTTCTGTGTGAAGCAGCTCTCAAGGCACTTAAAATTTGTGAAACAAAATCTTTGCTCTGGAGGGGCCAACATTCTGGTGAGAGGAGGCAACCATCAAATAAATGAACATGTCAGGGAGTAATAAGTGCAATGAAAAAATTAAATCAGAGGTCAGTGAGTGATGGGGTTAGCATTTTATTACAGGTGGCCAGGGTAAGGCATCTGAGGGGCATAACCATTAAACAGAGGCCCAAATCATGTAAGAGAGCTAACCGAGCAGAAGGACTAGCCAGCATCAAGAGTCTTACCCACTGGTGTTTGGGTGGCCACAGCACCCCTTATGGAAATGTCAGTACTAAATGATGTTTTACTTCTTAAGTAAGAAGGGCTATTTAGAGGGTCTCTTTTTCCTACTTTTTTTTCTGAATGACAGCTGAGGTTAAAAGAAATGAGTCTGAATCACAAGACAGCAACTAGGCTTTTGAGTTCACATATACTTCTAACATAAGAGATACTTTTAATAGTTGGTCACCTCATTGATGAATTGATTGATTAATTCATCATCTTGGCCTGGCTTCCTATGACAAAAGTGGGAAGTTACTTGTCTATTTTATCTAAATGATACCAGGGACAGTAGTATTTTAAATAGAACCAGAGTAAAAGTAGATACCTATTTCAGTTGTAATTTTAGATTAGGTAAAGTAGTTCCTAGATCAGACCAAGTTTACAATAAAATATTTGTTAGAATTATACTGATGAATCTCTGCAACATTAAAAGGTAGCAACAGTTTAGAAATATCTGTCATTCTTTTTATTCCTTCATTTTTAAATAACAAGTACTTTATGGTAAAATTGTAACTTTAGAAATAGTTTTTTGTTTGTTTTGCTTATCTGAGAGGTCAAATTTTTGTAAAAAAGAATAGATTTGCGGTCGGGTGTGGTGGCTCATGCCTGTAATCCCAACACTTTGGGAGGCTAAGGCAGGCGGATCACAAACTCAAGAGATTGAGACCGTCCTGGCCAACATGGTGAAACTCTGTCTCTACTAAAAATACAAAAATCAGCTGAACGTCGTAGCACCCGCCTGTAGTCCTAGCTCCTTGAGAGGCTGAGGCAGGAGAATTGCTTGAACCCGTGAAGCGGAAATTGCAGTGAACCAAGATCATGCCATTGCACTCCAGCCTGATGACAAAGTAAGGCTCCGTCTCAAAAAAAAAAAAAAGAAATAGATTTGTAAACCATCATGGAATGTGTTATTTAGGAAGCAAATATGAATTACATGCATATCTTAAATTTATGATTGCAATATTATGTCAGGTTAACACTTTTCACATAATTGAGTTGGAAAATGTTGGGATATTACTTTTCTTGGAATGCAACATTTTTAGCTCTCTTTATAATGCCTTCCCATAGTTTTTTTTTTTTTTTTTTTTTTTTTTAAGCAAATACGTAATAAAGAAATTCTTTAGAAGGTTAATTTTTGTGTATTTCTTTTGAGCACCCAGTTAGGAGGTTCTCACATTGATCTGGGTGAAAAATGATCTAAGGAGGTGGTGGTGAAGGGAAAAAACAGGTATAAATTTAATAAATATGTAGGGCTGGGTATGGTGGCTCACGCTTGTAGTCCCAACTACTTGGAAGGCTGGAGTGAGAGAATACCTTGAGCCCAGGAATTTGAGGCTACACGAACTCTGATCCCACCACTGCACTCTAGCCTGTGCAACATAGTGAGACCCCTGTCCATAAACAGATGAGCAAAAGGAGGGTCTACAGGTTTGGGTGACAGGCTATGAGGGCAGGGAAAGGAGAGGAATGGTCAAGGAATGTGCAAAGAAGTGATGCCCAAGTACACATGGTATTTCCTCTTGGTTCAGTTTTTCTGTAATCTTCTCCCATGGTAAAACCTGAGAGAGAGTTGAGATGATGACTAGCAGCAGGGTTAAAGGTTCAGTCCTTTTGGTTTTTCTCTCTTTATCAAAAACAAGACTATTATGCCCTTAAGTCATGAGCCTGAGTAGAAGCAGCAGCACATAAACCCGTCCTAATACATTCATGTACCCTGTGAAAATGTAGCACTATTAAAAAAAAAAAAAGAAAGAAGAAGAAGAAAGTGTTTTGTACACCAGGAGAAGTATAGTGAAGTAGTCGAAAGCATGGATTTATATCTACTCCATTCTGAATCTCATTTGTTAGTAGGTGTCCTTGGATGAAATTTTTACTCTTTACCTTAGTTTCCTTACTTGTAAAGTAGAAATGTCTATAGCAGAGCCTATCTGTTCATAACCCCTATCATTGTTCTCTTGAGTTGCTGGAAATTTTTTTGGATGGGTACTATTAAAATTCTAACTAATCAGATTTTCTGGTTTCTTTGGATGCTTGGAATTGCACAATTAAATTTTTAACTCCACTCTAGCAATTGTATAGACCTTATGAAGTGTATCTCTTTTCCTAATCTGTCTTACTAGCCTACTCTCAGAGCAGCTCCCTGTTTTTTTTTTCAACAAGTAAAAGGAGATTCTTCTCTTTCCCTACTAGTATATTTGCCAATGATGCTAACAAATATTTGAGCTACTCAAGTTAGGTCTCAGTTTTCATATTGTTATTGAATTTATAGCATGTCCAGTAAAGAGTAGGGGAATAGCCCAAAGTAAAAGAAACTATAGAGGAAAAGTGTACTGTAAGTTCTTTAGTAAGTAGTAGTTGAATTTAATATTTAGTCCATGAACAAATATGATCAGGCATTACCTCCTTTTTCTGGGATAAATGAATTTAAAAAATAAAATTTAAAAATATTCAATCATAGCTAAACTTTATTAAATAGTATGCACCAGTAACTATTTTCGAAGTACTTTTCTTGTGTTAATGCCTTAATTTTTACAACAGTTCTGTGAATCAGTTGCTGTCATTTTTCACATTTTACAAGTGCAGAAGTTAGGACACAGAAAGAGTAAGTGACTTGCCCAACGCCACACAGCTTAAGACATGTCAAAGGTCACACATCTTAGAAGTGTCAAAGCTCAGATTGCAACCCTGGCAGCCTGTCTCCTCTATCCATTCTCCTAACCCTACACATACTGCCTCTCTGGAAGATATGTTATATCAGAGGCAATTTTACTCTAAAAAGTGGAGTACAAAATTATATAGAATGGTTAGTAGTGCTAATAAGCATTGAATTCATTATCATGTAGGCTTCTCTCAAATAAGAAAAATTAAGTATGATCTGTTAAAGGCTAGGTGATGCATTGTAAGATACACCTACCATCAGATTTTTCTCGTTACTTCATCATATTACAAATTAGAGAACCATTTTTCTATAAGGTTACAATTTTATTATATTTCTTCCTAAACACCAAAGTGTTTTAGGTTTTTTTGTTTGTTTGTTTGTATTTGGGGTGGTGTCATTCGAAATGAAGAGACACACAGAATATCTGGTTACTGGAAAATCAATACTTCTGATTTTGACTTACTAAGATTAATATGCCCATTTAAGAGGTAAGAATGAAGTATGTGAGGTGATGGATGTGTTAATTGGCTGATCTAATCATTCTGGAATGTATACATATATCATAACAGCACACTGTACCCCATAAATCTGTGCAATTATTATAAATTAAAAATTAATAAAAAATATTTGGGAGTAAGAGGAAAAGGGCCACAAAGGAGACTCAGAAGCAATGGCCAGTGAGGCAGGAGAAAAATCAAGAGGGTGGTGGAAGTGAAGAGAAAAGAACATCCCAGAAATATCGGATCAGCCTTGACAAATCCTGCTGCAAAGTCACATAACCTGAATTTAGGAAAGCAATCTGTTGATTTGGCAGCATGAACTCCCCAGTGACCTGGGGACTAGCCAAGAGTGGTATCAACGGAGTATTTGAGAGGAGAAGCCTGGATGGAGTGGGGAAAAGAAAATAAATTGTGAGAAAGTGGAGGCAGTCACTGGACAGCCAACTCCTTGGAGAAGTTTTGCCCGAAAAGGGAGCAAAAGTAGGAAGGGAAGGAGCAGAAGGTGGGCCCATGACATCAAGAAAGTTTTTTGGTTTTTTTTTTGTTTTTTGTTTTCTTTTTTAGATAGGAGATGAGTTGTATATTGTTAGATGTTTGTAAGATAATAGACATTATCCAGGAAATTCATTGGGAGAAATTGATGATGCAGGAGGAAGAGTGGAGGACTCTTAAGAAGCAAGGCAAGGTGGGATCTAAATAGACCACATGAGGAAGTTAACCTTTGATTATAGCAGAAATATTTCATCCACCGTAAGAGGAGGATGGCAGAAAACACTGGTAGGATGGTATGTGTGGATTTGTGGGTGAAAAGATGAGGGCATTATAATCTGTGTTCCTATTTTTTGTAATTACATGTTTTACATTGTTAACCTAGTAAGAATGAACTTACACATAGGATTTTACATTAAAATGCTAGAAAATTTTTAAAAGCCAGAATTTTTATATTTAACTTGATCATACAAAGGAAGTTATTAAAATGACAAATTCATAGGCACAATTGGTAACAATTTGCCTTATATATTATGGGGTTGAGTAAACAATATGATAGTGTGACAGTTGCTATGACTGTTGGTTTATCTTTATCATTCACCAATTTATTTGTCAATTTAAAATCAAGAATTGATAACTAAGACCACTGTAACCATTTACCTTTCACACAAAAAAATCCTTTCTTCTCCCAAACTGGTGGCATAGAAGTATTCTGTGTGCATCAGTGTGTGAGGGCCAGATTTCTCAGACTGTGTGGGGACCTCAGTAAATTCATGATGTTTGCTAATTTTGTTTATGACTACCAAACCTTAGAAACCCTTACTCACTTTTACCCTTGTTGTGGGTAAAAATGAAGTATATGGGCTTTGCTCATTTGCCTGAAAGTACAAAAGAAAGTGCTTGCATTTGTAGACCAGTTTAAGTTCATCAGTTCCTCTCAGACCACACCTTGATAGCCATGATTCTCCATTACCTTTCCTCCTTCAACAACTCCTTAAATTCTTAAAAAATTGCTGCCTCAGAGTGAAGGATTACATTGGAAGTGACCTGAAGGAGGAAAACGAACAGGCAAGTAAGATGATATTTTGCATTTGACATTTGAAATTGTCCTTCCTTTCTGGTTTTAAATTTCAACTTTGGCAATAAATATCTCTGATTTAAGAGAGGAAATAAAGAAGTGCCTGTTACAGGTGCTGCCTGCTTAGCATTGCCTCCTCACTCCCTAAGAAGATACCTTGAGGGGTGTCACAGTGTCTGGGCACAGGGAGCCAGGAGTGACATTAAGCACCTGGGTACATGACAAAGGGATGAGCAATGACTAACTCTTTCCTCCTCTCACTTCAGACAGAGTCAAGCAGCCATTTCAATCTGGGCAAGAACAAAACATATTCTGCTGACCAAAGTCTATGGGACAGTGGGATTGCAATTTGGAGGGTTTGTGTGAAGAAAAAGCTTACCCAGTTATACATACAGCAACACCGGGCGGGAGTAGGGAATCATTTATCATTGGCCTGGTATGTTTGGAAGGGTAATCTGGTGGGAGTGGCCTCTAAGTGAGGCAGATTTCCAAAGCTGAGAGCTCTCTTGGGAAGCGCTCCTTCGAGCTGGTACCTTCCACCTCAGTTCCTCTGGCATGGGCAGTGCCTCTCCACTGGCTGACCACTCATACCCTGAGCCCCAATCATGGTCTTACAGTTGTCCACCCCTCTGTTGGAATCTCTTTGCCTTTTTGGTCATCTTTTTACATATGAATGCTTCAAGATAACCCTGGGCTAGTTCTGTTTCTTAGGGTACACATTTGATCTGTAGGATCTGTGCACCTTTACCCCACTGGGGATGGAAGTGCAGCTTTTCCCTCAAAGGACTGAGGAATTGTTACAAGCACAGAGGTAACACGATTCCGCTGACTTGCAGAAAGAGCGCTGGCAACACTAGCTGGGTGAGAACCGGTGAGGCTGGGACAGGGAGACTAACTATTCACTATCACTATTGCAGAGATCTGGCAAGAGCCAGTGAGAGTCCCTTGACATGGCAAGGAAGAGATGCATTCAACAAAAACTAATGTTTTAGATATAAGAAAATGTTACTGAGTGGCTGAGGAAAAGTGAGTCATCTGCTGGGTGCCTTTTTATTTTCTAGATGCATAAAAAAGTTAACCTCATGACACTGAGATGGTAGCATAAGAAAATAGACAAGAGAAGTCATATTTGTCATCAAGGCTATATTTTGACACATTTTTATTTTTGTGTGTATCAGCTTTCCTTCTCTTTCTTAATTTGTAAACAATTCACAAGAAATTGCATTCTGTAAGGAACATTTTTGGTTATCATTTGTAGAATGCTTTCCTTTTGCAGAGACTTGCCTTATACATTTGCTTTTAAGTAGTTATGGTGTGTAAGACATAAAGGAAGCACACGAGTAACATTTAAATTCTTGAAGCTAATTTGAACTTTCCTTCAAAATCAGATTCTCTGCTAGACCTCATTCTTGTTTGTATTGAAGTTTGTCCTACATAATCCTTCCTGTCACCATTTCCAGTCGCACAGTTTGATATTTATTTTAAGCACCTGCTCAAGAAAAGTAGAATTTTAGCAACAATTAAAGTAGCATAAGGCGGGTTTCCATTTGAGATCAGGGTTGCTCGGTAGCTTTCCTTTGAATATCCTTTTCTTTCATGCTTTTTCACTTACGTTTTGGCTGTGAGAATAAATCTAGGAAAACTGCTGTTTGGCCTTTTAGTACACTGCCAGTTCTGGCAATTACCAACTAACTGGTTTTGTACTAAACGCCACTGAGATAAAATAAATGAGTCTGATTAAAGCTTGGAACCCCTGAGCACTACAAATGTAAAATTTTCAACAGATGCCATTTGCTGAAACTGAGGCTCCTCTAGCAGATGGGTGAAAGTTAAACATAAATCGCACTATTTCTTTTTCTTTTGGTTCAGTCATTTTAAAGATAGTATAAAAATTTGTGCTACATCTGTTACAATACTCTTCTGGCAAGTGTTTCAGGGCTGTTTTGGTCATTCTGAGAGCTTTGAAATTGGAGTCATGCTATGCTTTATTATATGAATTCATTCGACATGGGGAAACAGATTCTTATCAGCTTAAAAATTTTCTTTGGTGCTAGTGTTTCCACTATTGAAAATAATAATGATAAATAATCACCAAATATTCAAAGGGACACAATCTGTATTTGAAATCTGTAATGCTGGGCTATGGGAGAGTAATACCAATCACATCCGTAATAGGACTCATTCATTTAGTATCTGAGTTTTCTTTACAGTATTTTAGTTTCTCATGTACCGTCTCATCATTTAGATAATACACACACAGAAAAAGAATGGTGTTTTTATTCTTCAATGGAATGACTTATGTACCATTTAATGTAATCACTCCTAATTGATATTAACTTGCAAGAACCATGATGACCTCATTAGCCATCCCATAATACTTAATTATTTCTTGGCATAGCACTAAGTATTTATTTTACAATTAAATTTAGTAGTTCATGTATCTCTAAAGAAATCTGTAATTTTTATTTATTTTACCTTTTTTTCTGGTTCCTAAGATTATCAAATGATAGTTACCAGAACAGATCACAGGAAATTTCAGCATCGTTAGAAGAATGGGGAAGTTACCAGACAAATATCTAATAGTTTAAAGGTTATCTAAAATATTTATCAGAAAAGATAATATGTATTTGCATTATTTTTTAACCTTGAAATTTATTGTTATTGCTATTTACAGGGTCAGGTTCATGTCGCTTTAGCTATTCAGACCCCAGCATCATCGTGTTATATGCCAAGAATAACTCTGCGGACTGGATTCAGCTAGAGAAAATTAGGTTTGTTGTAATTTAAAGTATTTTCTTAAATTCTGACATAGATGGAATTCTACTCTCCTATATGCCTTTAATCCACCACCAACTTTTTCTTTAGGGTGAAAAGGACTCTGGTTGTTAATTATGTTGAATTCTATGGATGCACATGTTATGACCGGCCCTGCTCAGAGAAGATATTATTAAAAGTGTCATTTTCCATTCAGAACTTCCTCCTGTCAGCAGTACTTATAACAAATTATTTTTGGTAAAAGAAAATTTGCGATCATAGCTTTTATGGTAACATTCTCCACAAAATAATATCACCATCCATTGCTCTAGGTGGCCTAACTCCGGCCTGCCTTATGGTCTGGAAGTACATCAGATGACTACTTAAATCCCTTCCAGTCTGTGATGATATTGAGTTAATAGCCACAGGGCCTTTTACATCTAATCTCCAGTTCTGTCACATCCTTTCTAACTTCCCTGAGGCCAGTTCTAAAATTCTATTGTCATAATTGTGATGCGACTTGTAATTACCTATTACATTTTCTTTATTAAAAAATATCCCTCAATAAGAAAATAAGGTAGGATGCTTGAGGATGAAGAAATTCGTTCATGTTAAAAAGATTTGGCTAGATTAGCAAAACTCAAATTATGTTTGCCACTACTGAAGAGTTTAAACCATGAAATAAAATTCTAAATGGATACTTAATTTTAGGTATAAGATATTTAAAGGAAAAAAATAGCTTAAACTTTTATAAAGTGATTATTATGATTGGGTTAGCTCTTAAGTTAGCATAACTTAAGTGGAATATTTTCTTATCAGTTTTGTGACAGCTTTCTTTTTTTCTACCAGCTGTTTTCTTTATTATAGTTCCATATTAAAAGAACTATTATTTAGGGTAGTAGAATAAATATTAGGCTGTCAGTATAATACTAAGCCAGTTTGTCTAAAGTTTCTTTGGTAGTGCTGTTTAAAAATAATAATAATAAAAACTTCACAAATCTTTAGTCTAACCAAAAACTGAGAAAAGTGTTTCTAACTCATGGATTTTAATAGATTGTCTCTCTCTGTGTCAGGACAAAATATAATGTATGGGCACCTGATACAAGCTGAGCGCTGACATACTGTGACAATTTTATAACAGAACATTTTGCTATTCTTTGCAATTTCTAGTAGTTATGAAAATGCATTCATATTAAATATTTCTATAAATGGCTTTAAACAAAGAATCATAAATATTGAAAATTTTAGCTATATTTCCATTTTTTTCTCTTTCTAGTATGCTATATATCATAGTTTAAGTAAATTATGGTACATATTTCTTGCTGGAAACCAGCTACAAGTTTTTGATATGATGAACAGTGAAACTACATATTTAATTAGAACATATAAAGATCGTGTTCAGCAGAACCCATCTATTTTTCACTAAATGGTACTTTAAGTTTTAGGCCATGTACCAAACCAATGCAAATTTCCCTTACCATTGGAGGTTAGAGTGAAAGTGCTCCCAATCACTACCTAAATATATTCTCTTCATCAATTTCAATTCTTTGGGAAGCTAAAAGCATAGTCATCATGAAATATTTTAAAAGAAAAGGGAATTGATTACCCCCAAAGGTAAGGTACACCATCTATAACCTATGGTGACAATTTTACGGATATATATGTGCTTCATTGATGAGTGAGAAATATGGCTCTTCTCTAGTCCTTTCAAAACTGATTTATGACAAGCCCAGGGTACCGCTAGTTTGCATTTTAGTACCACTTTTAATCTTAGCAAAGGCAATCATTTTTACTACAGCAGGTTTCTACTTTGGTGGAAGAAAATGTTTAATAAAAATATTTTATTATATAGCAGAAGGATCTAGATTCTAGTAGAGGTAGTATAGAAAATCATGTTATATCATGTTTTTAAGGATGATCTATGTGAAATGGTGAGGTATTATAAGTGAGAGCATTTAATTATGGCAAAACTCACATTTGATACAGACTAAACATGAAAACATATCTGGTTAGTAGAAATAAAAATAATTTAGATTGATTATTAAACATATTGCACACAGTGGTTTCTAATAGGTGAATAATTTCAAAGTAAGAATCAACATTAAGATCACAGCTTTGCCAGGCACGGTGGCTCACGCTTGCAGTCCCAACACTTTGGGAGGCTGAGGCAGAAGGGATCACTTGAGCCCAGGAGTTTGAGACCAGCCTGGGCAACATAGCAAGACCTATTTCGACAAAAATAAAAATAAAAATTAGCTGGGTCTGGTGATGGATGCCTGTAGTCCTAGCTACTCAAGGAGGGAGGATCACTTGAGCCAGGAGTTCAAGGTTACAGTGATCTGTGATAGCACCACTGCTCTCCAGCCTGTACAACAGACCAAGACCCTGTTTTAAAAAAAAAAAAAAATCACCCTTTTATAATTTTTCTCCTTATTATTGAGTAACCTGTTTTAGATTGTATGTTTGCCATGTGCAAAAAATTGTGCTGGATATACTTTGTGATTTGTAATTTTTTTACATAAGCCATAACAGTATGTACCATTTTCTCTTTAATTTTTCCCTTACTGACTTACTTGAACATACTTAGTGCCTGACTTGTGTTCCATGTAAACCTTTTGTAGGTATTTAATACTTGAACTGTCGTCATTCAATATGAAAATCTTAATAGTCAGCAAATATTAAAAGATTTAAGGGCTACGAGATTCTGGGTATTTTATCGGTAATAAATATAACATTCTTGAGATCATGAAACTACAACCTTAAGAAACAAAATTCATCTCTAAGAAAGAAAAAGTCAACATTGCTGAACTTCCCATCTCTCTCTATGTTCCAGAGCCCCTTCCAATGTCAGCACAATCATCCATATCCTCTATCTTCCTGAGGACGCCAAAGGGGAGAATGTCCAGTTTCAGTGGAAGCAGGAAAATCTTCGTGTAGGTGAAGTGTATGAAGCCTGCTGGGCCTTAGATAATATCCTGATCATCAATTCAGCTCACAGACAAGTCATTTTAGAAGATAGTCTCGACCCAGTGGACACAGGCAACTGGCTTTTCTTCCCAGGAGCTACAGTTAAGGTTAGAGCTCTTTTTGGTTTGGGGGTTGTTTTAATCCTTCATCTCCTTTCTAAAAGTGAAGCTCAATAAACCAAATTGTATAAAGATAACTATTTTACGAAAACCACTATTAAAGGAATAGATAATATACTTATTTATCTTACTGTACCTTTTAAGGATGGAGAGTCATTGGTGTAAAACATTCACTTATTCATTCATTTAACAAGTATTTTTGAGAACCCACTGTGCCATGTACTGGGCTGAACCCAGAGAATATAACCACAAAAAGTTAGATGTGTCTCTTCCTATTGTGTGGATGTCAGTTTAGTTGGGGGGAGTTAAATATGTCAACATGCAAATATGAAACAGCCTAATGGTTATGATTTGCTGGGAAAGTTCAGAGTATTGAGAAAGTACAATATAACCAATGCAGACTTGGGGGTTACAAAGGCAGGGTAGGAGAATAGGGACTCCAAGTAGAGACTAAACAGTACTTTGGAGTTGGCCAGGTAGGAGGAATCGTGTGTCTAGATTTATAAATCAGATACATTAAGGCTGGGTTGTGGGCTGAGTGTGTGCCTCCACCTCCCCAGGATTCATACATTGAAATCCTAACTCCAATACAATGGTATTAGAGGTGGGACCTTGGGAGGTAATTAAGTGACAAGGGTACAGACACTCCAGAGAGCACATTGAGAACCAGAAAGTAGCCCTTACTGAACACCAAATCTTCCAGTGCTTTGGTCTTGGACTTCGCAGCCTCCAGAACTATAAGAAATATTTGTTGTTTAAGCCACCCGGTCATAGTACTCTCTTATAGCAGCCCAAACTAAGGCTGGAAGGTGAGAGCACAAAGTAAAAGTCTTAGGCAAAATTCAGAATAGTTGTCTAATACATTTTAAGTTGAGACTTGTGATAGAAAAGTCTGAAGACATGGCCAGTGACAAGACCTGGAAGATCTTGCAAGAGTCTGTAGAGTTTGAATTTTTATCTTGAAGGTGATAGAGAGCCACTGAAGTGCTTTAAACAGGAGCCAATCATTTTTGTTTTTGAAATATCCCTTTGAGGATAGAGGACTGAACGGACGGAAGAAAGAGCGCATCCAGAGAAACCAAACAGGAGGCTTATTATAGTAGTTCAATGGGAGATCATATTGGCCAGAATTAGGAGTGAGAGGATGGAAAAATGTGGCTATTTCAGTTTTTAGGACAGGGAACAGAAAAGGTTGGGGACGTATTGAGAAGACAAAAGAATGTTAGATGTCAGGGACAAGGTGTAGGCAACTGGGTGGACAGGTGCCGTTCATTGAAAAGGAAACATAGTGAGGAAGCAGTTTTGCTAGAAGTTGGTGAGTTCTTTTGGACATATCAATTTTTATTATCTTCAGGGAAAGCAAGAAGAACGATTTGATGGGAGGGTAGATGTTTGGGTGAGAAACTCAGAGAAAGATCCAAATTTGGCAATCATTAGGCTTATGAATGGGAATTGAAATCATGGGCTTGCCTGCCTGGAGAGTGCATGAAATTGCACTTGGGTGATACGAAAATGCCATGAGACCCTCAACAGTATCCTCTCAAGTTTCTAACATATGAAAATAAAATACAAACACAGCTTGAAGAATTTTTTAAAATGTGTCTCACAGCTACAGAACATCCCGAGCTAGAAAGGGGTGAGGATCACAAGAAAAGTAGCAAGTAGAATAGAAAGATCGAGAATGCTCACCTCATTTTAATAATAGAGTTGAGCACCAGAAAAACTATTACAAATTATTTGGTGAACCCTCAACACAGGAACTCTCCTGATGCAAATGACTTCTTGCTTAACAAGTCAAACCCTAGTCATGTTGCTTTGATTTGAAAGTATACTAATTGATGTTAGGAACAGACATTATCTTTGCTCAATACAAGCAGTAAACCTTATGGAAATTTATTCTGACAGAATCTGAAGTCATGGCTCCTTAAAGAGCCATGGATTTCTTTTGTATGAGTCTAGAAAAAAACATTTGTCAGAATAGCCTATGTCATATCCCACTACCACTTGATTAAAAGAGGAATTTCTGCTGTCATTGTTCAATGTTGGCAAGCAGATGCATAAACCCAGGAGACCTCAGGGCCTGGGATTCACATTTTGCCATGATGATCATTTATCATTTCGTCTGAGTACCCTTTATGGCATAAATGTACTTTCTGTTTCATTTTACAAGCCATTGCACTAATCTAATTAGCTATTCGGTTTCTCATTGCATGTATTTGGTACCACCCATGATAAAAATGCATGAAGTATGGTTTTGCTTCGGTAGTAATTTTAATTATATTACAACTTTATGTGGAATATGCTTTGCTTTGTGGTCCCTCATCCTACTCATAAGCTTTCCAATCACACGTTTGAGACTTGCCAAGTGACCTATGTCTATTAAGGAAAAAAATCATTGTAGTAATGATTTATAACATTATCTTTGACTTGGCCATTGGGTAGAAATTTTTCTCTGAATTTTCTTTTTAAAACTTCAAATAAATGCATTAATAAAATCTAAGAATTTGTCATTTTAATTCGTTTACATGACTGCCCTTTTGTTTTTTGGTTTCACCATCTGAGAATGAAAGAATTGCTTTTGCCAAGTGATTTAGAATTCTAGAAATAAAAATTGTTTCTTTAGACTATATGCAACTTCTTTGTCAAATATTGTTTCTTTACTTGACGGCCTCTGAGGTAAAAGCTAAATACAGCAAATTAGAAAGCATATCTCAATGTTCCTATTGGTCACAAGGTGTTTTTCAAGCATTGCTTTATTTTGGATTTTTAGTTTTTAGAGTTGTATTATTTGTTCAACCTACTCATTAAAAGTTTCCAAGATGGCCAGGCACAGAGGCTCATGCTTGTAATCCCAGCATTTTGGGAGGTCAAAGTGGAAAGATCACTGGAGGCCAGAAGTTTAAGACTTGCCTGGACAACATAGAGAGACCCTGTCTCTACAAAAATTAAAAAAAAAAAAATTAGCCAGGCGTGGTGGTGCACACCTGTAGTCCCAGCTACGCCAGAGGCTGAGATGGGACCATTGCTTGAGCCCAGGAGTTCAAGGTGCAGTGAGCTATGATCTGGAAAAAAAAAAAAAAAAAATTCCAAGGTGTTTCCATCTTGATTATCTCAAAGAGGACATCTAACAGCAATGCTTAATTACAAAATGGAACTATTTATGGAAAAATTTCCAAGCACAGTTAGGATTACCTTTGATCAAGCTACTTTTATTGAACACTTACTCTTCTAGGCACTCACTATTCCAGACGCACACACACATCATCATCATCGTCATCGTTATCATCATCATCATCATCTCATTTAACTGGATCCTCATAAACCTTTAAAGAAGATGCTGTATTAGTCCCATTTTTCATATGTGTAAAGTGGAGCATAGAGGATGTTAAATACCTTGTCCAAAATACACCTCTCACCAGTAGCAGGATAAGGATTCAAATCCAGGAACTGACTTTAGAACTCTTGCTCTCAGTTGCCACATAGCTTTGCTCTCACAAGTAGTGAGTAACTGACATGCTTCTTGATTGTCTGTGTTTCTTCCCAACATATACCTGTTAAATTATCTGCATGTTTTCTCCCCCATCACTCTCTGGCTGCAGGTTAAAAGATTCGTGTTTTTCTCATGTCTCTTGATCTTGCTCCAGCTTTGTTCCATGCGTACCACCTGTTCCTTCCTCCAGAAGACTGATTTTGTTATACATTACAGTTTAACAAGTGCAACCCAAGCACTGTTTGCTTCCCTTTCTTCCACATCGTAACAGCTGATTTTGTTTTCAAAATTCTAGTTACTGGCTCATCTTAGGCACTGATGGGCAACCTATTGTGTATTTAAGGAGGAATAAATATTAAAATATTTCCTTTATGAAGGCAGGAGGTGTTTTCAGTAATCTACAGAGGAGGTGAAATAGAGTAGGGGCCTTGGAACAATAAAGAAAGAGAAATCAACAGTCTAATGTAGCCAACTGCCTGGCAAGATGTTAGAACCAAGGATCATCCAAAGGGATGCCACTGGCAAAAACTCTAGCATCATTCCTTAACACATACTACATTATGCTGCCTCCATGCTTAAGACCTTTGATGACTTCCTATGTAGGCCTAGAGGATACAAGCCAAAATCCCTCACTTATAATTCAAGGCCCTTTCCAATTTTCATCCAGCCTCATTTTCTTTTCTTTTCTTTTTTTTTTTACCTTTTTTCATCCTTTGTTTTTTTTTAATTTTCCTGGATTTTGTTATATTCCTTTTATATATGCATACTTTAAGTTCTGGGATACATGTGCAGAACATGCAGGTTTGTTACATAAGTGTATGTGTGCCATAGTGGTTTGCTGCACCTATCAACCCGTCATCTAGCTTCTAAGCCCCACACGCATTAGGTATTTCTCCTAATGCTCTCCCTCCCCTTGCTCCCCAACTCCCTGACAGGCCCCAGTGTGTGATGTTCCTCTCCCTGTGTCCATGTATTCTCATTGTTCAACTCCCACTTATGAGTGAGAACATGTGGTGTTTGGTTTTCTGTTCCTGTGTTAGTTTGCTGAGAATGATGGCTTCCAACTTCATCCATGTCCCTGAAAAGGACATGAACTCATTCTTTTTATGGCTGCATAGTATTCCATGGTGTATATGTGCCACATTTTCTGTATCCAGTCTGTCATTGATGGGCATTTGGGTTGGTTCCAGGTCTTTACTATTGTAATTAGTCATCCAGCGTAATTTTCATCCTCATCTCCTGATCCACTGTGCTCCAGCGTCACAAATACAGCCAACTGAGAAATTCTCACTTGCATTCCTTTAGGTATGGTTTTCCACATTTCTTTATTCCCTTCCTAGTAATTCCCCTCCATCCTTAGGGGCTCAGTTCAAATGCCATTGTCTCTGGGAAGTTTTGCATAGCTAATGCCTCCCTCCTCTTTGTGCTAGTGGAACCATTAAGTTTAACAAACAGGACTTGTCAGGATGGAGACAGGTGACAAAAAAAAATGCCACTCTTTTTCCACTGGCCATTCAAATTTGCTGTGGCAGCTCCTTTATCCCTGCCCTCTTTGCATAAAACTAGGATAGGTCCTAAGACTGCGGATAGACCAAAAGAGTCATCTAGTTACTTTAGTCTCCCAGATATCTCAGTTCACTATCAATATGATGAGTTAATGATGATAATGCAAGCTCCAGATTTCATCCACAGCTGCTCACCTCCAGCGCAGGTCTCCTGCAGTAGAAATGGGGACAGTAATCAGTTCCTTCTCCCTCCTCACTCACCACCCCCAATCCTAACTAGTTTCAGATTCTTAACCCTCCAGGATTGGATCTGGAAGGAGAAGACAAGGCAAGAGGCACGTATTATTGTGAGCTGGCATTGATTCCTGGGCCTGGCAAGTGATCAAAACTGGCTTTCTATTGAATCTACCAGTAGGTTCTCTGGAAATCCTCCCACTCTTCACCAAAGCTAGGGCTCACTCACCCCAAAGCATCTCTCACGCAGGTCATGCGTGCTTCCTCTCTTAGCATTGCACCTCTGGCTAATGAATACAACATTTTTGTGCTGAGGGCTCCTTGCCCCTTCATGATCCCACTGGGGGAGGATCTTAGACAGCCTAGAAAAGCTGGAAAAATATCAAGAGGATCTAATTTATAAGGCAGGAAGATTAATTTTTTTTTTTTTTTTTTTTTTTTTTTTTTGAGACGGAGTCTCGCTCTGTCGCCCGGGCTGGAGTGCAGTGGCCGGATCTCAGCTCACTGCAAGCTCCGCCTCCCGGGTTCACGCCATTCTCCTGCCTCAGCCTCCCGAGTAGCTGGGACTACAGGCGCCCGCCGCCTCGCCCTGCTAGTTTTTTTTTGTATTTTTTAGTAGAGACGGGGTTTCACCGTGTTCGCCAGGATGGTCTCGATCTCCTGACCTCGTGATCCGCCCGTCTCGGCCTCCCAAAGTGCTGGGATTACAGGCTTGAGCCACCGCGCCCGGCCAGGAAGATTAATTTTTAATTCAGTGATGACTTAAAGACACTGCAAATGTTATGAAAGAGACTGGATATAACACAATTGTTAAAACTGGTCTGGGTTCAAATCTTGGCTTAACCATTTGTTAGCCATCTGGTCTTGAGTTGTTGCAGGAAGTCAGGGACCCCTAACGGAGAGACCAGCTGAAGCCACGGCAGAAGAACAAATTGTGAACATTTCATGGACATTTATTAGTTCCCCAAATTAATACTTTTGTGATTTCTTATGCCTGTCTTTGCTGTAATCTCTGAACATAAATTGTGAGGATTTCATGGATACTTATCACTTCCGCAGTGAGTATCCTTGTGATTTCCTATGCCTGTCTTTACTTTGGTCTCTTGATCCCGTCATCTTCTTTGTAAGCTGAGGAGGATGAATGTCGCCTCAGGACCCTGTGATTGTGTCAACTGCACAAATTGTTTGTAGAGCATGTGTGTTTGAGCAATATGAAATCTGGGCATCTTTAAAAAAGAACAGGATAACAGCGATGTTCAGGGAACAAGAGAGGTAACTTTGAACTGGCCGCCAGTGAGCTGGACGGAAACAGAGCTATATTCCTCCTCTTTCATAAACAAATAGGAGAAATATCGCTGAATTCTTTTTCTCAGCAAGGAACATCCCTGAGAAAGAGAATGTGCCCTGAAGGTAGGCCTATAGACGGCCCCTTTTTAAGGCGTCCCGTCTTTTATGGTCAAAGCCGATGGGATGAAATAAGCCCCGATCTCCTATAGTGCTCCCAGGCTTATCAGGTGGACAAAAATTCCCACCTAATAAATTATGGTCAGACAGGTTGTCTGCTCTCAAACCCCATTTCCTAATAAGATGTTATCAATGACAATGCGTGCCTGAAACTTCATTAGCAATTTCAATTTCACCTCATCTGGTGGTCCTGTGATCTCGCCCTGCCTCCATTTGGTTTGTGATATTGTATTACCTTGTGAAGTATGTGATCTCTGTGACCCACACCCTATTCGTGCACTCCCTCTCCTTTTGAAAATCGCTAATAAAAACTTGCTGGTTTTACAGCTCGGGGAACATCACGGATCCTGCCAACATGTGATGTCTCCCCCGTACACCCAGCTTTAAATTTCTCTCTCTTGTGCTCTTTCCCTTTATTTCTCAAACCAGCCTAGACACTTAGGAAATAGAAAAGAACCCATGTTAAGCATCGGGAGCGGGTTCTCCCGATATTGAGTAAGCTATTTAACCTCTCAGTGTCCTTCCCTATAACAGGAATAATAATAGCATCTGCCTCATGTTGTCATGACTCAATAAGAAAATATTAAATAATAAATACTGTTAAAGTATAGTAGTTTTATTAACTACAAATGATTTTTTGTTTTTATTTTTTAGTTTTTATTTCTATTTTTTGAGACAGAGTCTTGCTCTGTCACCCAGACTGGTATGCAATGGCATGATCTCGTCTCACTGCAGCCTCACCTCCCAGATTCAAGTGATTCTCATGCCTTGGCCTCCTAAGTAGTTGGGACTACAGGCGTGCGCCACCACACCCGGCTATGTTTTGTACTTTTAGTAAAGATGGGGTTTCTCCATGTTAGCCAGGCTGATCTTGAACTTCTGACCTCAAGTGATTCACCTGCCTTGGCCTCTTAAAGTGCTGGGATTACAGGCACGAGCCACTGCTCCCGGCCTACGAATGACTTTTTTAATGCTACTGTCAATAAAACAAGGGAATGCACATAGTAGTGAGTATGTGAACTCTCCACTGCTGATCTTAAAAATAATGTTGACAGTGGCAGGTCAAATAGGAAAGATAAAAATAAACCATTGTCATTCATAGTACATTTTACTCTTGTCTTCTTTAGATATTTCTTTTTTTTGGCGGGGGGGAGAATATCTAAACCATTTCATCCGAGCCTATTCTTGTTTATCTCAGGTAGGGAAGAATGATATAGGACCAAATATGGTAATTATCTTCAGGACTTTATATGATTTGCAGAATCGCAATTACAGGTCACCAGTTTAAATCGGCCCTAGGTTCGTAGAAGGCTTTAACATCTGTTGACTTTTTTTAGTAATTAATATGAAATAGATGTATAACACTATCAGCTTTTAATGTAGAACCTGGCCTTATATTTGTTGTGCTTTTTGAATTGGGGTTGGAAAGCTGAGGAGGACTGTAAATGGTTACAGAATTAATCTATTCTTCTATGTCACCATCTGTTTCTCCTCCTTTCTTTTTCCAAGTCCATGGCCTTGCCTGATTCATCTTGCAGTATTTTCACAGAGAACTTCCCGTGTGGAAGAAAAGGTGTACCACATTCCTATCCTGCTTCTAATTACCGTCATAATTTTTTATTTCCCACAAATCTCTAAGCAGCCCTTTGTTCACCACCAAGGAGGTAGGGCTTTAAATACCAATAAATATAGTGCTACAAGTTCAAAAGCTCCCCAGAGCCCCACCCTCATTAGTAATCTCCCAGAGTAAGCAGCTCATGCACTCAGCAAAGGAAGGTGCCTGAAACTCACTCAGTATCAAATCACCTGCCACAATTGTTGTTTAGGATGATTTTGCCCTCTTTCACAGAATATTGTATCCTTCTTTGTATTTGTGTACATGATTTCCAGAATAATCAAGTATATTTTTCCAGCTGCTCCTATTCTAAAGATAAGGGATACACTGTATCAGCTCATCATCTGCAGTTACTAGAATAGCTATTGGTGCCAGGCAGGCCCTCTGTCATGTGGTTGTGGGTGTTTGTTCCACATTTAAGAACGAAAGGCACATTCTTCCTACCCATGGTGGGGGAATGATTAATCTCAAGGAACATCTGGTGCACCAGCTCTGTGAGAATGGTCTTGGTTTTGCCGTCAAGGATTAAAGGATATGAACTGATTTTTTTTCACTCCTTCCATTTACGGCATACAGTAACAAGATTCAGCATATCACCTTGAGCAGAATTCTCATATCCAGGAATGATACTTGCAGTGGCATGAGCACTACATAGATACTGAATAGTAATGAATAATAATAACAATAAATAGTAGTAACCATAGTTATGATAAATAATAGTAATAATAATGATAGTAAAGTATTGATAGCATTTCATGAATGCTTTGTAGATGCCAGCACCATGAGGAAGATCTTGCCATACAGTTTTGTATCTAGAGTAGATGAACATTGTGTGTCTGTAAAAACCCTGGATGCTCAGTGCTTAATTTTCCTTAGTCACTCTTGAAACATCTGGGCAAGTCCATCAAAGTCATCTCTTCCCAACTTCTCAAATACACATCCTGCAATCTGAGAATATTCTTAATTTTAAGTTGAAAGAAAAACATTAGATGTAGGTTTTCAGAGGGTCAGCCTGGAGCTGCTGCAGCTGCCTGCTTTCCACAAGTTATCAGTTTCCACAAGTTTCCACAAGTTTGCAGCCCACCAAGAGCTGCAAAGGTCAGTGAAGCGCATCACAGAGAACCCAGGGACAATTGATTTGGAAAGAGCTGTGAGCAGGGCATTTTGTTTTTATTTATTTATTTTTGTTTGTTTGTTTTCCTCATCCTTTAATAATACCCCATGAAGCAGTATCTCTGAATGGATCAATATGCCATGGAAGTGGATACTGGTCTGGCAGCTGCTGCATTTTATTTGTTTATGCTCATCTTTGGTGGCAGCCAAAATTTTTATTTTGAAAGCATGAATCATCCTTGAACACTTGGGGTGTGTGTGTCTGTGTGGGGGTGTGTGTATGTTTTCAAAAGAGGAAAAAGGAGTGCTTTGCTCACTCACAGTTAATAAATGTTTATATCTGCTCAGCTATCCTGGTTACCCTCAGCTTGCAAAGGCATAAATCACTGGTTTCTGTCAACTCTGGAAATAACCTACAGATTAAATGCAGATCATGGTGAGATAGGTGCTTTCCACATATTTTTTATTTTTAAGAAATCTTCCCACTCTGATGGCTGTGCCTGCACCTGCTAATCTTTTTCTATTTATTACCCTAGTTCATTGTGTGGATAGCAAAGAATTCCAGATTACCTTTTCTACACATTTATGTCAAGTTGTTTTAGGAAGTAAATCAGCACTACATGATTATTCTGTTGTGAAGATTTGTCCAATAGAATAGGCTGTGATTTGATCACGTGTATTTAAAAGAAATTTTATTTTTAAAAAAGTAATTTGTTAAATTTTGCAAACTAATATCAAGGATTTGGAGTAACTAAGCTACTGAATTTAGAAGGGTCATATCTTAATATTTCCTCTACTACTACTTTGAATTTGACTGCCTCGCCGTTATTACCTTTACTATTGATAAATATCCAATAATAAAGACAATCTTTCTAGTTTAACAAACATCAAAAGGCCCTAATGAAGATGACAGACGTTAGGTAAATCAACAACCCATTAAAGGGAAGCATTAAGTCTGAACACGAGAGTCTATTAATTTTCTGTTGTTCTTGTACCTTATGCATTTGCCAAATTCATTGTCCCAGTGGACACTAGGCAAGTCTCCAGTCCTGAATAAGAGCTGAATCTTTTATTCTGGGCTTCTGCTGTCACCCATCTAGTACTGTTGTCACAATTGCTGAACCATCAATGGAGAAAAAAGGTCATTATATCAAATTATGAAAAAAATAATTTGTCTGAAAAATTTAGCCTTAACACGAGGTAAGGCTAATGAAAAAAATCTAAGACAAATGGTGAAAGGGAAGATCACACTCAAGGTAGAATTCACCTTTAAACCTACTTTTTGGGAATATAACCCCCTGGCACAGCAATACTATCATACCTAATTCATCTTCCATGCAATGTTCGATTGAGCACCTCAGAAAAAGATTTCAGCAATTCATTTGATGGTTTTATATTCTGACAATATACAGGACAAATAAGAGAAAATCAGATTTACTTTTCAGAAATGTGCTTTGCATTATCACTGTACTGGAAACCATCTAGTGTGTAACTTGAGGGATTTGAGTGGTGGCTTTCTGATGAGGATAAACCTGAGCTCAGTTAGACTTGTGGCTAGCCCATGTTCCCATGTCTTTTTTCATTAAGAATCAGAATGTTAACTGTGGTTTTCTGGCCAGATTCCAGCATGGTTAATTGCATGCTGTCTACCTAAATTCCCTTCGCTTGGGATGTTCTTCACTTTGGATCGTATTGCTCTTATTGTCATGTTTCCCCCAAGAGGTGGGTATATGATATTGTAGAATGAGCCAGAATATAATTTGTTAAGCTAATAAGAGTACTTTGGGGATGAAGGGTTAAATGTAAGTAGTGTGCTTTTCACAATTCCCCCCAATGAGGCCTATTTGTACAGTAATTAATGTGGAATAACATTAGTGAAACATGGAAATGAGCCAGATCGCCATGACAAGAGTGGCAATAGCACAGAAACAACTAATTCTGATAATTTATACAGAAAATAATCATTTAAACAAATATGCAGAAGCTCCCTGCCAAATGCATCTTTTGCCTTATTTATTTATTTGGTCCGAAACTGACACATTCAATCACTAATTGAGTTAACACAATATTCAGTAGGTGAAATTTATTCCAAATGAACGTTAAAAACAGTTACAGTTTCTGTCATCTTTGTACCTAGCATGGCACCTAGAACAATAGCTTGCATAGTGACATTCATTCGTTAAAGTAAGGTTTGTTAATGAATGAAGATGGGGGCAAAAAAAAAAAAAAATCAGGAGGGAAATAGTGTTTACAGATTTCCTAAGACACAGCAATCTTTAGGCATGTTCCCTGCAGTATTTTATCTAATACTCACAATTATCCCCATTTCACAGATGAAAAAACAGAGGCTCGGAGATGCCAAATGACTTCCCCAAGATCAAACAGCTTTAACTTTCAAAGCCAGTTCTATTTTACTATAAAACCCGACCACTCCTTGTTATCTTGCAGCCTCCCATGCTGTGCCTGGCATCTTTGCCCTTAATTTGAGGAGGCAAGTCTGAAAACCTCCAACACTGTGAAAGTCCAGTTGATCCCCAAAGACAAGGTTAACAACAGCCCTGTGGAATTTTACATTGTTATTCTGCCTCTCATTACTCCAATTCAAATCTGTCACTATTGCCATTTTAGAGTTGTCATAATTATTGCCAAGTAATTATATACTTGTCATAAAATATACCGTAAATTGAATCTTTAAAAATTGTAGTACAAAGGAGTTCAAATGTGTTTAATGAATCCAGAAATTAATGAGAAAAAACACTCCTTAAGCTCCCTAAAATTGACTCACCATGGTTGAATCTATTGTGTTGACTAGAGAAAATGTACTTCAGCCCTCCTGCACCTGCACTGTATTTATAGCCAAGTTTTCAGTTTTTTAACTGACAGTAAATTACCTAGAAATTGAATGTGTGGAAAATGATAGAAATTTATTTTGCCTCATGAGAGAAATTGTTCTCTTTCTATTTTAATTTTTCTTTTAATGTAGCATGAAAGTATATACCTTTAAAGTCTGTTAAACTGGGATGTAGGAAATGTGTATTTCTGTATGATAATGGGTATAGCATAGTAAAAGACTTGAAATACACAATAATACATAGACTATAAATTAGTCAATTTCCAACGGTTCTAGCACACATCTCACTTTAATACAGAAATTCCTATACCAATATATTTCATTTCCAGCCAGACAGTGGCTAATTTATGACTCTGCCAACAATGCCATTTTAATTAATTTTATTCATCTTATTTCTCTTTCCTCTGTTCCTCATATCTCATCTGTTTGCATTGCCTAGATTTTAATTAAAAAACCTCTCCTCTCTAAGGAGCAATCTGAAGTGGCAAAAATAATCACTTAAAATATTACAGTCATTAAAAAATTGGCTGTGGTGGAAGCCATGCATTTTCAATTTTCCTACAAATGATGTTTTAGCTTCCTTTTAAAGCGCACTTTGTATTTGAATTGTCTGCCACCAGCCAGCTTGGCTATCAAAAATGGTCTTCCAGCTGGGTGGGCTGAGTGACAACTCCTTAATGGAGGAAATGGATGGCTCTCTGCTCATGTGGAGGAGAAGGCATACCAGGCAGATTTCATTCCATCTGCCACCAGCTCTCTGCAAGCTGGCATTGCCCAAATGCCCAATATCCTCATTCCAACAAAAAGGATATCGTCAAAAAATAAATGGTAAGGCTACAGATGCCTGAAAGAATCATCAGGGTCATTAGACCCCAGGGAGATCATATTAAGAGGTGCCTTGGTGTTCATCTTTGATGAAAACCTAATAAAACAATGGTGGAGGCAAATGTAAGCACTTTTGCAAGTACGGAGGTGAAGTCATTAACATTTTCAGCAGAGTATAGGGAGTAACCTTAGAAAACTACTATCCTGAATTGTGGCCAAGGACTTGTTATATTGAGGAATTTGCACTGATGTTTCCTGTTGGTGATTTTCTGAATGACAAATTCTTGTCACTTAGTTACACTGCGTCCTGCTTGTCAAGTAAAGGAAATCCATTTAGTGGCAAAGTAGGAAAATATTTTTGATTGACAAAGAGAAACACATAAGAGCCATACTTAAGGGACTTTAGAAATCGGTAATCTGCTAGTACTTAGAAGTATAAAGTGTATGTCATTGATCAAGGCTAAATAATGAAACAAGTACAAACAATTATAATTATATAATAATGTAATGCTAGAAATAGAAATAAAAATTTAGAGCCAGCTGCAGAATTTATATCTTTATTTCACCCTGAATAGATGCTTAGTTGCTTGATGTGTATTCACCGTATGTCAATCAAAAGCTGTGGTTCAGGAAGTGACATGTGATTTAGAATCATCTGCTAAAGAAAACCTAGTAGATTTTCATGATGCTCAAAATAAAATAGTCCTGAATTCCAAAAATTCTTGTTTTTTTCATATCAAGAGCTCATGTGTCTTACAAAGTTACATATTTAATTGGTTTTGAAGTTGTTTAGAGTTTAATTGTTATTGCATACAAATGATAGGAGTTCAAATAGATGTTGAACAAAAATAGGTATTAAAATTGAGACCAATTTTTAAAAATTCTTTTCATGCTTTCAATGATTTTTAACATAGTAGATTGATGTTATATAATGCAAACTTATCTGTAAGAAAAGTGGCATCAGACATCTTGCATTAAGTTTTCCTGTTTTGGGAATATTTGGTAATCTGCCAAAATTTGGAGGAGGGCTTTTAAAGTTCTAATTAATGATTCGGTCTGCCCTGAAGATGAATGAATGTTTGCAGTATTTTTGCCTGTTGTATTGTGGGACATATTCTATGCATGTTACTAAAGGTTTTAAGTTGATCTGAAGAATTTTAATGACTATTCTGATGAAAAGTAGTTAAAAATAGATTGAAGTGCTCTTCTATTTTTCCATCATGTTTGCTAGGCATATGAAATGTAATAGCATATTTTTGGAAAATATATATATATTTAGAAATAATGATTATTTTGTAGCACTTAGAAGTTTCAGAATGCATTTCCTCATATATTTTTTGTGCCACTAACAACACCTCTAGCAAATAGATATTATTGATTCCATTCTACAACCTGAGAAACTGAGGCCTAGAGGGGTTAAATGGCTTCTGCAAAACCATGGAACCATTAAATAGAGAAAATGTATTTCTACACATTTCTAATTCCAATCCCCAAACTCCTTGAGGGATTTCAGTCCTTATCATCTTAATTGTTTTTGGTTTCCAATTTTTATTCTTTTCCAATCTTAATTTCTTCAATGTAGGTGCTAAATTTACTTGAGTTAGATTCTAGGAGAAAGCTCAAGCAATGCCTAACCAAGGAAGCCATGGATTCCCATTCAGAGCCAGAAATGCCGATAGAAAGCAAGCAAGGCCCAGGCACACTATCTCAGTCTGAATGCATTCAGGCATAAATTTGTAGTTTGGAGAGCCTCTAGGAAGTAGGCTAATTCCAAGACACCAAGCCCACTGTGGCCAATCCTAAAACAGAATTAACATGAAATTCTAACTTGTCTTGTAATTGATTTAGGCATTCTCAGAATGAGAACCCTAATCTGGCCCCCTACCCTGATAAGGCTCCAAAATACAGGGCCTATGATTATCAACTGCTTAGAAAGAAATGGAGACTCAGTATACCCATTGCTCTCAAATAGCTCAGGAATTCACTGGTTTCACAAAGACCATCCCCAGTTTTACAGGCGCAGTATACTACGGGCTCATATATCCTTAAAAGAGCATTTTATCACTGCAAACCTTGAGAACACTGGGTTCTATTCAGAATGGCAGAGGCAGAAATCATATCTTGATCTCCTTAGCATGGTGAGGAGCAGAGCAAGCCATCTGCAGCTGTGTGGGTTCTGTGCATCTCCAGACCCTGTTGCCTAGAGAGTGACAGTCCCATCTTGCTAAGAGACAGGGAACATCCAGCCATCTCCCGCTGAGGGATGGCTGCTTCCTTTGGGTGTGTCACAGCCTTTCTTTGGTAATATGTCACTCTATTAAGACTCTAAAGAAGAGAATATTCAAAGAGCAATACTTCACCCCCCTCCACACCCAAAAGTCGTTTATTATGATTTTCAAATATTGTGTACCATACATAATTTTATATGCTGTTTTATAGGATTGGCAGCATAGTAGGTTTATTTGCACCAACATCACCAAAAACACATGAGCAATGTATCATGCCATGATGTTATGATGACTATGACGGCATTAGGTGATAGAAATTTTTTAGCTCCATTATAATATTATAGGACCACCATTGTATATGCGGTCTGTCATTTACTGAAACATTGTCATGTGGTACATGACTGTATGTGTCTTAGAAAATCATGTTGTATATCTTAGGCATACACAATAAATTTATCTTTTTTTAAAAAATAATTACCTTAAAATGTATTTCCATGTCATTCACTCATTCATTTGTTGAACTATTTAACAAATATTTTTTAATGCCTGCTATATGCCAGGCACTGTGCTAAGACCTGGAATATAACAAGAAATAAAATGGACATTGTCCCTGCCCTACAGAACTCACAGTCCCTGGGCTTGACTGATAGGTTTTGTCCAATTGGTTTTTTTCCATCTGTTTCATTTTAAGAGTATATAAAACTTAAAAGAATGTTTGATATTTCATGTATAGCATTTCTCTTTTTATTTCTCCTTTTTACTGTTTTAGCTTCCCATGACCAGCCCCAAGCATTTCTGTATATATGACTTATTACCAAAAAATGTTAATGCAAACTTATAATAATTTTTTAAAGTAAATAACATTTACTACCTCCAGAGTTTGATCTTGCCTTTATTCTCTTCAAGCTGAAAAAAAATGTCATTAGAAAAAGTATCACAAGAAATATATTTTCTTTATTTTTTATGTGTTCTTTTGGGGATTAACAAAGTTTGTAGTTTCCCAGTTCTTCATTTGGGACTGCATGCACTTTTTAGGTCTGGTCAGAAACTTTTACTCAGAAACTGGTTGAGAATATGTGATTATATCTGGGTTTACTTTGACCTTTTCTGCATTGCGTATTTAGATTAGCTGGCTGTTCTACTCATACTCCATTTACAGATAAATTGTGGAAGACTTGAATGGCAAGTAAGAAATATATGGAATATTGAAAAGGTCAATGCTATTTAGCCCATAACCACAGAATTTAAAATACATGACAAGTCATTACCAAATTTAATTCCCACAACAAGGACAGTGGTAAAGATGGGAAATTATTCCAATTAAAATATTCTTGTTTCATATTGAAGACAGAGATGGCAAAGCTCAAATGCCCTCTTGACTCCTTTTTTATAATAACTTAATAAGTTAGAAAGAAATTGTAATTGAATTAAATAAGGCAAAAAGAGGTAACAAGCTCTTTTGATATGAGAGTCCATCATAGAGGAACTAATATAATAACTTTTCTAAAAACTCTAATTATACATGAGTAAGACAAATACAGCTACAAAACCAGTTCAACAGCCACCCCATGCTTTCTTTTCATCTATAGCATAGCTGTCAGTCAGATGGGAACTCCATTTATTTCCATGGAAATGAAGGCAGCGAGTTCAATTTTGCCACCACCCGGGATGTAGATCTTTCCACAGAAGATATTCAAGAGCAATGGTCAGAAGAATTTGAGAGCCAGCCTACAGGGTAAGTAATTGCTGTCTCCCATGCTGTGTACGTAGCACTTACATTTATTCTACTGGACATGTTTTAAATGCATATTGTTAAATGGCAAAAGCATACTTAGATCAATACTGATGATTCTTATCGTAGACAAGCCAAAAGGGGTGCACTTACCCTAAAGATTCTAAGTTTATAATTAACTATTTTTTGCATATTAAAAATGTGTGATTGCAAATGCTTTTAACTTCACTTGACTCACTTATATCTCATTTTAGTTTATTCAGCTTTTACTGGGAGAAAGGTTTTTTCCCAATGTTTATATAGAATACAAAATCTTCCCACTACTATCATATTGAGATTTTCATTTGTCTTCCTGGGGTCTGAGATTTATAGATGCTGCTACCTGATTTTCATTGGAATGTGGTTTTGATCTATAAAAATTGTTTAGGGGATAAAATTTATCTTTGAGAGATTTATAAAGGAGGAATTTGGGACTGAGGTTGAAACAGAGGAGACCTGAAGCAGTGAGCATCCTTTGATGGTAGTGCTTTCTTGCTGTTCTGAGCTGTGTGCCGCCTTCTGGGTCCTAAGTCCCTAATATATATCCTACTAATTGGGCAGCGCTTTCAGAAGTTCAAGTTGAAAAGAAACATTAATAAGATTAGAGACTCAACCCATAAGGTGGTATGAATTGGAGGCAAATGTTTTCTAACACTATGATAAGGATGAATGAAATTAACATAAAATATAATTTTATAATGAATATGAAATAGCAGTAATTTATTGACTGAGAAACCTTTCCAGAATACAACATTTGATGTATAGTCATGTCACTCTAATCTCAACAGATTAAATCAAAACTGATTAAACTTCGAAGTCCCTGAGTGGCAAGATGGCTAGTATCGCCCTTTTGGGCTCCCTGCTGTGCCTTGCCCAAGAACTTCTTTCAGACCCAGTAAGACTCTTCCATTCTCTCTCCCAGAAGGACCTGTCTTTTTTAGCTGCTTGTATCCTCAAAGCTTATCTATGAAAGAACACAAAAATTCTTACCCTCAGCCTGAGCCACGCCGCCACTGTGACCCTTTGCGGCCACAATGGGGTCTTTCACTGTCAAATGCTGAATTTCTACTGCATTGACCCAGCCCTGCTCCTCCCTGCCTCAGGGAAGTGACTCAGGTCCAGCCTGTGGCACAGCAGGCTAAGCCTCTGCAGAAGCCTGAGAATCTGAATGACTCCACCCACTCAGGGCCTATTGACCTCTGCAGGCCCAGCACCAAGGCTCAGTCCTTAAACCCACAAGGCCTTTTCTGACTTTCCTGACACCCTGAAGCTCCATGTGCAGTACAGCTCCAGTATCTCCCTGAGATACCAGAAGCCTGTTTCTCATTTTAGCCTCTAGGATCTCTCCAGGGTCAGGCTGGGGAGACTCTAGAGGAAAAAAAAAAAAAAACAGTTGTTTCTGGTCCTTCTAGCTCTTGTAACAACAGTCCCCTCCCCTCCCAGATCAAAGAGCTTTGGTGGAGTCCAGAGCTTTGACAGTGCACAGAAGTCTTTCTACCTTTATCTTCTGGAGATAAAGGATCACCAGCACATCACTTCTCTCTGACTGCTGATAAAAAAAAAAAAAAAAAAAGACCAATTCAACTCCCTTTCCTGATTATGGAGCTTGATCACAGATGAGGGGATCCAAATGTTGAGGCACAAGAAACTCATTTACTCCCACGCTTTCATCTCTCCACACTAATTCCATCCATATATCAGGGATAAATCACCCCCTTCAGGGAGTCCCAGAGCCCCTGGGGACTCAGATGATTCCCCAGTGTTACCAGCCCCCATCCCATTAAAGCAGAACTAAAGAGATGCATTTCCTCTCCAGGAGTACCATTCTGATTCACACATAAATACCAATCTGTCTCTCCCCCTCCTCCCTCTCCTTCTCACCCTCCACCTCTCTCCTTCTCTGTGTGTGCCTGTATCTTCCAAGAAAAATCAATATTTTAAATGTAACTTGCTCTTATTGTTTGGAGGGGAAATAAAATTTATTTTTACCCATGGCCTTCATACTGGCTGTTCTTTCTCCCAAAATGCCCCCCATCTTCTTAGCTTAGTCTATTAGCAAAGCGTGTCTATAAAAGGGCACAATAAATGCCTTAGTAAAAGAATGAATAGTCCATTCAGCTCTCTATGAGTAACACTTATGGAGACTTGGTACAAAAACATGGAAAACCCCTTCATGAAGTAAGCTTAGAAAGGAATTGACTTGATATTAGAAGAAACCAAGCATAGTTTAGAAGATTAATATACTAGTCCAGAAACATAGCTGGCAAAAATTATATATTCCAATTAACAGATCAGACATTCTGGTTTCCTACAGCACAAATAATATAAGAGAATTTTTGGCTACAACTAAATCATTCCCCCAAACAGAAAAAAAAAGAACTAAAACTGTTTATGCCTGAAAAAAGAGCTGAAGTCAATATGGACACAGAGGATCATCGGAGGAAATTCTATTAACCAAATGATTCAGGTGGTTTTAAGTATGCTCTTTGGCTATTTCTCAGGAGTGAAGATTGACCAAGGTTTTGGTCACAGTGAAGAAGCTGGTACTTCCAGGCCCTGTCATTGTCAGCAGGTTTCTGTTCCAATAAGATATAATCATGTGTTTGAGAAAAGCACCTGTGCCACTCTCATTGCTCTGCAATTAATTTATCTAAATTCTAAAAGTGGTGTAATTCTTCTAGCAACTACACCTTGGGTTTATTTGTGACTTTTGGCCAGGACGTCAGGCCACACCACCAGAATTAGTTCATTCATGCTGTCATCTGGTGACCTAGCTATGAAGTTGGCATTATGTTATAAAGGTATAAAAGGAAAATAAGAAGACCTAGTGTTTTCTGCGTTTTGGGTGATGATAAAAATGATAATTTAATCCATGGTGTTTTGTGTGCTTGTGTGTGTTGTGGGTTGTGGGGGCCTGCACTCCCACCTGGTCCCAAATGTTACTTTATTGGTCCAGGAAAGAATGCTGATATAATAATTTTTAGTCACAGATTCAATTTTTTTTAAAGTCACAAAATAAAATTAATGTGAAGCATCTTTACCTAGGGTAAGAGCTGGCACAGGAAAACAGATTAAGAATTTGGTAGTGAAATTCTTGATGTGTTCTGTTTTCTCTGCTCAGTTTATCGAATATTTGTCTCATTCTTCTTTCATCCACCACCACCCACACAAACAATTTATCATGGTAAGCTCATCTGCTAAAATAGACAGAAAACATAGTTGGCAATCCTCACTCATTCAAGGGTGGCCAGTTGAATTGACTGAATTCTACTGCTTTGAGTTCACTTTTTTAAGAAATAAAAAATTATTAATGTGAATATAATGCTTTCATCTCTTTAACAAGGTTTTTCTTCCGTAAGAATTATGAGAGAGAAAAAAGAGTATGCAGTCCTCTCTAATAACGTTTCCAAAAGACTTAATATGAATGGCAAGGAAGAAAAGATAGCCAGTAAGCCATTATGGCTTTTTTGGGAAACCAGTTTCCCAATTATCCATATTTTCCCACCATTTGAATTAAAGTATTTTATCTCAGATCACAAGGACGCAAGAGCCGTTTGCCTTTCATATCGCTTAGCTGTCCGAAAATCCAATGTTGATAGGTTTATTTTTTTTAGGTGGGATTTTAAAGTTGTGTTTTCCTTTTTTCTAGAGAAGATACATCTGTTAGTTCAGGCAGGGAGAAACTTGAATAGACACACTGATAATTTATGTGAGTCTTTCTGAACTTTGGCTTAACCTTACAAGCACGTCATTGAATTAGCAGCTACCACATCTCACTTAGCTGAGGCTGTCTTTAGGTGGAAGGCGGCTTTGTAGAACATTGCACATGGAATTTGTATATTTGCCTTTCATCCCAAACGTAAACATTATATGCTTTTACTATTCAAACACCTTTTTAAAAAAATCTGTTTTACTGCTGTTACCACAATATTTGTGCAAAAGAGAAACTCCACAAATGTAATGAATATTAAAAGCTGGAATCAAGACAGTATGTTCTAATCTTGCCAACCTGCCCCAAATCCTTGGAAATGACAGAAAATAAGCAAACGAGTCTATAATGACACTAAAAAACAAGAAAGTGACCCGTAGTTGGACCAGAGAGAGGAGGTATCTGATGGAAGGAGGGAGACAATAGCCCAGAACACATATTGAATGAGACACTACAAAATGCATCTCAGTATTGCTCCAGGTCATGGATGCTGCACACAGGAATCAGGGTGAGGCTATAAGGACTGCTAAGTAGGTGAATCCCTCACTACACCTACTTCTTTCTTTTCTTTTTCTTTTTCTTTTCTTTTTTTTTTTTTTGAGACAGATTCTCACCATGTCACCCAGGCTGAAGTGCAGTGGTGCCATCTCAGCTCACTGCAACCTCCGCCTCCTGGGTTTAAGTGATTCTCGTGTCTCAGCCTCCCCAATAGCTTAGATTACAGGCACGCACCACCACATCCAGCTAATTTTCTGTACTTTTGGTAGAGACAGGATTTCACTATGTTGGCCAGGCTGGTCTCAAACTCCTGAACTCAAGTGATCTGCCCGCCTGCCCGCCTTGGCCTCGCAAAGTTCTGGTATTACAGGCATGAGCCACCATGCCTGGCCCTCACTACACCCACTTCTAAGCAGAGACTTATGCCCCCAGGACCAAGCAATGAATATGGACACGTGGAATGGAGAAGCAGGGCATTGTGCCCCCATGGGAATCCTCACCCAGGGGCACATCTGCTCCCAGTGAGTGGGCATTTTTCCACTGAAACTAAGAGAGAATAGCAGATATGAATTTAAGCAAATAATCTAAATCACTAAATCTAAGGAAAACCACCTCCATGTAAAAGAAATAAAAATAAAAGTAAAGCATTAAACTAAAGAACTAGGAACCAAGTAAGTAAAAGGAAGTAACAGATTAAACTAATGGAGATTGTATAAGAAGTATAATTAATATCCTCAGCAGGATAAGGGCGTATACTGTATTTGTGAAATTAGAACAAATTTTATGAGGAAGAAACAATTAGAGATGTGAGAAATGGCAAAATACGATTGGTGAGACAAGTTTAATGGATTTTTTCCCCTGAGTATCAGTATAGGCAGAGCTGAATAACAAATTAGTGAGCTGGAAATTTGAGTCTTGAAATGTTATTTCATTACAGAAAAAGAGATATTAAGATATTAAGAGATAAGTGGCACTTCCAACATTAGAAATAATAGGAATTAAAGAAGAAGCCAGAAGGAATACATGGAATGAAATATTCAAATAAATAATTGAAAAAAGTTCCCAAGATTAAAAAAAGGAGAAGGAGGAGGAGGAGGAAGAAGAGGAGGAGGGGTAGGGAAGAGGAGGAGGAGAAAGGTATAGTGGCTATGAATGAAAATGTTTAGCAAGATGAATGGAGAAGTACCCAGTCCTAGATAATCAGGGAGAAATTTTAGAACACCAATAAAAGAAAATTCTAAAGCTTCTAGGTAAGATTTATTGTACTTTCCTTGGTAGCATTAAGCATTTTTTCAAAGGAAGCAGTTATCTTGAAGTTCTGAAAATGATTTGAGTTGTAAAATTCCTTCTCCAGCCAAATATCACGTATTAGGAAAAAATAAAAACTGTTATAGACACACAGGATTCAGAAAGTTTACCACCCTCTCTGGAAGAATTACTGCAAGAATACATTCCTGGAAACTAATCCAAGAGGAAGATGAGATATTCAAGAAAGAGTAGTAAACAAGTAAAAAAGTAAAACTTGTACTTCAGTCTAAATAAGTATGGATTATTTGAAAACTTTAACAAAAACTTGAAATTAAAACACAAAAGATTGCAACATGAGAAGTATAGAAGGTGGCTGGCAGGAAGGGAAGCTGAAAAAGGAAATAAAATATTGCGCATGTTCTTAACATGTTTAGAATGAAACTGTAGATCTTGGTTAACTCTTAATGTTAATAGAAAACTTTAAATAAATATAGATATGTGTGTTAAGAAGTAGATAAGCCAGATAGAGGTTATATAACTTCTAAAGCATTAGGTTAACATTAGAACAAAGAAGACATAGTTCAGTAATGTCAGGAAAGTGGGAAAAATAAACAATAAAATACAGGGTAAATAGAAAATAGAAAACAATTGGTCAGGAGCCAATTCAAACATATCAGTAATGTGATAAATTAGAGTGAGTTATATTCACTTATTAAATGAGATTCTCACAGTAAGTTTTGAAAAATAAGCTGTATATTTGCCCTTATGAGAGACTTAAACTATAATAACAAAAGAAATTCAAAGTCAAAGAGGAACTAATACACCAGGCACATGTAACAGAAGCAGCAGGGAGGCGTATTACAATAGGATAGAATTCAAGTTTGAGCATTAAAAGGTCGAAAAAGGAATATTTCATGTATCAATACATGTAGAGCACTTTGCCTAAAGCATGGTGCATAATAAACAAGTTAAAAATTAGTTATTATTCAAAACATAATCACTGTCACTAATATGATATGGGCAAAGTGGTGCTCAAAAGAAAATTATACTGATATTAATTAATTAATGAGATATAAAAGGTTAAACACGAAGTTGAATAGCCAAGGAAACCTGAATCATTCTCTAAACAAGAAATATATCATTGGGAAAAAACCAAAATTAATTAAAATGATGATTGGATATGTTTAAAACCCACACAAGTGCTAAAACGGATCAAAGTAAACTTGTTGCAGGCTGTTAAAACAGATGTATTACTTCCTCCTTTTTCTGATTTTCATTTGACCTAGGTGCTAATATTGCTTTCTTTTTAAGCTAATTGTTTTTATAGTTTAAATATTAAAAGAGTAATTTTTCAAATGACAAGTATATAAGTTCTCTGTGCCAAAGTTGTTCTGCAGCTCCTTCACAGAAGTTCTGAGCCCTTCTTTAATTTATAGCACGTTTCCACGCCATCTTTGCTCTTGGCACTGCCATACTTGAGTTGTTTAATAGGCCCCCAGCCCCAAAGTAGCTGTCCATGTGAGCATCCAGAATGCAGCAACTGGCTCCCTATCCTTGTTCCCAAGAGAGAGAACCAATGAATCTAACATATAACCAGGAAAAAACAAATTTGCATATAGAGCAACAAGAACAATCTCTACTGTAACCCTTTTGATGTAAGTTGACACTTTCATTAAAAATAGGCTGAAATGTCTTTAGAGCTCTTCCGAACGGTTTAAGCATCTTATTTTCCACAAATTATACCCTCTTAAACTAAAATTTAGTGGAAAGTGTTCTAAACCAGAGGTAACAATTCATCCTATCCATCTGGAATATTTTCATCAACTTATCCATCTGGATAGGATGAATTGTTACCTCTGGTTTAGAACACTTTTCTATCCAGACGAATTGTTACCTCTCATTTCAAATACTTTCACAAACTGCTCATAACGCTATAGAGGGATTTTATGTAAGCTTACAATTCAAGGTAAATGAATTGAAGGTAGTTTGGCAGTCTGAGTTAACATTATATTAAGTGGGTTTTGTTTTTACAGTCATGTTCACTTTTATTAAAGCAAAACTTAACCATTTAAATAACATAAATAATAAATTTAGGAGCCCAGATAGATTGTAGCTAAAATCTTAAACAGTGCCAAAGACCTACAGGTAGATAAAGTGTAGACAGTTTATCTTTTGCTAACTATATCCTTGATTAAAGATTGTTTGAGCAATAACTCTTTGCATACTGTACTGCAACTTCATCTAAGGTTGTTTATTAATTATAGCAAGAAAAAAGTAAAAACACTCATCATAATTTAGAAGTTCATTTGAATTGCCACTTTGACTTATTTTAAAATGAAAACAGCACTACATTTTACAGGAGGAGAAAAGGAAACCAACATTTATTGAGACTCTGTAATGTCCCAGGCAATACATCATTTTCTCTAAACAGTCTCCAGTCTGGGTTATGTTACTGTCTTATTAATGAGAAAGCTGGGTGCTTTCTAACCGTTCTGAAACCCAATATTCTTTATTAGTGTTGTTCCAACGAGAGTGTAAATAAACATGATGCATGTCATAAAAACCTAAAACAAAATTAAATTCGAGAGGAACCAATTGAAGAGAAGGATCTTTGAAATGTAATGCATTCAGGGAAGCCTTCAAATTGAGCTCATCCCTTTACCTTCACCTAAGCTGTTATGCTGGAGGGAAAACCTATAAATGCAATGAAGGTGGAGAAGGCTTCAGTCAAAGTATACATCTTGCTAGACTTCAGAGGACTCATACTGGAGATAAACCTCATGAATATAAATGAATGTGGAAGGTCTTTACCTATGACACATCCCTTATTAAAGAGCAGAGCATTCATCCCAAATATAGACCTTATAAGTGTAATGAACTTTTTCGACCTCAGAGGATTTATATGAGATTTTTTTAAAACCTTATTAATTTGGTCAGTATAGGATATTATAGCCAGGCTTTATTCTGGATCTTAGTTCATACTTAAAGTTACCAACTTTAGGTGTTTTAATATGTTCTGAATAATATAATTTAAAAATTCATAAAAAATATGAAATGTTCCATTACTTTTACTGCCTTTTATGCTAATATTAGTAGGGAAAAGGTCTGGCTAAGATATTAGATCTCTAATTCCTATGTTCATATTCTTAATATTTTCATCAACCTATATTGAGATAATTTAAATTTTCACTGTGAATTATAATTCATATAAACTGAATACCTGACTTTTTCCTGGAAATTATTTGCTTATTGCAAAGAAAATGAGCAAAGTAAAAGTCCAAAATCTCCCAACCATGCTAATTCCCATTCTTCACTGTTGAACTGTTGGCATCTATTCATTCAGAAATTTTTCCATAATGATACCGAAAAAAAACCCCACAAAACACTAGAATCACACTTTGTGTATATACTTCAACTTGATCTTTCAAAACTTAAACATATTATGAAAGTCCCTTCTAGTCAATAAATATAGATCTTCATTATTTCACAAAGGCCAGGTAATCTAACTGAACCCCCCTGTTGACAGACAAAGAATATTGTAGTAAACATTCTTGTGTGCTTGTTAAAATATTTCTGAAAGGTATGTTCCTAAAAGGAAAAGGAAAACTAGATAATCAGATGTATATGCACACATATACATACATATGTACATAAATAATTTCAGTTTTGATAGTTATTGCCAAGCTACCCTGCCAAGAATACATATCATTCTTAAAAGTATTGAAGTATGAGCTGGTTAAAATATAATTAATCCTAGTTACAAAGAATTCCAAAACACCTGATAGAGAAGACCATCAGCTTTCCAGCTAAGACACCTCTTTAAATTACTTTTTGCTTACAAAAATATTACTTTTAGTGACAGAAAAAACAGAAAGCCTTATTTTAAAAATATAAATTAAGTATTTATTGTGATCTTGCTATCTCTAAGGAACAGAGTTGCCTTAAGGCATTTTATTGATCAGAAAACTTTTCTGTGCTCCAACTTCACCTCATTCTATTTGTAGTAAATAATAGATACCACTGTATTTATAATAAATAAGGTAAGGGTTTTTTAATTTTAGAATTAATCATAAAAGAATAAATATAAATTGCTGCACTGTAGAGAGCTCTCTCCCTCAGGCAGACATTCCTTCAAATGCACTTCACATAGAACTGCATTTCCTTAGGGAAAGCATAATTTAAACCACAGAGAAGTAACATACCTTTGGAGGGAAATTGCCATGCCGTCCGAGTTATTGACAAACCTATGGAGCTCCTCAAATAACCACTACTGGTCTCAAAGATTTGGTTATAATTTTACTTCATGTAATTATTATATTTGGAGAGAGTCAGGGACAATATAATTTTTGTACAATGTAATTTTTGTATATTTGGAGAGAGTCAGGGACAATATAATTTTTACAAGGTCACAACTTTGTGACTTTGTAAATTGGGACTTTGAAGTCTGGGGAGTAAAGACTCTACCTGAAGTCCCCCCGTAGTTGATAGAGCTCTAGGATCTCCTTAAGGATACTTTGCCTCCAACAATGTTTTAGCCAGTGTTCATATAAATTCCTGAAAGAGTGGGTTTGTGCTATAACAGGCTCCTCCTGAATTTTTAATAAATGCAAAGTAGTTATTCAAAGCAACAAGACTTTTGCAAAACATAAATCTTGTAAAAAATTCAGTAGAGCAGATTTATCTCTGCCTTTTTCTCTTCAAAGTAGACTAAACTTCCCATTTCACTTGATTATAAATATTTGGATTTCTAAAGGAAGTAACTTCACTTTTGTTATCTTCCAACAGTTAGAGTGGGAGAAATAAAGACTAATTGAGGAAAAAAAATGGATATGTAAGATTTAAATAAAGATTGAAAGTTATTATATGTTCTGAATCATATCACACAACGTTGTGGTAGAAGTGATAATAACTCATTTAAGTTAATCTAGAAAAGTTTTTCATTTACAACAAATAGAAGAAAAAGACTACTAATCTCATTTCTCACTTAAATAGAAGGTTCTTTTAGTCCATGAAAATTCTTTTTCAATTTAATTTTTCACTTTAAAAATACTCTAAAGCAGATAGATGTCAAAAAGGAGTCATCATCTGCATCATTTATAACCTTAACTTGCTTTGTGGATCAGTAGGCTGAGTGGTTTAATTGGGATAAATGGAGCAAGCAAAAGACCAATGAACCAGTGTGAAATTTTCATGTATGCGTCAAGAGAGGCTTCTGGTTAATTTGCAAATGATACAATACTATTAAGAGCTATTTCAAAAAGTTACTATTCCGTTTGCTTGCTCCTTGAATGATTGATGTAACCTGTTAAAATTTTTTAAAAAGAATTTTCTAATATATTTGTCCCAAATCTGTTATAAACTGGGATGGTTCAACATAATCATCCTGGTATACATAATATCCTTTTTACAACTGTAACTATGAAAATCACAGCAAATCAAGAAAGAAAAGATCTAAAGTTTAGAGCTGAACAGGTGGTTGGCCTTAGGCAAGCCACTTACCCTTGTGTGTCCCAGTTTCTTCCAAATGTACACCAGTTAATTGTGTGCATAACAAAGGCCAAATTAGACATGGCCAGAAATAAATACTAAAGATAAAATCGGTTTTAAAATATCAAATATTAAACACAAGATCAAAATATCAAACTTTTCTCATAAATTATACAAAGTATACAATTATATATATATAATTATATGTGATACATTTTATTTTACTTGAGACAGAGTCTCACTCTGTCACCCAGGCTGGAGTGCAGTGGTGCAATCTCAGCTCACTGCAACCTCCACCTCTTGGGTTCAAGCCATCCTCATGCCTCAGCCTCCCCAACAGCTGGGATTATAAGTGTGCGCCACCACGCCCAGCTAATTTTTATATTTTTAGTAGAGATGGGTTTTCGCCATGTTGACCAGGCTGAACTTGAACTCCTGGCCTCAAGTGATCCGCCCACCTTGGCCTCCCAAAGTGGTGGGATTATAGGCATGAGCCACCATTCCCAGCCTATAATGTATTTTAAAATAATTCACGCATCTCCTTTGATATCTGTTGCCAAATGTGTGATATTATAGATATATGCTATTTGTTTGGTGTTCCTAAAAATTATTTCCCTGGATAGTCTTTGCTTTGAAAATAGAATTAAGTAATTCTAAAGTAAGTATACATGATAAACTTTGTGCAAGGAATAAATATACATGTTTTCAAAAACTAGAATGATTAAACATTTTACCTAAAATAGCTGTAATTCTGTTTGCATATAATGATTTCCAACAAAGTTTGGCTGCTTAATGAAATTTGATGAAACTGCTGTCCATATATTGAGAACTGAGCCTGTGGCTTAAATACATTGCTTAGAGACACTCGATATATAAGCTTTGGATGAAGAAATTATGGCTAATAAATATTATATTTATTTTCCTGATAAGAAACATATCTTCATACCTTAGGATAATTATTAATATTCAGTAACTAACAATTGTTTTTGATTTATAAAATTGCTTTTTATATAATAAAGTCACCAAGGATATTTAGAAACAAAAATAGTTAACCAGACTACATTTAAAAATCGATTATTTAACATGTTAAAATAAGTTGAACCTACTCTAAAAGAGAAGCTTGCTGATTTGAAAGATGACATCGTCCTTTAATTTGTTAACACTCCTGATGACATAATTAAGTGAGAGCCTAAAATGAACTAATTAGCTTACCTCTTTTAGTTCCCCATCATTGCTAATAGTAATCAGCCAGCTGAAAATCTGAAACTGAAAACAAGGCTGTCTGAGCTCATGCAATTCCTTTTCCTCTGCAAACCCATAGAAATGTTGGATCAAGTATGATAATTTTCTTCAATATGTAGCCCTAGGATAGGGGAGGAAATGAGCAGATACCTAAAACAAAGGGAAATTAAAAACCTGATTAATGAAACTTAAGCAGTTCAGGATGGACTGACATATGTAATCTAAGGCTGAAGATTAGAGTTAAAAATACTCACACAGGATCTTTGGCAGATGACAGATAGAACAGATATTCTTGTATAAATATGGAACCTTGAAGAGTTCCTTCTCCATAAAGACGTAATTAGGATAACAACTTCTCTCATTGATTCAAGAGTGAAAAAACTCCCAGAAGAATGGAAACTCCAAACAAGTGTGAAATTCACGTTCATTTCACCCAGGTGGTGGGAAAATTCTAAACTGAGGAATTAATGTAAAAAGAAATTCAGGACCAGGGAACCTCCAGGATGCTCACAAATGCAAATGCAAAACTCCTTTGTAAAAATATTTCTTCTACACAAAGTGTGTAAAATTGATGCTGGAAGTAAGTCCACTGAAGATGAGCTCACAACAAGAATTATGATCTATGTGATTTTATGATTCACCAAAAAGGACAGTTATCAGATACAACAAACAGAAGAATAAGTGCATTCCAATTGAGATAACAGAGAGAGATGAGATAAATATGATTACATGATTTAAAAGATTTTTTTTAATCTAAGTCATTTTGAAAGAAGAGGATACTATGAGAAAAGAATATGTAGATGGTAAAAAGAGTCAAAGAAGTGGGGCACAGTGGCTGACACCTGCAATCCCAGCACTTTGAGAGGCCAACATCAGCAGATTGCTTGAACCCAGGAGTTTGAAACCAGCCTGGCAACATGACAAAACACCATCCCTAAAAGGAAAAATACAAAAATTAACTTGGCATGGTGGCGCCTCCTTGTAGTCTCAGCTACTGTGAGGAGAGCCTGAGGTGGGCGGGTCGCTTGAGCCCGAGACGTTAAGGCCACCATGAGCCATGATTGCACAGCTGTACTCCAGCCTAAACAGCAGAGCAAGACCACTTCTCAACAAAATCAATCAATAAAAATTTAAAAATCAAAGAAAACATTTAAAAATGAAAACAACAGTGATGGAAATTACATATTAACTATGAAGGTAAAAATAGAAGCAACTGAAGAGAGAATTGGTATATTGAAATAGAGACAGATCTGAGAAAAAAAACACATGTTGCAATATAAAAAGAAATAAAGATTAATGAGAGAGTGAGAGACATGGAGAATAGAATATGATGTTTCAATACAGGTCCCATAGAATTTCCAGAAAGAATATAGAATGAATAGAGGATAGTTAATATTTGAAAAGAGTGACTTACATTTTTTGAGAGCTGATTAAAGGTTTGGATCCCGAAACTGACAAGGTATACCAAGTTTCCATAGAATAAATAAAGTAAACCTACACCTACATACACTGCAGGAAAATTTTAGAATACCAAACACAAAAATGCAACCAGAGAGAAAGACAGATTATTTACAAAGGAGCAACAATTCAATAGATAGCTGCTTATCAGTAACTAAAGAGACATTGGATTCTTGTCAAGATCCAAGTAGGGTTTTTAATATAACTCAACAAAGTGATTCTAACATTCATTAGGAAAAGTTAACAAGGACAAGAGTAGGCAAGACAATTATGAAGAAGTGAAAGGTGTGGCTGAGGGACAGAGGGAGCTCAGCTATCAAGAGCTATTTTACATATACAAATAACATATATGTGTACACGTACCATATGTACGATATTTAAATTGGTTTGGACACGGAGATAGACATATAGACTAATGGAGGAAAAGAGAGAGACAAGTTAATTGTAGAAACAGACTCACGTTTATAGGGGATTGTTATGTGACAGAAGTGGCATTACCAATAATTAGGGCCAATGATTAACGGTTCTGGAATAAATGGCTATCTATATAGAAAAAACCATATTGGATCTCAAACTCATTCTTTACCTCAAATCAATTTCAGATTCATTAAAACCACATAAATGTGCAAAGCATAGCTTTAAGGCTTTTAGAAGAAAATATAGACGAATATCTCTCTGATTTCAGGATAAGGGAGAATTGGATAAAAAAGGCACAAAGCATAGAGAAAAGACAGATAAATTCTACTATATTAAAATTAAAACTCATCTATACATCCAACAAAACATAAAGTGAAAAAAGTACAATACATATAGCCAAGAAAAGAGTACTACCTGAAATATATAAAGAATTCAAATCATAAAAAAATGAGAGAAAGAAAAAAGCGATCCTAATACAAAATGGACATAAATAGGCAACTCAGATAAGAGTAACCCCAACTGGCCAATAAACATGAAAATATATTTAGCCTCACTACTAATCCTGTAAAATTTCATACTCATCTAATAGGCCAGATTTTAAAAACTTGGCAAAACGAAGTGATGGCAAGCTTGTGGGGACACAGGAACCTCGTACCCTCCTGGTGGAAACATAAATTTATCCAGCCATTTTGAAGAGCAATAATGAAGTACCACATTGCCCAGCAACTCCACTTCCAGATACATGCTCTACCAGCCTTTCTTAGCAGAGACTCCTTTGTGCTAACCCCAGAACACAGAAAATGATGCCACTACGTCCTCAATTCTCCTAAAGCAGGTGCACCTGCGATTCTAGACACAAAGGCGAAAAAGCAATTCACTAATATAATGGGTGCCTTGGGGTATTAGGACTCATTTTTCTCACAGACACCAGTTAAGAAGGGCTGATAGGGAAACTCCCACCTGCATATGTAAACACACAAGGACCTTTATATAGCCTTGTTAATAATAACAAAAAAGATAGAAATGACCTAAATGTCTGTCAAAAGTTTATGGTCATTCCCCCAAACACCAGTTTATGACTTCTGTTATAGCCAACATGTATTGCAAGGTTTTTGTTTGTGTAGTTTCAGAGTTCTGTTGAATGTGGTGTTCTGTAAACACCTGTTCCCCTAACCATGGAGCTGTCTTTGACCTTCTACTTTGTTTTCACTTCTCACTGACACAGCTGGGACTTGTGTGGCAACAGATGGGTCCGCCTTGAAAAGGTGAGGGAAGAGGAATCAGACAGACTGGTAGTAAGGGTGGAGAAAGAGTATGAGTAAGGGAAGAGGCAGCTGTGGGCAGAGAGGCCAGATCTCTATATAAGACCATTCATCTAGGCCTGTGAATCTTTAAAAGAGATCTAAACCTGAAAACCTCTCTGAATATTTTGGGCATTTAAAGTGTGTGCCTAGAACCTAGACTAACAGAGAAGCCAAAGACCAGGTGGTCATTGCAGGGCTTGGATCTAGACAGGCAGATGGTGTAGGAAATATCTAAGGGAAAGAGGAGGCTGAACCATCAGAGCTATGATTGTAAGGTGACGCAGTGCCAAAGCCTGGCAGCAATGGTAGCAGTAGGCATTGAGTACAGATACAAGGGGACTTTGAGTGGAAGTGGTGGTCAGACCTGCCTGATGTGTGGTCAGGAGCAGAAGATGGTGCTTTCCAATATGCCAATTGGAAAGGCTGCTTTCCAATTTGTGCCAATTTGTGCTAATGGCATGAATTGTCTCAGAGGATAGGGTAAAGATGTTGCTAGAGACAGCAGAGGAAAGTGAGGACGGGATACAGTCAGGGCACTCTACAAGTTTCATTTATTTTCTGAAGATGGAATCCCTTAATCCCGCCATCACTCAACAAGAATTATTGAGACTCTGCTGGGTGTTGAACACTGAGCTAGGGTCTAAGGACACAAAAATAAGATGCAGATCCTGTCTTAAGAGCTGACATATCAGGGATAGAGAAAGGCAAGTAAAGAAACGATGGCAGTGTACTGTGAGAAATGAGATCACAAAGGAAGAATCTAACTGAGTCTGAGATGGAGTGGTGGGGCTGGGTAGGAGGAGCCAGGAAGTTTGGGAAAGACTGTTCAGAAAGGTGTTTGATATTTCAAGGACATCTTGAAGAATGACCCTGAGTTTGTTTGATAGACAATGAGTTAAGGTTCAGAGGGCTGACAGAGAATGTTTTAGTGACTTTGAATTCACATTGTATGGCAAAAGAGTTTGGGTACAAGGCAGAAGAGACATGGTACAAGGCAAGAGATTGGGCTAGAAATGTGTTCTTGGACCAGGCCAAGAAGGACTGCATATTCTGCATTAAGGAACTTGGAATTTGTCCAGATAGCAATGGGGAAGCCCCTGAAAGACTTTAAACAAAGGAGAGATGTAATCATATATGCAGTTTAGAAATATCACTGAGTGTCTACTAAATAGAGTCTGAACTCCCCTCTTTCCAAACTCTCCATGGATTCTTTCCACTGTACTATTCAAATGTATTTTTTCCTCTTCCGCAACACATCCTCCACCAAGGTCTATTGATGTCTGCACTGTTAATAGTGTCAAGGTCATTCCCATTTCTTTCTTTTTTTTTTTTTTTTTTTTTTTTTTGAGACAAGAGTCTCTGTCACCCAGGCTGGAGTGCCGTGGTGCGATATGGGCTCAATGCAACCTTTGTCTCCTGGGTTCACGCCATTCTGCAGCCTCAGCCTCCTGAGTAGCTGGGACTTGAGGCACACACCACCACACCCAGCTAATTTTTTTGTATTTTTAGTAGAGATGGGGTTTCACCGTGTTAGCCAGAATGGTCTCGATCTCCTGACTTCGTGATCTGCCTGCCTCAGCTTCCCAAAGTGCTGGGATTATAGGCGTGAGCCACCGTGCCTGCTGGTCATTCCCATTTCTTAGCCTGTACTCATGTGATTTCATCAACACGTTATGCGACTGTGGTAAGAGCATAGGCTCTGGAGTCAGACTGCATGGATTTGAATACTGTCCTCTTCCTTTGCTAGTCATTCTTAACCTCTCTTCATCTCAGTTTCTTCATCTAAAATTGGGGTAGTAATGGTGACTATCTCATAGGGTCACTGTGAGAATTGAATGACTTCAATGTGTAAAGGACCTAGAAAAGGATCTGGCCAGGTAGTTGACACTCAGTAAAAGCCAGCTATTTTTATTCTCTTCTACGTATCCAATTACCTATTTGATGAGACCCAGTTTAAATCCCATCTCCTTTTTGAAAACTTGCTAGACTTTTGCCAATTCTTTTCATTCTATTGAAAAGATAGACTTTTCATTCTATTGCTATTTTCAATATGTAAAACATCATGTAAGTATTTATATTATGAGTCTGTCTTTTAGAATTCACTGTTTCCTTAGTTCATTGATTTCCCAACTCAACTATAAGTACTTTAAGAATAAAAAGTGTATCAGTCTGGAGCATGGCTCTGATCACAAGTAGACACACCATATACAATATTGATTAAATTCATCCCTCTACAGGAAAACTATAACTGTGAATGTAATGTGTTTAAAGGTTATTCACTACCTAAAATTTGTGTTTAAAATTTATTCATTACCTAAATAAAGTGCCATATCTTTATTTCAGAATTATTCATTACGAAGTAAGTGTCCCTCACTAAAAACAAAATGTTATGCTTTATAAAGATTTGACTTAATATTCTAACTCTAACTCTTAAATCCTTTTTTTTTCTTTTTTTTCAGATGGGATGTCTTGGGAGCTGTCATTGGTACGGAATGTGGAACAATAGAATCAGGCTTATCAATGGTCTTCCTCAAAGATGGAGAGAGGAAATTATGCACTCCATATATGGACACTACCGGTTACGGGAACCTGAGGTTTTACTTTGTGATGGGTAGGTACATTTTGCACAAACTTTGTTCACCCTGGGGTAGATCCTAGGCCAGCACCTATTCCTGAGGAAGTAAGGTTGTTTGTTGTCAACTACATAAAATGAACATTCATGAAATATGAGCTCTGCAGACAGAGCAGAAGCCCGTGGTACTCACCCGTGTATCTGGCTAGCCCCACTGGAGCCAGCCTATAGAGAGTCGTGGCTTGCCATGGTGAGGCCTGAAGAAAAAATGCCGTAATACCTTCCTTCTACCTCTCCCTCCATGGTTATAGCTGAAAAGACAATGAGAGAAAAGCTAAAACAAAGCAATTTCTTTTTCCTAGCTTCCCCCCAAAAATAGTCATCAAGGTGAGCCTTTGTTTTCATGAATATCTCATCATTGTATAACTCTTTTGTAATAGGAGGCTGAGAAATTTAGGTTAATACTTTAATAATCTCTATTTTCTAATAAGTTTGCAAACACATTAAGAAAAAAATGTGTTCATAAGTTATAGTTTTCTTCAAAGTATTGTAGAGCAAATATAGTTGGAAAATTACCCAAAAAGGAGTTAGAAGGTTGAACTTTGTGACCTCCAAAGTTAATCCTTTTAGTCAACAAGAGCCACAGTTACATATTCTCTCACTGATGTCATTCCAGAAATGTGAGTAGATGTCACATGCCTTCTTTGTTGAGTGACTGGAAAAGCACAGGCAACATCTGGAAGTGAAACAGGAAATAAACACTGTCTACCTTTGAACTTACTAGCGAAGATGTCAGTTCATCAGGACAAACAGATCTCCTGAGTCTCACTTCAGCAGTGGCGATTTATATCTCTCATGTTCCTCACTTCACCTTTTTGATAATCATACAGCTCAGGGTTGCATGGGAAACCTCAGATTGTATCCTGCTCTCAAGTATATTACCTATGTGATGCTAACTCATTTTCCATAATGATCTGTTTGATAACAAAGAAATTGTGCATATAAAATAAAGTAATGTAATCTCACGTTTAAGGATAACCTCACCTTCACTCTGAACTGGTTTGTATATTTAAAGGCCCAGAGCTCATTTTCTTTACATAATTAGAGTTCAAACTGGCTCTCATTTTATCAAAAGGGATTCCTGGAAAACCTTAAGCCCTCCTCCAAAAAAGTTGTAATAAACATTTAGTATGCCAGCGTAATTTAAGTTTTTTCCCTCTTGCCCATTTTTGACACGATATATTTCATACTGTATTTTGATTTTATTATAATAAATTAGCCATATTTGGTGATTTATATGAGACTAACTCATCATTATATAAGTTCTTTTATATAATTGTCATATTTATATAAGAGATTAAGTAATCTTTAATTTTTCCTGGAACAAAGCATATTATTAATCAAGGAATTAAAACAGTATTGACTATGATAGGGAATTGATTTGAATGAGCCCAAAGAAGTACATTATCCCAAGTAAAAGCCTCTTCATTCAATTAAAACAGTAAGGAATGCCTATTGAATATAGAGCCTTGAGCTAGGATATATGGAGAATACAAATAGGGAGAATAACGTCACCTAAATCACAGAGTTGCTGGTCAAATGAGTTAATGTATGAAAAGCACTCAAAACCGTGCCAAATAAATATTTAGACTCAGTATATTTCTGTTGTTATTGATATAAAAATTAATCAGAGTTCCCACCCACAAGTACCATGTGACTACAAGATAGAATGCAGTGTGCTGTAATGGAATGAAATGCTATGGGAGTATAACAGAAGCTGTTATTGCAGTGGAGGGATTAGGGTAAAGCTTCATGAAGGAGATGGCATTTGAACTCACCCCTGAAGGATGGGCATGATTTAAATTTAAGGAGAGAATTCCAAGCTAAGCCATTATGAAAAAAAGTCACAAGAATAAAGGTATGTGATATGTTTGGGGCTGGGTTATTTTCCCAGTATAGATAAGTGGAAGCATGTAAGATGGAACTAGAAAAGCAAATTGGAGCCAGAGTAGTGATTTTCTTTAATTCCTACTAAGGAGTTTGGATTTTCTTTCTCTAGGTAGTATGGAGCTATCAGAAAATTCCTGTTAGTTCAGTATTACATGATCACCTGTGTTTTAGAAAGGTAATTCTAGCCCAAATATGATGAAAGATTGAAATAATTGGAAATTAAAGGGCAAGAGATCAGTTAGGGTAGGGTTGCTAGATTTAGAAAAGAAATATGTGTATAAGAGAGTAAGTGTGGAATAGAATATTTTGATGTTACTTATGTTAAGATCAAGTTTCTGGAATGCCATATGAAGGGAGAAATTCTATTCAGGATATGAATCAGATTTGAAAATCATGCATATGCAGGTGATAACTGGAGCCACTAGAACTGCTGTGTTCTCCCAGGCAGAAGGTATATGACAAACAATTCTTAGGGAGAACCCTCATCTCTAGGTATAGGTAGAGGGGGAAATAGTAAAGCAGACTGAGAAAGAACATAAACAGAGGTGGGCAGAAGGTGTTATTGGAGCCTAAAGGAGGAAGGAAGAAAGTGGTTCAGGGTGGGATGGCAGGGAGATGATCAGCAGTATAAGGAATGCCACAGAGAGAGAGATCAACCAGCATAAAGGCTGAGAAGCCACCAGTGACTTTGGAGAGAGTTTTCCCAATGATGTGGTGCCTGGAAAGCCAAATACATGGAGTTAAAAATAAAAATATGTCCCTGAAAGAGGAGGACTGCCACTTCAAGAGTTTTATCAGTAGAGAGAAGAAAGTAAATGGTGGCTGGATCTTGAAGAAACAGCAGCACCCGGGAAAGGTGTTTTTAGGATAGAACAGATGGATAGGATAGGGTAGGGTGGCATAGGGTAGAGTAAGGATAGGGTAGGTTATGGTAGGATGGGATATGGTAGGATAGATAGGATAGAACTGGACCTATAGAAAAGACTAAAATTTTGTTGGTTGATGGGAAATAAAGACATATGGAAAGAGATTTAGGATGAGATAGTTATAAGTAGCCCCTCACTAAATACAGTACCTTAGGAAAATCAGACTGATTGTTAATCTGGACTCGATCACACTCTCTCCCTCTCAGGCCCTGACTGTATGTTCTGCCCTTGGTTCATATCAGTCTGCTGTGAGCACATTTCTGGAAAATTTGCTCGACTTTCCAAGTTCAGTTCAAGATCTATTTCCTTTATTCATATATTCACATATGTAACACCAATTCATTGAGGACAAGTATAGGGCACTGTTCTTAGAACCAAAGTGCAGTGCATTAGACAAAAAATAACCTAACAGACATCAACTCATTCATGTATTTGTTTATGGTTCCTCCAACAAATATTTACTAGGCATCTGCTATATGCCCAGCTCTTTTAGCTTACATTGTACCCTTTTCTCTGTATTTTTACTGCAATTAGGGCAGCACAACACAGTTTACTGCCAATTATTATTCTTTAAAAATGACTGAAAACAATATTTAAAATATTTTAAACCTGACTGCCCCATTCATTTTTATTGAAATCTTCCTGCACCTTAATTTCTGTACAAGATGCCTCTGAGTCACACCTTTCCACAAGGTGCCAAAGGCTATGAAGCTGAAGAAGAATCCATATCTCCCTGTCGAAGCTGCTGTCATTGACACTTCACAGAACTATAAATTGCTCCCGGAAGAATCTTTCAGATAAAATCTGTCATCATTTTCAAGTCTTGGCTCCTTTAGGACTTTTTTCTTCTGCCGTTCTGGGCTGGGTGTGGCTCTCACGTGCGTTTCAGTTATCTCTGAAGGGCAGATGCAGTTCATGAACTGTTCTTAAGAGAACAGAGAGAAGTTACAGAAAACGGGTTAATGAAATTAGAGAACACTGATAGTTCAGTACCTGCGTCATTAGATATGGTGCACTAAACCCACACTGCCTGTGATTATTCACCATTTTTGTCCTTTTTTGGTAAATCCTTAATATATAATTATAAATATCCTATTTTATTTGTATATATATGTATATAGCCTCAATTTAAAAGTTTTGCTTTCTAATATGAATTTCATTTTCATGTGGATCTTTTCTCCAGAGACCATCAATTAGAACGGCTTTAGTAGCTGTATTTATCATAACACTGAAGTATGTAAGGAAATGCTTGAATATATGATATAAATGTCAAAATCATAAGATTTTTCTCTACAGGTTGTTGAACAGTAAACATTATTAGGATGAGATATACATTGTCACCATACCTGACTTCTCCATTCTCAGTTCAAATTACCTAATCCAGTAAATATTTATTATATGCCAAATTACATGTGCCTAACATATGTAGCATGCCAGACTTCAATGCTTTGCAAAAACCATCCTCCAAGACTTACCTATTGAGTGGTAGTAAAGGTTTGAAGTCAAACAGAATAACATTAAAGACATGCTTTACTTTGGGACTATAGGCACATTATATAACCTTTCTTGTCCTCCGTTTCACTATCAGCAAAGTGAATCTGTATTAATTCTTACCTGAAAATGTTGTTAGGGGATGAAAAGAGATAATGGTTGTACTTGATTTTACATGGTGCATGGTTCTTAGTAAGTACCTAATGAAAAGTAGACATTTTCACCCTTACGTTATCATTAATAATACTCAAGGAGTCTGGCTCCAAAAGAAACCCTGATCCAGACGGTACCAACCACCATTTGCAAAATCACTCGTTGTCAAAACAAAAACCCACAGATTTCCTTGGGAATAAACAAAATTATTGGGCAGTTTTCTCACAAATGACTCAAATATAAAATCAGTGTGTCGTGAGCTGGAAAATTCGATCTACCTGTAAAACCTTTCAGATCAAATAGAGAGGTCAGTTTCCCATGGCTTCATCCTGTAACTCACTGCTATCCCATAAACTGAGCTGTTGTAGGAACACACCAATGGGGTGAGAATGTGTACTAAACTCTCTCCTTCCCTGGCTCAGCTAGAAACAGGCTTACCCCCAGATTCCCACAGCCCTCTCCAGTTTGTCTTAAAGGGCTTCGTTTTCAGTCAGACACTAGCTTTTCTGCCATCAAGCCAGCTTCCTGGGTTGCTTCCAACTCATGTATACTTAGATACGCCAAATAATTTTAGAATTCACCTAGAAGAATTTAGTTAAGAATATTTGTACAACGTAATTCCAATAGTGTATTTTCAAAGTCAAATATAAATCATCTGTTATTTAAATTATTAATTTAGATCATCAAAAGTTGTTGCATTCTGGAAGATGAAATAAGATGTATCATATAAAGAAGACACCTGGCCAATCAGAATGGGCCTCATAGGTGACCTTAATGAGGTTACTGCAGTCAATTGTACAGATCTCAGGTTTATAGATTCAGAAAATGAGTTTTCTTAATTACCCCAGAGCTGACATACTGGAGACCAACTCATGCTCTAAGCTCAGAGGAGACTTATGAACAAATCATAATTCTCATCAATAGACTATGGAAATTTAACTGCTAAGCATGAGGGAATAATCAATGTTTATGGAATCAAAAAAGATATATATCACCCAGTAATTTTAATGGCAGCAGTTCCAGAGCTATGATAGCCTGATGCATCCTATTCCACTGTGGGGGACATTTTGCAAATGAATCCCCAAGATTTGCCTTGGTCATTAAGGACTTCTCTATTCCTACCCAGTGTATGGACATTCTATGAAAGTCTTGCCCTCTGATATCTGATTTTGTCTAATATTCCTTCTATTGTTAATGAAGTTTCTTGTACTAATTCAGTTCTAGCTTTCCCGCTTAATATCACATATCAGTCATTTCTCCCCAGGATCAGACCCAGTTACTTAGGTTGAGTTTGACCCAGACATTTACAAACAATTGACACTTTCTTCTTAGTTTATTTAATATCAGATGCTGAGTCTCAGCCATTATTTGTGTATTTTACTAAATTAACTCTCAGAGGGTAGTTTTATTCTAGAATGCTGATGTTGTTTTACTGTCGTCAGAGAGTATTAGCAACAGCAGTTGCCTGTAGATAAAAATTAACATTGATGGTAGTTGATTTAGGAACTGAAGAAATTTTTTAGAAAGATAATAATAAAAGAAAAAGAAGTTAGTGTTATAAATGTGGAGACTTAAGGATAGAATATTTGCCAGGAAATACATGTACATCCCCATTGTCCTGCTGTTTTGGTTGGTACGATCACGAAGGCTAATGGTGGATTAAGAGAGGCTTCTAGTTAGACATGTCATCCTTTAATATTCAGGTCGTACAGACAGTTGATAGAAGCAAGCAGTAGCAAGAATTATTGACTGGGGCTGAGTGTGGTGGCTCATGCCTACAATCTCAATGCTTTAAAAGACAAAGGTAGGAGGATTGCTTGAGTCCAGGAGTTCAAGGCTAGCCTGTGTAACATAGGGAGACTCCGTCTCTACAAAATAAAATATTTTAAAAAGAATTATTAATGGAATGCAGTCATGAAAATAATGGGTTCAAAGACATACATGTACCCCTGGCTCTTCCAGTAGTTAGTTATATGATCTTAGCTTCAAGTACCTGCTCTGTCATTCAGTGCCATTATCAGGATGATTGTAGTTGCTCTTCAGCTTCAATGGCATATTGTTTTTCGTGACTATAGAGTAATAGAGAACAAAACACTCTATGTACCTTCTAACAATCAAATGAGATACCAAATATAAAAATGAAAAATGTAAAACAAATTGCATTTAAAATACAAATAATATGCTAAAATATTAAAGATACTATGTGCAACAGTTTAACTAACACTACTTCAGAGTTCCTTGATGCAAGAAGTCATAACCCTTGTTTTAAAACCATAGCCAATAGGTTCTGAACTTTGGTCATAAAAACCTCAAATTAAAGAAATAACAGTTTATTAAAAGCAGAGCACGTCTTTTTAATGTGGGTTAGAACATGAACATGTAGTTGCTGCTCAAAGTAGACAATTATTTGAGTAATCCCATGAAGCAAATAGCTACTTTGGCCTTCACAAATGTCAAGTCTTTGATCTTTAGCATGGCCTACTTGAACTATCGTTATAATTTATTTCCTTGAGTCTGTTTACCTTTGTTTAGGGTTATTCTTAAGTGACAACTGGGTACTATAATGATTTTTTATTCAGAAATTTATCACTATATTTGATATGTTTATGGATGCTAGTTGGTACTAGCAACTTAAAATTTTTGTTTTGTGCAGGAGGAATTTGTGACCCTGGAAATTCTCATGAAAATGACATAATCCTGTATGCAAAAATTGAAGGAAGAAAAGAGCACATAGCACTGGATACCCTTTCCTATTCCTCATATAAGGTACACATGCCAGTCTGTGTGTCAAATAGACCACCTCAGACCACCCTGGACAAGCCCAGGTCAAAACTACAAAGACTACTCCAGACAGAAGATACATCCCTGTTCTGGCAGGCCAGAGGTCGCCAGATTTCTTTAAAAGTGAAATGGACATTTTATCATTCATGTTTTTTCCTGATACAAATGAAAAATGAGTTATCAGGAAGGAAGAGTGAATTACAGTCCATCAGAGACAGTAAGGCAGAACCCGATAATCTGACAGTTATTCTTGTCCCCAAGAAAGCCCTAAATGTAGCTCTAATTATGCCCCGTCACATACTTGCTGTCCGTCATAATGAGTATTTGTCCAGCATTTTGAGATCTCCTAGGTAGCAGACACTGTAGAAGCACAGGTTATTATTATCTTTGCTTTTTTCTTTGCTAATTAGAGTTACCGATTTGAGGTTGGCCTTTTTTCTTTACCCTTTGGATATAGAACAGGTGTTAGCTCTGGTTATTTGCAAACATCTTCAAAATTATGTGAGATACTCATCATAAGTTGTAAAATTATTTTTTGTAAAAGTAGATTTGTTTGTGCCTAAGCCACACCCACATACTCATTATTCGTTAGCCTTTTCTTCACACTGATGGTACCCTAAGTAGTTTTAAAAGCTTAAACACAGCTAACATCTAGCATCTCAGGGTTTAAGTTAGAAAGACAAAACAAACATCAAGGTTAAAATGGGAAACAACCAGAGTGAATATCCAGCACATTCCATGTGCAAGGGTAACCCAAGTTATACCATTTGGGATTTCATAGAGGACTATGTTTCCAGCAGTGGCAAGGTAGAACTACACCTGCCCTGGTCATCTTCATGCCTCATATCAAGTCAGCTTTGTGAATTATAATGCATTGACTCATTGGCTCTTTTGTCCTATTTTCACAATACTAGTTTGGAAAGCCCTTAATATGATACCAATCCACTTTCAAAGAGGACTGATGATAAAGTATAAATGTCAAGTTGCCTTTGTCTTGTGCTAATTAAATAAAATGGATACACATGCTTAGATAACTCTTAAAGCCCTTATATCAGTTTATCTTCAGGCAGGGAGAGCCTAATCAAACACACACAGAGGCCACCACCTCGTGCACAGGAGGAATTCTGAGTCACTAAATTGAATGCTCCTTGAGGATAGCGTCTTCTTCATGAAATAACAAATGCAACACAAAGGACATTTCCTGGTGCTTAATAAATGGCAGTTACATACATGGTGTTTACTAGGCCAAATCTAGGAGAATTTACATGGATTAACATAGAAAGGATTATGAGTGATTCTGGTCTCCTTTGTTGGAAAGGTTCCATCTTTGGTTTCTGTGGTCATCAATCCTGAACTTCAGACTCCTGCTACCAAATTTTGTCTCAGGCAAAAGAATCATCAAGGACATAATAGGAATGTCTGGGCTGTAGACTTTTTCCATGTCTTGCCTGTTCTCCCTTCTACAATGTCTCACATGATACAGTTTTCCATCAATCTGGGATGTGGAACACATCAGCCTGGTAACAGGTAGGAAGCCCTTTTTTGTAAGTGTACAAAACTAAAAATGAGCTTGCAGGTTTGACTATTAAATAAGAGGTAGTTTCTAAGTAGAGTTTTAACTGGATTTTAAGTAAAATACTCATTGATGAAATAACACACTTTTCCCAAAAGAAAAGTTCTTCAATTAATATGAGGGGTATGATTGGATAGATTTCAAGTAGGAATGGCTTCATTCTAAGAGCTTGATCTTAGGTGTCAGAGGTGTTTGCATGTGCTGTGGCAACCATCCATTACAACAGATTGCTAAGACAGAAAAAAAAAAAAAGCAACTGAAAAAAAGCTTGACCTCCTGTCGGCTGGTGACCCCCTAATAATAAGCATGGAAATCAATTAGCACTTTAAGAACTACGACTTCTCAGTTTCACTTGCCCAAGTGTTGCTCGTATTTTTTCTAAGAATTTTGTCGGTGTCACATTCACAGGATGAAGTGACAGTGTGAGACATGGTAATTGCCTTGCCACCTATCAAACTCAGGAGCATAAACTCGAGTTACCATTTGTTGTCTTTAAAACACAGTTTGTTGGCCGGCCGCGGTGGCTCAAGCCTGTAATCCCAGCACTTTGGGAGGCCGAGGCGGGTGGATCACAAGGTCAGGAGATCGAGACTATCCTGGCTAACATGGTGAAACCCCGTCTCTACTAAAAATACAAAAAAAACTAGCCGGGCGCGGTAGCGGGCGCCTGTAGTCCCAGCTACTTGGGAGGCTGAGGCGGGAGAATGGCGTGAACCCGGGGGGCGGAGCTTGCAGTGAGCCGAGATCGCGCCACTGCACTCCAGCCTGGGAGACACAGTGAGACTCCGTCTCAAAAAAAAATAAAAAAAATAAAACACAGTTTGTTTATAGCAGTAATTTAACTAATTGCCCTTTGAAAGCTGGTTAGACTTTAGTGAAAGACAAAACAATCATTTAGGGAACAGCATCTTTAAAAATTTTTACGCTGTTTTTACAGATGTTTAATGTACTTAACCAGAGTTGCAAATTTCATTTTTTTTTTTTTTGTTATTTTACCCTTCCCCATCTTCTGTGTGTGCTTGTTCTGGTTTTATTAGTGTCAGCTTGGAGTTTTCTACCAACCATGGACGTTCCTGGTCCCTCCTTCACACTGAATGCTTGCCTGAGATCTGTGCTGGACCCCACCTCCCCCACAGCACTGTCTACTCCTCTGAAAACTACAGTGGGTGAGTACATTCTCTCTGAGATATTGAAATACTTGAATTCATGTTGCAGAATAAAAATCAATGAGTAATCCTGAAATTAGCATTTTTGTCATAATAGGTAAGAAACCTAACCTCTTTAAAAGTGGTCTTGTAAAAAAAAAAAAAAGAAGAAAGAAAGATAGTATATTTGGTAAATTGGATGCAAGATTAAAATTACAATTTGTGAGGCCATTCATTCTTTATGTACTTGACTTATATTTTGAATTGCATGAACTTAAATTCTATATGGCAGTTCTGTGGTTATTGCCAAAAGATTTATTGCCACAGTACTTTTAGAGAAATGCAGCATAGAAAAAATGGAAGAAAGTTAAGTTTTGAAATTGGACCTGGATTCCATTCTGTGTAACCATATTTACTGTCCCTGACTTTCCACTTTTTTCTGCATAATTAAGGATATAATATACCTCATTGGGGGCTATTAAGAGAATTAAAGATGATTATATAAAATACTTGCCACATGACACAATAAGCATTATGAGAATAGTAAAAATATTTGCAAGAATGGCAAAATTAAGTTGGGAATTATTTTCTTTGTTATCCCCTTTTAAATGTGTGTAGGGCTAGGGGAGAGCAAAAAATAAAAGTAATTGATGCTAAGTAGCAGTACATCTCTGCACAGATGTCTAGCATAAGGTAATATCTAAGGTCTGAGTATTGATGGAAAATTTTCTTAAAAGAATGTATAAAAACTAAATATCGCTCACTATTAAGAACAAACTGACTAGGTACAATGACTAACACCTGTAATCCCAGCACTTTAGGAGACAAAGGTAAGGGGATTTCTTGAGGTCAGAAGTTTGAGACCAGTGTGGGCAACATAGTGTGAGACCCTGTCTCTACAGAAATAAAAATTTAAAAATTAAAAATTAGCTGGATGTGGTAGTATGCTTCTGTAGTCCTACCTACTCAGGAGGCTGAGGCAGGAGCATAGCTTGAGCCCAGGATTTTGAGGCTACAGTGAGCTATGATTGTGCCACTGCACTCCAGCCTGGACAACAGAGCAAGACCCCATCTCTAACAATAAATTAAAACTTAAAAAACTTTTTAAATAATATAAAATAACAAATCCATTACTCTGGCATGCTGTGGATGTTTTTACAAGTTGTATATCTGTTTTAAAGATATAAACAAATTCCACAAGTGAATTTAAAGAGTTTATTGGTAAACTTTAGTGCTTTTGTAAACACACAGAAACTAGAGCATGAAAAGCATGTAAAATACATTCAAAAGATATGAACATAGTTGTGAAGATGGTTCTGTGCTAAATTTCTTGCAGGTGGAACCGAATAACAATTCCCCTTCCTAATGCAGCACTAACCCGGAACACCAGGATTCGCTGGAGACAAACAGGACCAATCCTTGGAAACATGTGGGCAATTGATAATGGTTAGTGTTTATGCCTGTCATAATCACATGCCATTGATGTAGAGTCTTCCTGTGCTTTTGTTTGTCAGCACAGACTTAATCACATTTCTAAGTCATGGTCTTGCAAGTCATTAAACACCCTTTCTTCCATTTCTCCTTTGCATTCTGTTAGAAGCCCAGGGATGTGCAATCAGAAAAAAAAAAAAAAAAAAAAAAAAAAAGCCAATGGAGTCAGCAGTATTAGATGCTAGAATGTTTCAACATACATAAATAAAAAATGCATAAAACCTTGAAACTGAAATTCACAGTTGATGACAAGGGATATCCTAACATTTTCTTTGAATGTTGTATGCAAAATTAACATAAATACTTACCATACTGCATGTATTAAAATAAGGCCCATTCTTCTCTTAGTAACTACCACAACATCTGGAATGCTTTTCTTTTACATGCAGACAACACACAGAAGGAAACATCATCTCTAAAAAAACTAGTGAAACTTTTACCTCCTTTTCAGAAAATAGTATAGAAAGAAAACTTGGATATATACCTTTTATAAATCTTTTATCTTTCTTTCATTTTCAAGTGAATTTTTGGAATTTTGCATCATTTTAAAGCTGATACCACTTATGACAATGACAGAAGATATTTTAAGCTCTCGGGTTGCATGTCTGTACATTTCTTATACTTGTTATTAGTCACCAACTCTTTGGTTTTTGTCTTTCTTTTTATGGATTCAGTGGATAAAAATGTAGTTTTGTATATGAGTATATTGCATAGTGGTGAAGTCTGGACTTTCAGTGTAACTATCACCCAAATAGAATACAAGGTAATTTCTCATCCCTCGCCCCCCTTCCACCCTCCCACCTTTCTGAGTCTCCAGTGCCTGTTATTCTACTGTCTATGTCCATGTGTACACATTATTTAGCTCCCACTTATAAGTGAGAGCATGTGGTCTACAACTTTCTAAGTAATATCACTTAGGATAATGGCCTCCGATTCCAGCTATGTTGCAGCAAAAGACACGATTTCATTCTTTTTCATGGCTGAGTAGTATTCCATGGTGTGTTTGTGTGTGTGACATATTCTTTGGTCACCCATTAATGGACATTTGCATGGATTCCATGACTTTGCTATTATGAACAGCACTGCAATAAACATACAAGTGCAGATTTCCCTTTAATATATTGATTTCTTTTTCTTTGGATAGATACTCAGTAGTGAGGTTGCTGGATCAAATGGTAGTTCTAGTTTTCATTCTTTGAGAGATCTCTATTCTGTTTTCCAAAGGTTTTCCTAATTTAAATTCCCACCAACAGTATATAAGAGTTTCCTTTTCCCTCACATCCTCACCAGTATCTGTTATTTTTTTACTTTTTAAGGATACCCATTCTGATTGGTGTAAGATGGTATCTCATTGTGGTTTTAATGTGTGTTTTTCTGATAATTAGTGATGTTTAGCATTTCTATATGCCTGTTGGCCATTTGTATGTCTTCTTTTGTAAACTGTTTGCTCATGTCCTTTGCCAACTTTTTAATGGAACTATATGTTTTTTCTTGTCGAGGTGTTTGAGTTCACTGTTAATTCTGGATATTAGTCTCTTCTCAGATGCATAGTTTGCAGATATTTTCTCCCAATCTGTAAGTTGTCAGTTCACTCTGTTCATTATTTCTTTTACTGTGCAGAAACTTTGGGCTTAATTAAAGCCCATTTGTCTTTTTGTTTTTGTTGTCTGTGCTAAGGTATTAGTCATTAATTCTTTGCCTAGGCCAGTGTTCAGAAGAGTTTTTCCTAGATTTTCTATATTAATCCATTCTTGCATTGCTATAAAGAACTACCTGAGATTGGGTCATTTATAAAGAAAAGCGGTTTAGTTGTCTCACAGTTACATGGGCTGTACAGGAAGCATGGCTAGGAGATCTCAGGAAACTTAACAATCATGGCAGAAGGCCAAAGGGAAGCAGGCACGTTTTACATGGCCAGAGAAGAAGGAAGAGAGAGTGAAGCGCGAGGTGCTACACACTTTTAACCAAACAAATCTTGTGAGAACTCACTATCACAAGAACAGCAAGGGGGAAATCCACCTCCATGATCCAGTCATCTCCCACTAGGCCCCTCCTCCAATATTGGGAGCTACAATTTGACATGAGATTTGAGCAGGGACACAAATCCAAACCATATCAGTTTTCTTCTAGGATTTTTATAGTTTCATATCTTACATTTAAATATTTATTCCATCTTGAGTTAATTTTTGTATATGATAAGAGGTATGGGTCCAGTTTCATTCTTCTGCAAATTGCCATCCAATTTTCCCATTTATTATTAATTTTCCCAGCACTATTTATTGAATAGGGTGTTCTTTCCGTAGTGTATGTTTTTTTTTGAAAATTGTTGAAGATCAGTTGGCTGTCTGTAAGTGGCATTATTCTGGGCTCTATATTCTGTTTCATTGATGTATGTGTCTATTTTTATACCAGTACCATCCAGTTTTGGTTACTATAGCTTTGTAGTATAATTTGAAGTGAGGTAATGGGATGCCTCTAGCTTTGTTCTTTTTGCTTAGGATTGCTTTGGCTATTCACTTTCCTTTGGTTCCATATGAGTTTTAGGATTGTTTTTCCTAATTCTGTGAAAAATGACATTGGTATTCTGATAGGAATTGCATTGAAGCTGTAGATTGCTTTGGGCAGTGTGATCATTTTAATGATATTGGTTCTTCTAATCTATGAGTATAGGATGTTTCTCCATTTGTTTTTGTCCTACAGTTTTTTTTCGTCAGTGTTTCATAGTTTCTCTTGTAGAGATCATTTACCTCCTTGGGTAAAATTATTCCTAGGTATTTTGTTTATAGCTATTGTAAATGGGATTGATGTCTTGATTTTATCCTCCATTTATTATCAATATATAGAAATGTTCCTGATTTTTGTACATTGATTTTATATCCTGAACCTTTACTGAAGTCATTTGTCAACTCTAGGAGTCTTTGAGAGAAGTTTTTAGGATTTTTTAGGTATAAGATCATATCATAACCAGAGATAATTCGACTTTATATTTTCAAATTTGTGTGCCTTTTATTTCTTTCTCTTGCCTGCTTGCTCTAGATAGTATTCGCAGTACTATATTGAATAGGAGTGGTGAAAGTGGGAATCCTCATCCTGTTCCAGTTCTTAGAGGGAATACTTTGACTTTTTCCCCATTCCATATGATGTTGGCTTTGGGTTTGTTATATACAGCCTTTATTATTTTGAAGTATGTTCTGGCTACACCTAGTTTGTTGAGGGTTTTTATCATGAAAGGATGCTGAATTTTATCAAATGCTTTTCTGTATCTATTAAGATCATTTTATGCTTTTTGTTTTTAATTCTGTTTATGTGGTGAATCAAATTTATTGATTTGCATATGTTGAGCCATCCTTGCATCCCTGGAATGAAACCCACTTGATCATGTTGTATTATCTTTTAGATGTGCTGTTGGATTCAGTTTGCTAATATTTTGTGAAGGATTTTTTCATCTGTGTTCATGAGGGATATTGGTCTGCAGTTTTTCTTTTTTGTTGTGTACTTGCCTGGCTTTGGTTTGGGTTTATATTGACTTCATAGAAAGAGTTACGAAGGATTCCCTCCTCCTCAGTTTTTGGAACAGTTTTAGTAGGATTGGTACCAGTTCTTCTTTGCGCATCTTGTAGAATTCAGCTGTGAATCAGTCTCGTCCTGAGAGCTTTTATTTGTTGGGAGATTTTTTATTACTGATTCAGTATCACTACTTGTTATTGGTCTGTTCCGGATTTCTATTTCTTCCTGCTTCAGTCTTAGGAGGAGGTATGTCTCCAGGAATTTATCCATTTTCTGTAGGTTTTCTGGTTTGTGCACATAAAGATGTTTATAGTAAACACTGATTATCTTCTGTATTTCTGTGGTATCAGTTGTAATGTCTCCTTTTTCATTTTTTATTCTGCTTATTTGAATAGTCTCTCTTCTTTTCTTGGTTAGTCTAGCTAGTGATTGATCAACTTGGTTCATCTTTTAAAAGAACAGCTTTTCATATGATTGATCCTTTGAATTTTTTTTTTTGTTTTTTTTTTGGTCTTTATTTCATTTAGTTCTGCTCTGATCTTCATTATTTATTTTCTTCTGATAGCTTTGGATTTGGTTTATTCTTGTTTTTCTAGTTCCTTGAGGTGCAATATTATGTTGTTAATCTGTGATCTATTTTTATGCAGAAATTTAAGATTATAGCCCTCTCTCTGTATCTTAGAAGCTTTGTTATGTTATGTCTCTATTTTCACTCATTTCTTAGCTGGGCGCGGTGGCTCAAGCCTGTAATCCCAGCACTTTGGGAGGCCAAGACGGGCGGATCACGAGGTCAGGAGATTGAGACCATCCTGGCTAACACGGTGAAACCCCGTCTCTACTAAAAATACAAAAAACTAGCAGGGTGAGGTGGTGGGTGCCAGTAGTCCCAGCTACTGGGGAGGCTGAGGCAGGAGAATGGCGTGAACCTGGGAGGCGGAGCTTGCAGTGAGCCAAGATCTGGCCACTGCACTCCAGCCTGGGCGACAGAGTGAGACTCCGTCTCAAAAAAAAAAAAAAATTTAATTTCTGTGTTCATTTTTTCATTAACTCAAAGATCATTCCGGAGCAGGTTGTTTAATTTTCATGTATTTGTGTAGTTTAAGATTTCCCTCAGAATTAATTTCTAGTTTTATTCTACTGTCATTTGAGAAGGTATTTGATATGATTTTGATTTTTTTAAAATTTATCGAGACTTGTGTTGTGGCCTAACATATGGCCTATCCTGGAGAATCTTTCATGCACTCATGAGAAAAATGTATATTCTGTGGTTGTTTGGTAGAATGTTCTGTAAATGTTTGTTAGGTTCATTTGTCCTAAAGTCCAATTTAAGTCCAGTGTCTCTTTGTTGAATTTCTATCTCAGTGATCTGTATGGTGCTGTCAGTGTCATGTTGAAGTCGCTTACTACTATTGTATATATTGCACCCCATCTATTTTCTTAGGTCTAGTAGTATTTGTTCTATGAATCTGTATGTTCCAGTGTTGCATATATATTTAGGATTGCTACTATATCTTCTTGTTAAATTGAGCCTTTTATCATTTTATAATAACTTTGTCTTCCTTTTTATTGTTGTTGATTTAAAGTCTGTTTTATCTTACATAAGTATAGCTGCTTCTGTTCATTTTTGGTTTCTGTTAGTTTGGAATATTTTTTTCTATCCCTTTATCTTTAGTCTATAAGTGCCTTTACCAGTTAGGTGGGGTTTTTTTAAGCAGTGTATGTGTATGGTTGGATTGTGTTTTTTAATCCATTCTGCCAATCTGTATCTTTTAAATGGAGCATTTAATCCATTTCTGTTCGAGAACTATATTGACATGTGGGTTTTTGTTCCTGTTATAATGTTGATTGTTATCTTGTTGCTTTGCAGTCTCATTTGTGTAATTGTTTTATAAGACCTGTAAGTTTTTTACTGTCATTTGTTTTTATGATGGTGAGTATTGATCTTTAATTTCTATGTTTAGACCTCCCTTAACATTTCTTGTAGGATTGGTCTAGTGGTAATGAATTCCTTTAGCATTTGCTTGTCTGGGAAAGACTGTTTCTTCTTCGTTTATGAAGCCGAATTCTAATGGAATACAAAATTCAGGGTTAACAGTTTTTTTCTTTAGAAACCTAAAAATAGGATCCCAATCTCTTCTGGCTTATAAGGTTTCTATTAAGAATTTCACTGTTAGTCTGATGGAATTTTCTTTACATATAATTAGACATTTTTCTCATGCTGATCTTAAGATTTTTTCTTTCATGCTGTCTCCAGATAGTCTGATGACTATATAACTTGGTGACGTCCTTACAATGTATTTTTCTTGAGTTCTGTGAGCCTCTTGTATCTGGATGTCTAAATCTTTAGCAAGACTTTAGGGATGTTTTCCTCAATTACTTCCTCAAATAGACTTTCCAGAGTTTTTGCTTTTCTTCTCCCTCAGTAATACTTTTGACTCATAGGTTTGGACATTTTACATAATCTCTTATTTCTCAAAGTTTTTGTTCATTTTTAAAATTCTTGTTCGTTCTTTCAATCTGTGTTAACTTGAAAAACCTGTATTCAAGCTCTGAGATTATTTCTTCTGCTTGGTCTAGTCTATTGTTAAAACTTTCAACCATATTTTGTAATTCCTTTTTGTTTGGGATTTGGGTTTTCTTTAAAAAAATACTTACTTCTTTGGTAAATTTGTCATTCATATCCTGAATTGATTTTCTGATGTTTTTGTATTGGCTTTTACCTTTCTCTTGGATCTCATTGAGATTCTTTAAAATTAATATTTTGAATTCTTTATCTGGTATTTCAAGGATTTCATTTTGATTAGGATCCATTTTAGAGCATTAGTATGATTTTTTAACACTCTGTTTTTGCATGCTTCCAGAATTGTTCTGCTGCTTCCTTCTCATCTCAAGATACTGTCTCTTTTTTTTTTTTTTTAATTTACTTTCGTTTGGATGGAATTTTTTTCTCTTGAGGATGTAACTATAATGTATGCTGTGTAGGATCATTTGGCCTTGGTTCTTGGAGCATTCAGTGGCAAAGACTGTCTATGTGTTCACTGGTTATATATATATCCTTAGTGTAGTGGCTTTATCAAATGCTGATTGTAGTAGTGATGTACTGGGTATGAAGAGGCAGTAATTTTCAACCTACTCTTTTTAAATGTTTTTGGTAGTCAGCCATGGCACGTGCCTGTATTCCCAGCCACTCAGGAAGCAGAAGCAAAAGGATCACTTGATTTCAGGAGTTTGTGGCTACTGTGTACTATCATCTCATCTATGAATAGCTACTGTACTCCAGGACAACATAGCAAGATCTCATCTCCCCAAAGACCATGGAAGCCGAGAGTCCAAAGAAGGAAGCTGACAAATTCAGTTTCTTAGGAAGACACACTTAATAAAGACTTACAAACAGAAGCTGTAGTTTTGGGAAGCCATGAGATAAGATGATGAATCCCTGCCTGATTGTTTGGTTTCTTATTTTAATTACAGGTAGATTAATAGCGTTCCTATTTTCAGAGAGCATATAAGTTGGCTGAAGGCTTATACTACAAGTAAGTAGAAAGGAAGAAAGAGAGGAGAAGGGACAAAATGTCAATAGCTAAGCAAATTTAGCATAGCCACTGATTTGAGGTCAATTTTATAAAATAGAAAAAATGTACACCCTTGTTTAATGTTGATTTTCCATGTCTTAATCAGGTCTCTGTTATTTTTTAATAATTTAGACATTGAGAAACAACTAATTCTTGAAACTGGAGAAAAACTTTAGAAAAGATAGTTTGCTGATGAACCAATATGAATCATTTCCCAATATGTATCCAAAACACAGACCAATGGAAGGCCCACCCTCAAAAGACCATATGAGTTATATGGATATAAACATAGTTAATTTGCAAAAACATCTAAAGATGAAAGGATTAAAATGGAGTTTCTTCATTGGTAGAACATTTTGCATAGCATTTTAGGTATTGCACCTGTTCATTAGCTCTAGGGAGTAGGCATTTGCATCTAGATAGCAGAATATGAGTGACTTTTTCTTGCTGTCACACTTTTTAAGGATTCTATAATGAACCTTTATTCCTTTGATAATTATCAAAGTGGTTTAGAAATGAATAATGAAAAAGTATGTGAGAAAATTAAGAGTGCAATGAAGCACATGTAAGCCTATGAAAAGAATGTTTCAATTTCCTAAAGAAGGCTGTTACAACACAATTTTAGTTCAGAAAGTGTTCACTACACATCCTCTGAGTTCCCATGTTTTGAATGGAATCATGCTTTGAGTAGAATGGGAAAGGGTAAAGATATATGGAATGCACATGGTTAGCAAGGTAGGCTGAATGCAAAACCTGGTGCAGAATCTCTTTAATTCTGTTATCATTCTATGTGAGTTTTTCACAGAAACAGGACCCACTTTTTGACTTCTTTTACAAGGGAAGAAGAGGACACATACTCTCTCCGAAGAGAAATGTGTGCTTACTTGCCAAAAAAAAAAAAAAAAAAAAAAAAACCCTAACCATTTCCCCTTTTAAATAAAAAATTCTATATTAATAAAAAAAAAAAAAAAAAAAAAAAAACCCTGAAATCTCTCCCATTTCACTATGTAATTCCAGAATTATGTCACAGAAAAAAATAGAGAAAAATAGATCAATATCATAATTCTGTTAGATATGTTCTTCCTTCATGGCAGAGTCAACTTCTGCTAGTGTGTAAAGAAATTACTTCAGAAATTACCCTGAAAATCTTAGCTAAATGGAAAGTCCTAAAGCAAAGTACATTTCTTATCATTTTTAATATTTTTTCAACTTGACTATATTACTGATAATAGTGAAGAAAGCTATTCTATCCTATTCACACTCTTAGGAAACAAGAAGCCTGTTATGAGTCCTAATGGCTTCATCATTAGCAGGAAGGGATGACAATAACATTCTTTTTTTCTTTTCTTTTCTTTTTTTTTTTTTTTTTTGAGACAGAGTCTCGCTCTGTCGCCCAGGCTGGAGTGCAGTGGCAGGATCTCAGCTCACTGCAAGCTCCGCCTCCCGGGTTCACGCCATTCTCTTGCCTCAGCCTCCCCACTAGCTGGGACTACAGGCACCCGCCACCTCGCCCTGCTAGTTTTTTGTATTTTTTTAGTAGAGACAGGTTTTCACCGTGTTAGCCAGGATGGTCTCGATCTCCTGACCTCGTGATCCGCCCATCTCGGCCTCCCAAAGTGCTGGGATTACAGGCTTGAGCCACCGCGCCCGGCCTACAGTAAAATTCTTAATTGCAACTTTTTTCATTGACTGGGAATGTCTTAATTTATCGTTGAATTTTTTATGATGGAGATTTTTTGAACTATGACATGGGTACCCTATTTCTTAGAGCATATCTTCAGCCATAAAATCAAGTGTGCTGGGAAAACAATCCATATGCTTTTCCAGGCTGAAGAAGAATGGAGCCAGCCCCTTTCTTGTTCCTTGGTACACAGTGGAGCACATCAAAACAACAGTACAAGAGGGTGTCAAGGAATACTTGACCTCAGTATGGTGCTGATTGTAACCATATAGTGCTGGGTACCTTGCTAAGCATAATATGTTTACTTATTTCCTCCAAGAAATATTATTATCCTACTTTAAGGAATAGGAATATTGAGGCTTAGACAGGATAAATTACTTATCAGAATTTCCTGAATGAAGCCAGAATTTGAAGCCCGGATTATGTGACACCTGAAACCAATACCTTTAATAACTCAGCCTGCTATCTAATCTCTTCCTAAACCAGCAGTTTCCATCACCAAGAGCTTTCCATTGGCCTACAATGCATTGAATTTGAATTACTCCACCTATTAACTGGCAGGTATTAAGTGCTTATAGGAGCATAGGCTACAGGAAAGTTTATTTTACAATAAAATTATTTAAATACTTTGAAATAACTACAGAACAGAAAAGAAAATGATAACGGGTTATAAATTTGCTTATGCCCAAAACACTGAGTACACGAGGTTTTATTGCATCTTGAATTTCTCATTAGTTTAATACCACTTTTACACCATTTGGTATATTATTAATTTTGCTGATTAACAAAAGAATTAATATATTTAAATGTGTTGGAGTCTGAGTATCTCAGAACCTACCATTCAACAATCAGTAGCCTTTTTCTCAGCATTCCAAAGATTCAAATTTAGGTTTGTAACATCCTATTATCAGCCAAGCCCAGCGTTTAGGAAAAAAAATCTGCATGATGGAGAAAACTTTAGGCTCAACAACAGATTCTTAACCCTCATTTCCAGGAAAGGTAGATTAATATTTAGAAATATATGTAATAGTCATCCACAGTGTTATAGATTTTTCCCCTAATAGGAATGAAAATTATGGCATGACTTCTCCATATTGTGATATGTCAGATTGGTCCTTTGTAAATTCTTTTTTTCTACCTAAAGAATATAAACTTTGTAGAATGTTCAAGGCAGAAGCACTAATATTGTCTAATAGAGTCTATTGAGGAATTCATAAGCTCCTATCTTCTTTGATATGAAATGTTAAAATCTTAAAAGGATTATCTGTGTAACTTGTAACCGTTTCAGTAGCTTTGTAACTAAGCACTTACCTTATCGCACAGCACTCCATATGTCACCCTGAATTCCTGCACACAACATACACACAAGGGGCCATATTGCATGGATATTGCTTCACAAAATTGTACTGGTAGTGTTCTGTGTTTTTGTAATTATGTTCTCTTTTCCCCCCACAGTTTATATTGGCCCATCATGTCTCAAATTCTGTTCTGGCAGAGGACAGTGCACTAGACATGGCTGCAAGTAAGCATCTTAAAATAACACGCTTCTCCTTTTGGATGTGTAATTTACATATTGAAGTCACAAGTCATTTAATAACCTTTTTTAGGATTGGGGGTCTTTTAAGATTAAAAAATGGATATTTCTAATAGAATTTAAGTGTAATTCAAATGTATTTTTAAGTGAAAATTAATACATTTTATGTTAGGCTAAATTGTGGACAAATTTAGCATTCCTCATGTGAATTTGTGAACAAATTGGAATTCCTCACAGCTTGATGGCTGCCTTTCCTGCCTGTAGTTACATCCCTTTCCATAAACTTGTTCAGGTGTTCATGAGTCACATTGTAATTCCCAGCATGCTTTGTAAATGATTATAAAAATCAGTAATGACCCATAGATCCAATGCTAAAGGAAACTGGACTGGGCCAAATTTAGCAGATTTGATAAGCAAATTCATCATCTTTAAATATAACTTAAGAATCTTGTTTACTTTTGAAAATCATTTGGGTCTTTAATAAATTATAAAGTATTTTACAAAACAATACTGTTGAATATTAAGTCTGAAATTATACATTAATAATGTAATATCTAATTACACCAGTGAATTATTTTATGTTTATACCAAAAAATGGATATTCACATTTATTATGTCATTCTTATATTAATATTTAATAATAAAATATTCTGGAAATTCCTGAAACCACAGGCAATCTGTTATAAAGATAAGTTTTCAACAGCTGATCATCTAATCTACTTTTTCTTGTCCTTCCAACAAAAAGAGTAATTAATCAATTAGTTAATTTGTTAATGAGTAGAGAACTCATAAAAGGGCTTTGAACCTGATCATTTAGAAATTGCAGGCTGGGCATGGTGGCTCATGCCTGTAATCCCAACACTTTGGGAGGCTGAGATGGGTGGATCACTTGAGGTCAGGAGTTCGAGACCAGCCTGGCCAACATGGTGAGACCCCCATCTCTACTAAAAATACAAAAATTAGCCAGGCATGGTGGCATGCATCTGTAATCCCAGCTACTAGGGAGGCTGAGGCAGGAGAATCACTTGAACCTGGGAGGCAAAGGTTGCAGTGAGCCAAGATCGCGTCACTGCCCTCCAGCCTGGGCGACAGAGTGAGACTCCATCTCAAAAAGAAAAGAAAAAGAAAAAAAAGAAATTGCATGTATGAGCCAAACACTTGTTGACATTGAGATTAGTGTGACCCTCTTTTTAACTTTCTAACTTTATTTCAGTGATTTTAATTAACAAAGACATCACTCTGCCCAATGGAAATTTTTTATAAAATATGTGAAGAATTGAAAAATTTCCATCTATGTTTCAAAACTGAATATGCATCCTTGTGTTCTCATAAAACTACCAACTCCCACCCCAAAACACTACTCATTAGATCTATGAAACATTGGCTGATATTTTCCTCAAGTTGTTATGTGCATCCATTATCCATAACCGGATCATCTTCTTAGTGTATTTCAAATAAAATTCACATGAGGCCAGATAGTTTTGCAATTCCTGATGTTGTCCCGAAAAGTTTTGGGGAAAAAAAATTATCTAAAATGACAACTGCTTTTATTTTCAAAAAATAGAAAGTGGTATTTCTAAAAAGACCTATAATTACAGTATCTATATCTATAATTACAGTAGTTATACTTCAGACTTCATTTTATATGTATCATATTCCTCTTAGAATTAAGTGGTTTTATTAAGGCTACCATCTATGCCACCCATGGTGGATACAAACAGAAATCTAAATGGTGGCTTTACGCTTTTGAACATTGTTCTTTTTTGACACCATACATTATTCTGAATAGTCATAGTCTTTTCCTCCTTCTGAAGTTTTACAGAATATTTTCACCATCTGGAACTTTAGTATTTTTCCCTATTTCTAACAAAGTTTTATGTAATACTCATTGGCTTTGTCCACTTACAGTTGGGCTAAAAGTTTGACTACTACCTCCTTTTCCAGCACTATGTACCTTATTGAGTTTGAGCAAAATTGCACAGAAAAGAAATGTATATGTAATGCCACTTCCTTTAAACAAACCATTGAATCTGGGACCTTTGCAACTTTGTCTTTTTCTCTCCTCTTTACTCTGCCTCTGCCCCGTTTTACTGCTATTTGCTATCAAGATTCTACCCTCTCATGTTCCCTCTAACACTTTCTGGCCTGTGTACAATCCCAGACCTGGTTCTCTAAATGGACAGTCTACTAACCTGATAAGCCCAACCCTGTTAGAGATGCTAATGAGGAGAGAGAGCATTAGAACCCTTTCTTCGTATGTGTCATCCATATAGCTTAACAGTGGGGTCTTTTTCTTGACATTACAGGGTGACTCTACTGCTAAATTTAAGCATGTGTAGATGCATCAGTAGGAGATGTATTGGGAGTCAGGAGAGACTCGTGTCATACTCAAAATCACCAACGTGGGTGATCCTGTTGTTTTGCTGAGAAACAGACTACAAAGTTTTTTTTTTTAAAAAAGTTATTTTTAAAAAACTATCAGCATTATTTCTCAATTGAATAACCTTTGATTAAAAGCAGACTTTTAAAACGACTAAATGGAAAGTAACTCCAATGTGAGTCATCTCTAAATGAGCGCCAGTTTCTCCCAGTCACTTGTCCTGAGAAGACACATTTAAGATACACAAAAATGTAATTGCCCTGAAATGCACTCTGGAATAGATAGTCTTGTTAAGGAAAACTAATTCCAATTCGTGACTGTGGTAAAACACACTCAGTTTCCTGACTTTAAAAAGTGTTCAGTTTAGCTGATTTTAAACATTCTTTTTTGGAAACAACTTGGCTATTCAGTCTAAGTCCATTAGACAACATGTGAAAGAAGGCTCATCCAGTAAATACTGGCTTTCCTTTCATCCCCTTATTGATGCTACTTAAGATACCAAGACAACCTTCAAACTTCATGCTACAGTAGTTCTTAGCATTTTAGGCTCCAAATTATTTGGTAATCTGATAAAACCTGTGAATCTTCTCCCCAGAAAATCCAATATACATAAAACTGGGCATTTGATTTTAGCATATTTTTACATTCCATGGATCCCTGAAAGGCCAGCATAGACCCGAGTCTCAGCAGTACTGCCAAAGAAGAATACTGAGTCATGCCACAGTATCACTTCATTGGTACATTTGCTTTGTAAAGGTTTGTTTCAGATTTCAGCAAGCTTTGAATGCTCCCACGAGAATCCCCCACTCAAAAAGATACCAATTGAGCAACCTTATAAATGTAGTGAACAGGAAATAGCACAGTAAAAACAAAGAATTTGAAACTATTTCATGATGAATAATCTCCTTAAAACATAGATGTTTCCATTGCTGATTCATCTGTGATGAGGTTTTCTCACTGATAGAAGGCTTGGATCACTCCTATATATTCTAGTCAGCTAATATAAATACAGCACATTCTCACATAGAAGCAAGCAGGTTGTTGGGGAGTAGGGAAAGGTTTTTTTTTTCTTGAAGTGCCACTAATTTGGGAGAGTCCACTGAGAGGCAACGCAGTGCTGCTAAGGATGTCTATCTAGGTCAGGGGTGTACATATTCCCTTTATACATTTGAAATAGTTAAAGATGGATTCATTTTCCAATAGTTTCTAAATATTTAATTCCTATCACAAGCATAACATGTATTTTAACATTTGTTCTTAGAAAAAATTTATTCTGGGTATCTTATTAGAAGTGCTTTATGCTGTTTCTTTTATAAATGTAATGAGCATTATGAATAAAATTGTATACATAAACCTTTTACAGATATTTTACATTGGAAATGTGTATGAACATAGATGTATTTTAGATAAACTACTGGTACTGGTTGAAGTTACTGGTTGAAGCTGAATTGCTGTTTTAATTGTAGGCTTTTTATGGCAGGGCTGCGCAAAGACTGTATTTGCCTGGAATATTTACAGTCAATTAGCCCTTATCAAATCTTCAGATTCAGTAGTCTCCAAAGACTAATGAGCCTCGTTTACCATTCAATGAAATCCTAGCCTCTGGACTTACTCCTCCCCAAAGTAGATTCGAGAATCTCCAAAACAGCCAACAGTTTAAGATTTAATTTCACCATATTTCTTTCAGGTGTGACCCTGGATTTTCTGGCCCAGCTTGTGAGATGGCATCCCAGACATTCCCAATGTTTATTTCTGAAAGCTTTGGCAGTTCTAGGCTCTCCTCTTACCATAACTTTTACTCTATCCGTGGTGCTGAAGTCAGCTTTGGTTGTGGTGTCTTGGCCAGCGGTAAGGCCCTGGTTTTCAACAAAGATGGGCGGCGTCAGCTAATTACATCCTTCCTTGACAGCTCACAATCCAGGTGAGTGAAGGCAGGGGAGAATACATACAAAAGCCAGATACTAATGTTGAATTTAGTTATATGATCCATTTTTATTTCTTATATTTTTTCTGATAGACATCTTCTCATTTTTAACCAGGGTTGTAGGGAGCTTACAGTTTATTGACAGTTAATTTGCCATAGTTTTTAGTAAATTAGGAGGCCCACCAATGACTTGGATATTAATGACTGACTAGGTTTTTTAAAATATGAAATGTTAGCATCAAAACTATGTTCTTAAGCCAAGAGCTAGTTAATTATTTATGTAGTTTTATTTATTTGACAGCTTGCAGAGGCTGATTAGATTTACTGTACAACTTCCCTTCCCCCAGTGTCTAATAAATAATGCAGTAAAGAAGTGATTGGCATTTTAAGTGTATGTACACAAGTACATAGTATACAAATGTGCATAAACATCCAGTTATATTTTTATGGATCTATCTGTATATAAAATATGTATATCGACATGTACATGAATATCTACACATACTCATACATCTCACAATGAAATTACTTACATTTCTTAAAAGAGGGATGAGTGGAAACATTTAATTTGGGAGTAGTTCACTTAAATCAGTTTGAAATTCCTTAAAGACCAAAATGAACATTATGATTAAAAATGTTTATGCATACACTAATTATAGACAATTTGTGTCTAGGTTTCTGCAGTTCACACTGAGACTGGGGAGCAAATCTGTTCTGAGCACATGCAGAGCCCCTGACCAGCCTGGTGAAGGAGTTCTGTTGCATTATTCTTATGATAATGGGATAACTTGGAAACTCCTGGAGCACTATTCATATCTCAGCTATCATGAGCCCAGGTATGTTGGAAAGCTTTTGGAAAAATGGTTGCAGAGTGATATCTCCCTCCTGGGGAAATCATAATTCAAATGGTATAAAATTCTAGATATTTTTCCATTGACAGATGGAGCGGACAAAGATTGATGTGTCTTGCAATGAAAAACTACCAAGCCGACCCATTCGTTTATCCCACTGACTTCTGATCATTTGAAGGAATTTATTGTCATATTTTTAAATATGCATCTAAGGGAAATATTTCGATGCTTGTAAAAGAGAAAAGTAGGCTGGGCGTGGTAGCTCATGCCTGTACTCCCAGCAGTTTGGGAGGCCGAGGCAGGTGGATCACAAGGTCAGGAGATTGAGACCATCCTGGTCAATATGGTGAAACCCTGTCTCTACTAAAAACACACAAATAAGCTGGGTGTGGTGGCGCGCAGCTGTAGTCCCAGCTACTCAGGAGGCTCAGGCAGGAGAATTGCTTGAACCCGGCAGGCAGAGATTGCAGTGAGCTGAGACTGCATCATTGCACTCCAGCCTGGCAACAGAGCGAGACTCCGTCTCAAAAAAAAAAAAGAGAGAAAAGTAATTAACACTATTACACAGGATTTTAATATGGCACTAAATTATAAATGCTGTTGATAAATACTAGTGATATATTTTAATATGTTGGAATAAATTATATGATGTAATATATATCGTATAACCAATATGTTATTAAGATTTACATGTAATATAATTAAGTAATGAATACAGAGAAATTTTTTAGCATGTATAGTGTCTCTGGCAAAAATGGGATGTTAGGGTTTATTTAAAGCCCTTTCTTCGGACCATTTCTATTTTTCTTTAGTGTATAGATTTCATCATATATAGTATCAGTTGTCAGATTTAAGTCTTACTTGAAGCTGGGCTATCTTTCATTGTTGGCAGAATAGTAACACAATTAATGGTACAATTTCAGGTGTGTCTGAAAGATCCTTTCGCCTCCTAAACACTTATTGAGCTACTCACTGAAATTCCTTTAAAAATATCAAGGGATTAAGGTTTAAAGTTAAAATTCCATCAGAGTAGTTAATACTGTGGCTTACATTCACAGTCACATATAAATGGACTAATATTCCATTTCACTTCCTGGAAGTATATTTTAATCATGAGGAGATGAGAAAGAGAGAAAGCTTTGGACACGGAAGTTTGCATTGGCACCCTGGAAAAAAGACAGGGTTAAGGAAAGTAAGAGAGGGGGACTGAGGATAGATATATTTTATATATTTTACAGTTTTGCCTAGACCTGCCCCTATATTTAAGTATTTGCAAATAGATGAGAACTTTTATTTTCATAGAAAATGAAGTAGCATGTAACAGATAATGATTAACATCTATTATAACTTATAAATATTATACATTCTAAAATTTTAAAGATGCACCAACTGTGTTGGGTATTTTCCCTGTATAGGTAAAAATCTAGTGCTAAACTCAACTTTCTTACTAAGTAGAGACACATGAATACTATAAAAACCTTTCATAGACTCTCCATAGTAACCATTAAAAGAAAATTAAACAAAAATCAAGGTAATGATGATGAAAGCATGAAAAAAATATCACAATCCTAAGTTGGCCTAAAGCACAATTTTTTCTAACAAAGATGGACAGCTGCAACATTCAGTAATCAATCTATATCATGAAATTTAATTAATCTTTGTTGATATGAAAAATAATTATACATTTAATGTGCTATTGCAAAGGCACGTTTAATCTTGCCTGCCATTTGACAGCAACATTTTTCTTCTAAGAATCAAGGTGGCTTTTCAGTATTAGATATGTGCACGGCTTGAAAGATTAAGATCAAAGTGGAGTTTTTTTAAAAGGAGAACGTGGTAATGGTAGCAAAAACACCTTAATTTTCTCTGTGTGTGTGTGTGTGTGTGTGCATATATATCTGTATCTCTGTCCATGAAATTCTTCCTCCCGCCCCCTCTCTCTTACAAATATTAATAAAAGGTGACATGGCAGAAGGGCAATTTGATATATTCTAGATACTAAATTATATTTTATATGATAAATAATACAAACCATGTAAATTCTTCATAAGAAAGTTAAATATATCTTGATGCCTTTAGCCATTTGCTATATTTCCTTCAGTATAAATTGCTGCCTGTAACTGCTGTGAATTCCATACTGTTTCTTCATGCCATGGTTGTTCAAAAATGAAGTGTGATTCATAAATTAGACGTGCTAGTTGGCTAACCACTATTACTCCTTGACTATTTTAAATAATTTGCTTGTCTATGATTCATTCAGTAAATAAAAGAACTCTATCTGCTTGTTATTAATAAAAATTTAATATATCTAAGTTAGTCTTTTAATTCCAACTGACTAGAATGTCTTGTGAACTAATTGGTATTTTTATTAATGTAAAATTATGTATCGCTGGTGAGACTAAAATTATTCTAGCTTTTGTCTTAATCATAGGGCTTGTTTTTACTCTAAGATTATTATGAAGTCTAATCTTAGTTTATTTTTATGTCTTGATTATTATATTTGATCTCCTCTTTGATCTATCATGTCATCCAATTCCATAGTGTATATCATTGTAAAACATTTTTTAAACAATTTGATCTTTATATTTGATCTCCTCTTTGTTTCTGTGTGCCACCCAATTCAATAGTACATATTACTATAAAACATTAAAAAAATAAATCTATGAGGTTAGGACCTACAAACAAAAGGAAGATTGAGGTAGAAAGTTACTTAAGTCTCTGTGTTCTCCTCTAGGAATATTCTGATCAGACAGTTCCACAGCTATTCTAACCAGCCACTATAATTTGCAAAGAGTGGTGAAATCACCAGGAACTCCTCCTGTACCCAAAGATATGATGTAGAAGTTAAGAACAAGGCTCTAGAGCCAAGTTCCCCAGATCCAAATCCTGGCATTAGCACTTAGAGTCTGCTTAACCTTAAAGGGATTATTTAACCTCCTTGTGCCTCTGTACTCACATCTCTATCAGGCATATACTGATAATACGTACTATGCAGCAAAAATTTGTTGAGTCCTTATTATGTGCCAGATACTGCTCTAGGTACTAAGGCATAATAGTGAAAACCAGACAAAAAAGTTTCTCGCCCTTGCCGTAAGAATAGCATTATTCTAATTTCACAGATGAAGCTGCTGAGACACATAGAAGCCAAGTGCTTTATCTACAGTTGCAAAATCATTAACCATTAGGTGTCAGAGTGGGAACTCTGGCCCAAGAGTCTGATTACAGACCCATAGTCTTAACACCTCTGCCATGAAAATATTGGTCACTTCAGTCGCTACTATCACATTCATATACACTATTTTCCTTAAAAGTTGCCTGGCATAGCCGGGCGAGGTGGCGGGCGCCTGTAGTCCCAGCTACTCGGGAGGCTGAGGCAGGAGAATGGCGGGAACCCGGGAGGCGGAGCTTGCAGTGAGCTGAGACCCGGCCACAGCACTCCAGCCTGGGTGACAGAGCAAGACTCCGTCTCAAAAAAAAAAAAAAAAAAAAAAAAAAAAAAGTTGCCTGGCAAATTCTAGTTTCCAGTTGTTATGTTAAAAAATAATATTTATTTTCATCAGAGAGAATATTAACTGCTTTTATAATTATTAATATGAAGAAAAATTATGTTTTTAATAACAATGCTAAACAAATTATTAAATCAATGACTGATATTTTCATTGTTAAACCAATTTAAATGTAGTTTAGTTTCTTTCTATATATTATGTATTTTTATAAATATATGCATTTATTTAATAAACAGATTCGAAAAATTAAAATGAAAATTAGTAAAATACTTAATTAACAAAACCTGACTCTTCTAATAAATTTACACTGATGAAAAATTTTACAGATTTTAAAAAGTATGTAAAACTCATAAATGTATTATAGCTATGTATTTTTAGTTTAAGAACTGTTTTTAGGGCCGGGCGCACTGACTCACACCTGTAATCCCAGTACTTTGGGAGGCCGAGGCAGGCGGATCACGAGGTCAGGAGATCGAGACCATCCTGGCTAACATGGTGAAACCCTGTCTCTACTAAAAATACAAAAATTAGCCGGGTGTGGTGGCATACGCCTGTAGTCCCAGCTACTCAGGAGGCTGAGGCAGGAGAATCACTTGAACCTGGGAGGCAGAGGTTGCAGTGAGCTGAGATTGCACCATTGCACTCCAGCCTGGGCGACAGCACAAGACTCCGTCTCAAAAAAAAAGTGTTTTTAAAGTTTTATTTCTGTATTTGCATATGGATTTTCCTTTATTTAGAAAATATGTTTTCTTCTATTGTAACAAGTCCTATCAGTTCTGTACTGTTTGTATAATCAATGGTGATAGTCATATTAGTCTACCCCAAATATCCATGTACAAATTATTTGAAGGAAAACTAGGTAATTATTTTTTAAATAACTTTCAATATGTAAAACAGCACATTCCCAAGAGGTGGTTTAGCATATTTCTTCACACAATAAAAATATGAAAGCCAATCCAATTTCTCAGTAAATTCAGCCTTAGATGTTGAAGTTTTAAAATAATTGCTTTCTAAGTAATTCAACTAGTCACTTGACTTAGGAAGTTTTTATTTGCTCATTAGTTAAAAAAAAAAAAAAAAAAAACTCAGCCCTTCCAGTGTGTCTTTACTGCAAGCACCTTTCCTGGTGTTTCATTGTACTTTGACGGTAACAAATATTCCCTTTGCCATTTGCTTCACATCTCACCTGTGTATGGATGCGAGCAGCATGGTACTGTGATTTATGGAGCTTTCAAGTAGATGTCATTGCAGTGGCAATTAATATATGGTTCCTGCTGCTGTGTACAATAATTGCTCCTGGAAATTAGATATTATTCTTAATTTTCTTCCCCATTTGTCAGATACAGGTTTATTGTCATAGCTGCCATGACACAGCAGATGACCTCACACACTATGATAAACTCATGGGAATAAGGAAGTATCCTGGTTCCAAACAGCCAAAACTGTAGTATGTGTAACAAGCTGCCCAAGATCCTTTACCAGACTGTGATGAATACTGTCACTTTGACCACCATGTTTATTGAGAGCTTTTTCAAAAGCAGATGAGTGAAAGCAAAGTTACATTTTGGGGGGTGTGTGGAAGATTTTGTTGGAAACAGACAGGAAACTGGACATCTCAAAGAAACATGTTCACTATCATGGGAGAACTATTTTTTAATGCTATACTTCAGGGGAAAATCTATCCCACTATAAATATTTGTGTTTTAAGATGACAAAATAATCTGAATTTTGACCCTTTTTTTTTTTCTCTAGAATAATCTCTGTAGAACTACCAGATGATGCAAGGCAGTTTGGAATTCAGTTCAGGTGGTGGCAGCCGTATCATTCTTCCCAAGGAGAAGATGTATGGGCTATTGATGAGATTATCATGACGTCTGTACTTTTCAATAGCATTAGTCTTGACTTTACCAATCTTGTGGAGGTCACTCAGTCTCTGGGATTCTACCTTGGAAATGTTCAGCCATACTGTGGCCATGACTGGACCCTTTGGTAAGGATTTCATTGTTATTGTTGTTACAGTTTGCACTAGGAATTAGAACATGAGGATGATCTTCCAGTCTATTCAGCACTCAGCCATTTGTTGACAAGTATTTACTAAATAGGAACTACTTGAAAATAGTACTTCTGTTACGAGTATGTCTACACAAGCCTACTTGTATGTCTGCAAGTAAAATGTCTTGGGAAAGAGGACCGAAAACAAAATACTGATAGATTTAAATAAACGTAAAATTTTATGGCCGGGCATGGTGGCTCACACCTGTAATCCCAGCACTTTGGGAGATCGAGGCGGGTGGATCATGAAGTCAGGAGATCAAGACCATCCTGGCTAACAAGGTGAAAGCCCGTCTCTAGTAAAAATACAAAAACTAGCCGGGTGTGGTGGTGGGCACCTGTAGTCCCAGCTACTCGGGAGGCTGAGGCAGGGGAATGGCATGAACCTGGGAGGTGGGGCTTGCAGTGAGCCAAGATCGCGCCACTGCACTCCAGCCTGGGTGACAGAGCAAGACAATGTCTCAAAAAAAAAATTACCGTATTTATTAATCTCAAATTTTCATTTCCCACAGTTATGTATTTAAAAAAACAAACAAAAAACCTCTTCAAAAAGTGTTAGTAATTAAAGTGACTGCCATATTCTCCCTCAGAGGCCCATGGGGTTCGTAATGAAACATGAAGTCACTCTAGTGACTATTTTAATAAAATTTATCATGAGTAGCTCTGTTTTCATGCTCTCTTATATAAGGCCCCAGAAGTATTTTTAGCCATGATTGGTTAACTAACATCTCCTTTTTAATCCATGTTATCAAACACTATTGGACCAGTGACTCATATAGTTAATGCCAGTGGGGTTTCAAAATTGTGGGATAGCCTAATTAAGGTACCCTTCATTTTTAGATTTTTCCTCCTGGGGTCATATGTGAATTTAATTATACAACAAACAGTAAATAATTTAATGGTGATTAGTACTTCATGTACATCAGTAGGATAATACAGCAGTGTTAACTAGGGGCAGGAGCTGGCTACTTTACGTAGGAAACTCCCAATAGGCTTCTCGGAGGAGGCTACCTTTGTGTAGTTCACATGGTGGATATAACACATTCCACTGATTGGGAAGTGGGAGAACATGAAAGCTCCAGCCACATGAAGATCTGGAGGAAGAGAAATGCAACTACAGAAAACTTTGTGGTGCACACAGTTCCCCCAGGCGAGAGTGACCATGACATGTTCAAGGACCAGGAAGGAGGCCAGTTGTCCTGGAGACCAGGTAGTGAGGTAGTGAGTGTCAAGGAAACCAAGAGATGTGCAGAGGCCAGTTCTTTTAGGGTCTTCTAGGCCCAGAGATCCTGGTCTTAAACTCAGTCCTGTGTGATTCCAAAACCCACAACCTTCACCACTGTGTATACTGCCCCTCTCTAGGTTCCATTAGGACTGGAAATATGATTGAAGAATCATTTTCTAAGAGACTTTTATTTTGTATTGAGTCATGGTCAGACCAATTTAAGTCCTTCAGATGAATCTCTCTGAAAGCTATTCACCACTGTTGCCTCCAGAGAGCATATCATAAATGACCCATCAGTGACCTTATCATAATTAGAGGTAAATTTTACACACTATTGCACAGAAAATTACCTTCGATGGGACTTGTGCATGTATAGTCAGATCTCACACACAGCAGGCTCAAATTCTAGCATCAAAATGACAGCTAATGGAATGGAAGTACAGCTGGTCACTTTTGCTGCAAGCACTGTCAAACTGGATAGAATGAAATTTCTAAATTTCTATAAGACAAAGTAGGAAGGTGGTGGTTTTTGGGGTTTTTTGTTTTGTTTTGTTTTGTTTTTGAGACAGAGTTTTGTTCTTGTCACCCAGGCTGGAGTGCAATGGCGTGATCTCAGCTCACTGCAACCTCTGCCACCCGGGCTCAAGAGACACATTTTCTATTTGATAGACTCAGATGCTTGTTTTTACAGATGTTCTTTGTTAGTCCCAGAGACTTTAAAGAAAATAAAGGAATAAAGCAAATAAGGTGTAAAGATGTAGAACAAAATGAGATTTCTTAGAATTTCGTGCTTCTGAAAATTTAAATTGACCTGAATTTACAGTAATTCAAACTGATCATGTACCATAAACTCTATCCTTCAAGTTTGTGTAGAAGAGTTTTTTCCTAAGACTTTTAATATAACAAAGAGTCATATCATGAATGCAAGTCCTGTATCATGTTTACTTTCATAAGTAGTTAACATCTGCTCAGATAAATGCAAAAGTTGCTGAGCATTTTAATTTAACACTTGCATTGAATGCATGATAACAGCAGTTTAATTTCTGTGCTTTGATCAAAACCCTAAGAACAATATCCTTTCACACAAGTCTGATGAATATTCTTAACCCACCACCGCTTTAATTGGTGGAGATACATTTACTTTGTGAAAGTACAATCACAGTAATTATGGAAAAACCATAAGAAAACATAAATAATTGTACAATCCCCATGGGCACCTTGAGCAGCCCCATAGGAGTTTTATTAACAACCACATGTGAGCAATCGATTTGACTTTCTGATCGTCTCTGAAAGGAAAAGGAGTTGTCTTGGTTATGAAACAACAGAGAGTATACCCTGGCGGTGATAATGAGACTACAGAAACACATTAACCACTTTAATAAGGACATGAAAAATGCTTGCTTCTCATTAAAATGAAACAACATGGAAGATCTCAAACTGTTCCTATTTTCTTAGCCAGTGAGTCAGAATAAAACCCCTTTTAGTGACATTGTTTTCTCTCTGCCACTGTTGAGAAATACATTGTCCAAGATTTAATGTGAATTCACTTTGCGGATGTTTTTCAGAAACACTTGTTACAATATTAAAATTTAAGTGATGATATCGACCAACTATTTATTATAATCTCTAGTCCTAAAACAAGCTGTCATTTTTTAAATGTAAAACCTTTGGAGCATATTGTCTTATGAAGTAAAAATTATTTGAACATATTTAAGTATGCAGTCTCTGCCCTTTAATGACCTTGTTTCTCCCAAGGGAAATTTTGAAATATATATGTGGTCTTATGAATGGCTGGTGTTAAATTAATTGTTGTTGGTTTTTCTCAGCTGTGAGTTCTTTTGGTTCTCATTTTCTAACTCATGACTTTCCATGAGTGTAGATTGTCATTACTCAGAGTGTTCTTCAGGGAAAACTTGGACAATTGCTTTTTCATTAGAAGAACTACAGTCAATATGCTATAAATCACTTTCCAGCATGTCATCCTAGAGCACTTTTTTCCAGTGGAGAAACGAATTGCTTTTAATTCTTCGAATACTTTCTTCCATACGTAGTATCTGAACTCTGAACTTCTGTCTCCTTTAGGTTCTAATATTCCTTAAAACCTCTTACATATATTTTAAGATCACTAAGGGAAAAATTCTAATTGAAGTTGATTATATTGCATCTAGTACTATTAGTGATAATACCAAGGGAACATTAACATTCCTCTGGTTTATTAGATGAACATGACATTCATCTAATAAACCAGCTAGATACAACAGGTGGGAAGGACATTGCTGTCGTATTAAATTTAGAGTTTGGGTTTTAAAGTGTATATAGTTAAGGCCAGGCACAGTGGCTCATGCCTGTAATCCCAGCACTTTGGGAGGCCGAGGCAGGCAGATCACCTGAGGCCAGGAATTCAAAGACCAGCCTGGCCAACATGGTGAAACCCCACGTCTACTGAAAATACAGAAACTAGCAGAGCGTGGTGGCACATGCCTGTAATCCCAGCTATTTGGCAGGTTGAGGCACAAGAATCGCTTGAACCCAGGAGGCAGAGGTTGCAGTGAGCTGAGATCATGCCACTACACTCCAGCCTGGGTGACAGAGCAAGACTGTCTCTCTAAATAAATACATAAGTGTACAATTGAGAGAGAATAGTTGTTGTAGCATTTAGAATTGGCAATTGTTTTTAGGAAATATGGTGTGGTACAAACATAGGCTTTGAGGTCATAGGCCTGAGTTCAAATTCTCACACTGCCACTTAGAAACTTGTAAAATTAAAGCCAGATAATTTTAACTAAGGAGGAATTTTGAGTATATATTTTGATGTAGCTGCTTTAGGAAGTTTGCATCAAAGCAACTTTATCAAAAGAAGAAATAACTGAGTTTTGTTAGTAATGTACAACAGACATCCCTGACTTCTAGCTCCACCCAGAACTTCTACCCTTTCATCCCATCTTTGTCTTTCATTCCATTCACGAGCTAGTGCCATCCCTAACCCTTACTCCGACTCTAACCACTGCCCTATACAGCCTCACTCCATTGCCAGCCCCTAATCATGAACTATTAGTTGGGCATAGAGTGAGAACACCAGTCTTGTACATTCTTTTGTAATTTCTAGAAGGTGACATATTTTAATGATTTCTTTTTTAAATTACCAAACCTTTTCCCATATCAAAACAGTAACATCAAAAGACCACATATTCAAGGAAATTTGTTTAGCCTCTTTGAGCCTGAGTTTTTCTTTTCTTTTTCTTCGCACCTTTTTTTTTTTTCTTTATTTCTTCTAAAAAAAAGAGGGTGGATACGTGTGAGCCTGGAGTTTTCATCTGTAAAATGGGAGCAATGATACTTACTCCCAAAATTGTCATAAACATTAAATGAGATGTTAGATAGCAAATACCTACCATGAGCCTGCCATTTCCATTCCCTTCACTGTCTCGTTGAAAGAAAGAAAACTGGTGTCTATAAGATCCACATAATGAGCAACGTTTTTGAATTTTGAAAGCTAAAAAACATTATTTTGCCTGAGCAATACAAAAGAGCATTCTCTGAAATTTAAAGAGATCAAAATAGAAATGTTAAGAGCTTTATTGTATAAACTAGATTTGGTTGAGGGAGAAGGTTGTAGGGTTGTGCAACAGAAAGCTCATAGTGGGTATACTTATTTTTGCCAGTACTTTCCTATCTAAATGCCAATCACCATCACTATACAGATGGATTACATTCTAGGAATGCTGAATATGTTATCATAGAAAGTATTTTGTGAATGGTGAGTGATTAGGTTACTAGGAAATCCCAGACCTGAAGGATCCTAAAAGCCTGTTTATCTCATAATGTAACTGAAACACAGTTCATTTGCAATAAAAAGGTAGAAAAAAGTGCTATGACTCTACTAATAATTAAAGCAAAAATTAAGATAAGAAAAGCTATAGTTTTGTTTATCGTTAATGGTGCTTGAGGAACAGCAGATATAACTAAAAGATTTAAAGATAGACGAGACCTGTAGAAATGTTCAAAGGGCCTCTTGGGTACTTTCATGGGCATGAAAGACAGAAGGTTCCTTATGTCTAATTTTATTTTTTTAATTAAAACTTTTTTTTTTTAACACAAGTAAATCACTGATACTAGTTATCTGTTGGTCATTTTTTAGAGAGAGAAATTTCCTAAAGTAAGTAGAGAAAGTACAAAGAAAGTAAAAGAGCAACATGAACAAAGTGAAATCAGCTGTGATTTACAAAAGGCATGAGGAGGCCAGGCGCAGTGGCTCACACCTGTCATACCAATGGGAGGCCGAGGCGGGTGGACCACCTGAGGTCAGGAGTTCGAGACCAGCCTGGCCAACCTGTTGAAACCCCATCTCTACTAAAAATACAAAAAATTATCCGGGCATGGTGGCAGACGCCTATAATCCCAGCTACTTGGGAGGCTGAGGCAGAAGAATCACTTGAACCTGGGAGACGGAGGTTGCAGTGAGCCAAGATCGTGCCATCGCACTCCAGCCTGGGCAACAGACTGAAACTCCGACTTAAAAAGAAAGGCGGGGGGCATGAGGAAAAAAGGGTCACATTGAGTGGTATGTGATGATGTGATGGGAGGATCTTTGAAACCTGATTTTCCACACCAGCCCCAGGTGGCATGATCCGCCCTAGACAGAGTAGGAAGCTAGAGGTGTAAAATGAAGAGAACAGTTGCAGTGTGGGTGCCCAAGTCAAAGGGAATTGACAAATGCGACATGTTCAGGACATTTTAAAAGTATGTGTTCATATTTCATGGGATATTTATGAACATGGACAAGCAAAAATTATTTGTTTGTATATTTTATGAGAAGCAGCAGTCACCCAGGCAAAAATCCCAGACTAAAAAGGATCCTAAAAGCATGTTTATCTCATAAGTTAAATACAGTTCATTTGGCATAAGAGCTAGAAAATAGTACCATGGCTTATTAACAATTAACCAGTACTTTAGTGTTATATTATTATATAATAATGTGACAGAACTGAATGATAGGTGAAATTTTAAGTTATACAAGATGGGCTATTTGTTAACATATGTGTAGGTTATAAGGACCATCAGGAATCCACAATAATGTGTAGTAATGGGTGACTCAAAGAGTTTGCCAAAATGACCTGAGAATGGCCATCAGAGCTCATGCTACATAAACCTGCCTCTGTAGGGACATTCAGGCCCACAGGAGGATCTGCACACAGTGAGCAAGCATTGTACCACACATTTTAAAATGAGGTCTACCTCTCCTTCTGCTACCTTTTGGTTAATTTATTGAAATAGGAATATGTGTTTAAAGAGGTTTGAATCAGAATCTTAACTACATGCAGATCTTTATTCCTTTAGACCAATCTTAAGAAACTAGTCAGTGTTTGCCTGATACTAATTGTAAGGATTGTGTTGTTGGTAAACATGGGTGAAGGGGGAGTCAGATTAGTGCCTAAATGGAATATTAGATAGCTCTATTCCTTGGTTCACAAGGAAAAAAAATTATTGACAATCCTTTATAAAATGAATCAACCTATAGAATAACAGCCTAGTAAATTTTGTTAGGATTTTCCTTTCACGAAACATCAACCTGTAGCTTATACAGAAATTTTGTCTGTTTAAATAGTTTGTTAGCAAGCTTAGAGTATTCTTGGAATTACCTCTTACAAAGACTATTAAAATGAGCAGTAAATCAACTAATATTGTACTGCTGAAGGAAGTCAGTCCGGGTGAGATGGCTCCCAGGAGCCACCTCAATGACCATTTCACAGTAAATGATTATCTAGGAAGCTTAGCAGATAGATAGGTAAATACATTGAGTGACAAATGGAAAAGTCACTTCCTATTATTCTCAACTGCTGTGAAGAGTATTCTCAGTACTGAAGACTTTTGGTGCCTCTATAAAATTGCCAACATAATAGAATAGATTTATAAGTGACTTTCTAAGCTAGAGCCTATTTATTTAGCTTTTCCCCAATGAGGATTTCATTACCTGAAGTTTTTCATTTATTGATAGACTAATTCATACATTCAGCTATTTATTGATTGATTTACAGGCACTATTTGTACTAAAAGTGTAGCAATTAGTGTTGGAGACAAAGATAGAAAGGCCCTTTGCTTGTGAACCTTACATTCTAGAGGGAAATAACAGGTACTCAAATTCATAATCATATTCCAGACTGTGGTAAGTGCTGTTAGGGTAAGAGAAACGGGGTTTTATGTGGCAGAAGTGGAGAGTGGAGCTATTTTAGGTAAGAGGGTTGGGGAAGCCCCCTTGGGAGGCATTAGAGTCTAGAATGATGAAAGAGACAACTATGTAAAAGTATGGAAAAAGAGCTGTGCAGGCAGAGGGAACAGCAAGGGCAGAGGCCCTGAGGCAGCCAAGAAACTAGATCATATAGCTTCATAGAACAGTATAAAGATGCTGGATTTTACTCTAGTGTTACAGGAATCCAGCAAATAATTTGGAGCAGGGGAGTGATGTAATCTTCCTTATGTTTAAAAAATATTTGTGGTTGCATTGTGGAGAATAGGGGTAGAAGATAATAGAAGGAGCAGTAGAAGGAGCTCAGCTAGGATGCTAGTAATGTCATCTTCATGTGCTTAGAATAGGATGGTGGCAGTGGATGAATGGACTATTTGAAAATATATATTAGAGGATGTATTAATTATCAGGACCTGCCTAAGGGATGGATTTAATGACTATATTCTAAAACTTACGCCATGTTGATGTCCACAGGGTTAATTTTTAAGTCACATATTTCTCCAAAGTTAGAGTTCTCTAAAAATCTTATTTTGGACTAAACAGCTGAGTGAGGTTTCAGAAATAAGGAAACAGACCACTAAACAAATTAACAGCAAGAAAAGTCTACATTTGATGGTTTACATTTGTACTTCTTTCTGGTTTGTTGAAACACATTTAGCAGTCTGAGACAATTATTTTTATTTTTGTTTTTATTTTTCTGAGACAGAGTCTTGCTCTGTTGCCTAGGCTGGAGTGCAGTGGCACAATCTCAGCTCACTACAATCTCTGCCTCCCAGGTTCAAGCAATTCTCGTGCCTCAGCCACCTGAGTAGCTGGGATTACAGGCGCCTGCCACCACGCATGGCTTATTTTTGTATTTTTAGTAGAGATACAGTTTCGCCATGTTGCCCAAGGTGGTCTCAAACTCCTGGCCTCAAGTGATCCACCTGCCTCTGCCTCCCAAAGTGCTCAGATTACAGGCATGAGCCACCGCACCCAGCCTAGTCTGAGACAGTTATTTTCTATGGACAGTGGTTCACAAAATCTCCTTGACAGGCCCTGGTTGAGCCATGTAGGTCAGCCTCTGCAGCCTCCTCCCCTGCCTTGCTGCCTTTCATTCAGTCTACTCCAGTCACACTGCACTTCCTTCTCTCTGCACCAACAAGCCAAGCTCTGTCCTCTCCCAGCACCTTTGTATGAGCTGTGCCTCTGCCTAGGAACCTTTTCCATTATTTCTTTTGGGCACAGTGCTTGCAGCCTCCAAGCTTTCCAGGAGACTGGGAAAAGTCCAAGGGCTGCAAAAATGTGTATTATCTCAAAACTATGACAAGAAACTCACCAAAATAAAATGAATACATTTTAATTAAATGTCTACAAAATACTACATTAGGCTAACTTCATTAATTGCTAAATTTCATATTCATAAAATTTCAAGATGGAAATAATATTTTGGTCACATTCCTTAGTATGCTGAGAAATCACAGCCAAAAGTATATTAAATGCATTACTAGTAGCCAAATGAAATTTAAAGGCAATGTTACAAAATCCGTTTGGGTACTTTTTGCAGCCCAAAATATTTATATTTAATGTGAGACATAGGTGCATTTTAATATGTTTTCTATGAAGTGAGATGAAATTTCCAAAATTAAAAGTATCAAGATCCTCAAAAGTCTTAAAATGGCTCTGCTTGAGTATGCTCTAAATAAGGCACTTGGTTGCACATAGTTGGAAGGAAAAAGAAAGATAATTTCAAAGATTCCTCATGTATTTTCTCTCTCCCCTGCATGCTAAATGTTTTCAGCCAGGGCATCAGACCTGACTACATCAACCAGTGTGTTCTGTTCCAAAAGGGAGTGATGTTCAAGGAAATAGAGGAGACAGAAAAGAACTGAGAGAGACAGGAGTGTGTTGAAAGGGCAAATCCTAATGATAAGTAGTATAAATGTGGATCAGGTTAGGCCAGGCATGGTGATTTATGCCTGTAATCCCAGCACTTTGGGAGGGTGGATCACTTGAGGTCAAGAGTTCAAGACCAGCCTGGCCAACATGATGAAACCTTATCTCTACTAAAAATACAAAAATTAGCTGGGTGTGGTGGTGCGCATCTATAATCCCAGCTACTCGGGAGGCTGAGGCAGGAGAATCACTTGAACCTAGGAGGCGGAGGTTGCAGTGAGCCGAGATCATGCCCCTGTTACTCCAGCCTGGGCGACAGAGTGAGACTCCATCTCAAAAAAAAAAAAATTGTGGATCATGTGAGTTCTCTTCAGCCAAAATTGAATCTGGAGATAATGTGGATGCAACATAAGAAAAACAGGAGTCAGGGAGTTCGTCATAGCCTGAGATCAGAGATGAATTGAAGTTGTGTTAGTCCATTCTCACGTTGCTAATGAAGACATACCTGAGACTGGGCAATTTATAAAGAAAAAGAGGTTTAATGGACTCACAGTTCCACGTGACTGAGGAGGCCTCACAATCATGGCAGAAGGCAAAAGGCATGTCTTACATGGCGGCAGACGAGAGAAAATGAGAGTCAAGCAAAAGGGGTTTCCCCTTATAAAACCATCAGTTCTCATGAGACTTATTCACTACCATGAGAACAGTATGGGTGAACCCACCCCCATCATTCAGTTATCTCCCACTGGGTCCCTCCCACAACACGTAGGAATTATGGGCACCACAGTGCAAGATGAGATTTCGGTGGGGCACAGTCAAACCATATCAGAAGTGGAGGACAGAAGCAGGAGAAGCTGGAAACAGCGAAGGCTCTTCTCATCACCCTCATCCCCACATTAGTGGCAGGGAAATATTGCCCCTGACAACTCGTCTACACACACACACACACATACACACACACACTCTTACTTTCCTGACAAAAGACTGGCAGGCACCACGAGAGCGGTGAGGATCAATTCTTCCCTGGGTGCATGGTCTCCTGCAGTCGGCCCCTGTCTGACCTTTGGTCTCCCTCTCTCCCTTATTCTCTGGGGGACACAGCCCACGTTGTGCTTTGCACTGACTCCCCCTCCAGTGGGCACCTAGCAGAGGTTTGCTTTTTCATCCACAGATTGCTCCAGCTGATACGCATTTTCTAAAAAATGCCGTGAGGTGGGCACAAGGAAGACTTATCAACAGAAACTTGACAGAAATCTTTGAAACCATGATCTCACCAACAAATTTCTATAAACTTTAAAACTATATATTTGTTAAAGTTTTTGGAATTAGTTGCTGGCATCTGGAATGTTGGGTAAATTGGCCTAATTTCACAGGAGACACAGGCGAGTGGCTGGCCTGAAAATGGAATCTGGACTTCAACAGAAGGGGTGGAGGAGCTGCTCTCTGAGGCTTCTGGAAGAATCTTCCGTCCCACAGCAGCACCGCTGCAAGTCCGCATAGCCTGGTTAGAAAGAGGAGACAGCGTTCATTTGTGGTCATCATGGCCATTGCGTACAGACAACCTGAACCTCACAGTGGACACATTCCTCCCAATTCTATCTCCCATGAAGTTAGCTGATCCTTGAGAGTAAACTGCCACTAAGCACCCAATTTGATGCTGAGTTTTCATTGGATAGCATCTTTCTGTAAATGCTGAATTTTTTTTTTTTTTTTTTTTTTTTGAGACAGAGTCTCACTCTGTCACCTAGGCAGGAGTGCAGTGGCATGATCTCGGCTCACTGCAAGCTACGCCTCCTGCATTCATGCCATTCTCCTGCCTCTGCCTCCCGAGTAGCTGGGACTACAGGTGCCCGCCACCACGCCTGGCTAATTTTGTCTTTTTGTATTTTTAGTAGAGACTGAGTTTCACCATGTTAGCCAGGATGGTCTCGATCTCCTGACCTCGTGATCTGCCCACCTTGGCCTCCCAAAGTGCTGGGATTACAGGTGTAAGCCACCGCACCCGGCCAATCCAAATACTTAATTAACAGCAGCCAAGAAACTCAACTTATGCTTTTTACTAAAGAGTTTATCTAGCTTAAAGTAAGATTCTAGCCCTGAATTGAAGAACTATGTATAAATTTCCAAACTGAGAGAATGGGAATGGGAATGAAAAAGCTGAAGAATATACACTGTGAACTTTAAATAGGAAAGGTAAAGATAAGCAAAACAACACAGGTGCTAAGGGCAAAAAGTATAAAAAGAGCCTGAAACAGATGCTGAGAAGCACATGTATTCCAAAAGATTTTTGATTCCTGACATAACCCGAAAATCTTATCTAGATAAATAAGAAGTTGTCTGTCCACTTAGAAATCCATAAAGACATTTTAAATGAAGTATTGGGTAAATACATGCCAAAATGCATTGGTAGAGAGATTTCAAATTTGTTTGGAGCTGTAGCTGCTGCCTCTTCTAGGCAGAAAAGAGAGGCTAGAGACCAGTGACAGGTGATGCTGTCAGAGGGAGGGGCCCATGGGAAGGCAAAATCAGTCAGTGTCTCCACACATTGAATATCGTAGAATGGGGACTATCATGCAAAACCTGTTCAAATTACAAATGGAAAATTACAACCACAGTAACTTAGAGTGTTATTTTAATTTTCTGCTCTAGTGCTTGATGGATCAAGCAAACAAAAAATAAGTGAGAGCATAGACAAATTAAGAAGGTAATTGTCTTAGTTCATTTGTGTTCCTATAAAGGAATACCCGAGGCTGGGTAATTTGTAAAGAAAAGAGGTTTATTTAGCTCACAGTTCTGCAGACTGTACAAGAAGTACAGTGCCAACATTTGCCTCTGGTAAGGGATTCAGGCTGCTTCCACTCTTGGCAGAAGGAGAAGGGGAGCCAGTAGGTACAGAGATGACATGAAGACAAAGGAAGCAGGAGAGAGGGCAGGGAGGTATCAGGCTGTTTCTAAGAACCAGCTCTCAGGGAAACTAAGAAAGCAAGAACTCACTCATTACCTCAAGGACAGTACCAAGTCATTCATGAAAGATCCAACACCATGGCCCAAATATCTCCCATTAGGCCCCATCTTCAGCATTAGGGAACAAATTTCAAAATGAGATTTGGAGGGACAAACATCCAAACTATGGCAGTAATTAACAGGCAAGATTTAGCATATATATGTACATGTATATGTATGCATGTAGGTATACACGTATATGTATACATATACGTGTATACATGTATATGTGTGCAGCCAATAAACATGAATAGCTTCTAAATTTGTTTAGTAATAAAAAAATATAGATTAAGAGAGTGTAGGCATAAAGTGGCCAAAACAAAAAATGTCATCAAAGTTCAGTGTTGACAAGTAGGAAGAATTGGCACCTCAGTCATTGTTGATGTTCTTGGTAAATGTAACTTGGTGCAATCTTTTTGGAGGGCAGCTTGACAATAAGTGTCAACTTTTTAAGTGTGCGTTTGCTTTAATGAAGCAATGTGCTTTTAGGAATTTAACCCAAAGAGACAATTGGATAAGTGCACAAAGATATACAAGGATGTATATTATAGAAGCATTGCTTATAATAGTAAACAAGTGAAAACAGCCTCCCCAAATTTTTATAATTGAAGATTGGCTTGATTCATTAAAAATCAAAATGTCTCACCATATTTTTTCAATATAGAAAGATGGCAATGAAATGTTGTACAAAGGAGTAAAGCAGATGTACTATGATGTCATAATTTTTTAAAAAAAAGAAAAGTAATGTGTGTGTACACATGAGAAAAACTGTCTGGAAGTTTTTTACCAAAAAACTGTACATTTTGTGGTCATCTTTAGAAGGTGGAATTGCACATTTTTACCTTTTAAAAAATGCTGCTTTTATATTATCAGGTTGTTTTATCCATTAAGTGTACAATTTCTAAAATCCACTAAAATAATATGGTTATTTGTTTTGAAATGTAATATCATAGAAATAACAAGTGAGTTAAAATGCTGCCTTTAAGCCCACGACATCAACAAGTTTATCTCATCTAGTAAACATTTCTTCGGTGATTACAAGAACATAACCAATAAAAGAATGATATTGGAGAGGCTTAGATTCATTCACCTCCTCTTCTTCAGATGAATATAACTTCTGAATGGTATCAAAACAAAAACAACATTGTATGGCTCTTCTGTTTTTCTAGAAATGAGCTCTGCAGACCTGTTTTTTCTGTGGGACACTTGAAAATAATAGAATGTTGCTTAGCTTTCTAAGAAATGTAAATATGGATGCATTAGCTTCTCTTATGGCACATGAATAGTGAGATTTCATCCATACTGACTTATATACTAAACTGCTCTTAAAGAGATGGGCTCAGTTGTAAAAAATGGTTCAGTTCCGTAGGTAGCTTGGCTGTTTGACATGAATTTGCTTCTAAGGAACTTTGTGGCCTACTTACTTTGGCTATGTGTGTCTGCCTTTCATATAAAAGAGGCTTTTTTCTGGAGATGGGAAAGAGGCTCTGGGAAAATGCAGAAACTGATTTACTTAAGTGAAGATAACCTCAAAACCTTGTCGGTATCCATTACAGCATTTAAGTAACTATAGCTTTGTTAAACTTCCCTACTCCCCAGTTGAGAGACCTCACTCACATGCTCATTTTATTTAACAAACATTCCTTGGGAGCCTTTGAGAGGCAGGATATAGTAGAAAGGACTTCAAAGGAGAACCCAGAAGGCCTAGTTTCTAGCTTTTTAGTACCTGTGTGACCCTGAGGCCAGCAACTCAGCTTCTCCATTTTCCTTCTCCATAACACAATGTTAAGGATCGCTGTTGGTCTCCCAGAGGGTCCTGACTCAAAGGTCAAGTGAGATAATCCAGCTGTTAGAAAATCATGATGTCCAAAACAATGTGCTTCTGTGAGTTGTAGGCAAGGTTCTGAGGGCTTTAGGGGATGCAGAGATGAATAAGATATGATCCCTCCCTGTGGACAGGCTTCCAACCTGATCAAAAAACAGATCCTCAGCAATACATGAGATTAAGCAAGGGAGGGTGAAGCAAAGGTGCTGTAGTATGGACTAAGCAGAGAACTATGGAGACTCAAATTCCACCAGGCTCTTATCCATTTGGCCAGTGTCATAGCCTACTAGCCTTCTTAGAGGTGGGAATAAACAGGGCTAGAAAGGTAATCCTGTCCTAAGTGGAGTTATCCCCATTCTCTCATTAAATCTTGCAATTAGATGTAGGAGCTTTATTTTTGAGGCACCCTTGCAAGTCAATATAAATAAAGCTAAGCCTCCTGATTCGCAGTGCCTTCTCTCTCCAGAATTTCTCCCCAAAATGCTGATGTGGGCTGTTCTTTTCTGTTCCTATGACTGTAACAGAAAAGAAGTTCAGCCTCATGTTTGCCTTTATAAATGTATCTTGATTTAGACAAGCAGCGAAGAGGAGCAGTTTTGTAAGTTAAAGGATCAGTCTGTGAAATGCATAGTCTGTGGAAAAAAAACAGACTGAGTATCACTGCCAGTCTTAAATAAACCAGAAATTTAATCAAGTGGACTAATACTATGAATGGTCTGGAGTTTAAGGTGCTTTTCTGTGTTATTTTGCTTCAGATTAAGGCATCAGGAAAGATATCATATAGTACCAGGAAGTATGACAGATGTATCGCTTAGAAATGCGTTCAGCTCTAGATTACAACAAACACAAGAAAAGACTGACCATGACATAAATGAAAGTAAAGAGGCTTAGCTGTCATTTGTAACAAGCAGTCCTAGAATAGGCAGTCCTGGGCTTGTGAGCACCTTAAGAAGGCCACTGGGACCCAGATTCTCTCACTTTTCTGTTCCGCTATCTCAGCAGAGAGGTCTTTATCTAATAATGTTCCATTATTGTCACAAAATGGCTGCTGCACTCAGAGAGGAAAGATGACCATAGGAGCAACAGGGAAAAGGATGTGGCAGCCAATTCCATTGGTTCCCTTTTAAAACACTGATAATGAAAGCCAAATGCATAAATTCACCTTCCACCTTTTACTTACATCTCATTGGTGAGAACCCATTGCTGGACGCATGGCCACGCCTAGACCAATCACTGGATAGTGGCTAAAAGGAAGAGGCTGTGACTGGCAGCTGGATCAGCCCCCACCAAAGCATTTGCAATAGGAAATAGGAAACACCAAATAACTCTAGGCTCCTATTCTACCAGTTGAACAGATACAGTTGCTAAGCAAAAATTTTGTTATCATTGTTTAACTGCCTTAATTTCGCTTATTTAACCTATTATTTTACGTAATTTTTATCTTGTTTCTCTCTTGGTGTCTTGGCACCTTTAAAATCTGTTATCAGGTATTCCAAAATAGCTCACAAGCACACAACTCTCCTCAGCATTGAATACTTCCTCTCTTCAGCCAATTTCATAGCTACATTTGTAATTATGCAAACATTAGATGCAGGCAATAGTTGTAAAACACAACATTTCCTTCTGTTTCTGTATAGAATTGTGAGGACACAAAACCATCTCAGAAGGGAGAAATTTACAAGATGCTGATGGTAAAAATAATCTTGAGTTATTTCAGAAATGGTCAGGTGGGGAAATACTGTTCATGGCGTGAGTGAGAAAGCATTGTTGGCTCTGTCATTTGCAGACCCTTCAGCCCATGTACTACCAGGCGCTATTAGGCTTTCTCCCCAGATGCCCAGGAGACTGGTGTATCTTTAAAGCAAACAGTTGAAGCCTAGTTGGATGCCTCTAATTATCTTCCTCATAAAGGATACTAGAGAGACATTTAACCCTTGAAGCTAAAAGCAATGCCTGTTTCTTACAGAGATAAGCATTTGGGATTTCTTTTGCCTACTTAAAAGACCCTAGGAGCAATATAGGCAAGTGTGTGCCTCTATGGCTTACTACTATTTTTATTCTGTGTTGATTTCTTTTATTTTTTCCAATATTGCTAAAAATTGCATTCTACAGCTTGATATTTTCCAAATTGCATCCTGTGGATCCAAACACATAACAGCAATCATGGTTTTATATTTTTAACATCAGAGTATCATTGCATAGTAACTGAAAGTTAGTGATTTGTAAATTCACTATAAACAAAACAAAAATTAAAAAATTACTCCAAAATGCAGGATTTTTTCTCTCCCAATCTTAGAGTAATAGGAAGACAAAGATATAGTGTATTGGTTAAGAAGCTTTACAGTCAGGCAAAGCTGATTTCTCATTGAGTGTCCCATTTACTAGCCCTATTTTCTCATCTGTTAAAAAGAAATAATTATTCCTACTAAACAGAGTTACTGAAAGATGAAACTAAGGAAAGTAATGTGGGTATTGTGTCTTAGGACATGGCCTAGATTGCACAAATGGTAGACGTCTTTAACAACAATGATAAACAAGTTGTGGCATTTGCTATCTCTTAACTGAATTTGCAAGACTAGCAGTATTTAATATAATTTTTCCCTTTCTTTTATTGACCATTCAATTAAAGCAGAGAATGGGGCTTTTCCATTTTATTCCTCTCTTCATTGTCCAATTGCAAAACCTTAGTTTTAAAACTATTAGTTAAGCAGTAATTATTCTGTTGGGGAAAGCTGCTTGTATTTTAACCTTGAGTTTAAGTCCATGGTAATCCTCTATGTGGACAATATTCTGTCATTAAATAACATCTTAATCTCTGCAAGAAGCAAGTCAGAATAGTTATCCTTATTTGGCTGATTTAGCAAAAGGTAATTAAGAAAATGTATTAAATATCTCAACGATTTCACAGAGTATTGCCTTAGCCTTTGTGTCCACATCAGCTATGCCTTCTGACTAACAGGTTTACTGTTGACTAACAGGTTTACTAACAATGGTACTGAAACTGCTTCAGAATAGCAGAAACAAGTACTGTGATGGACAAACCTTAGTGCGATTGACCCTGGGAATATTTACATTGACTCATGTAACTACAATATAATGTGCCTATATTTTAATCTTCTCTGATAGATTACAAACTCCCGAGTAGTTTTCTCTTAAAAATTAATTTGCCTGCCTTCAAACAGTTTGCAATTATGTAGTACTCAATCGGGACCCAGTAAGATGTGAATTTTACTGATTTGAGACACAACCATTAAAACTATATTACGATGTTTTCAGTACTTAACCCATGAGTATTAAAGGCCATTTGAAAAATAAGGAAAACAAAAAGAAAATTATAAATCGCAAATTTTCTGCCACCAAACACAGCTACCAAAAACATTCTGGTGAATTTCCTTCGTGCATAATTTTATGACTTTTTAAGACTTATTTCATCATATACACTTTAATGTGATTATATTATCTATAAATATTTGAAAGATGGATAATGTTCTTTCAAGTGCTCTACCATTTTACTTAGGCCTTCCATTTTGACATTGACATTGTTACCAATTACTATTAGCAGTAATCCTGTAATACGTTTTGTATTTTATAAAGCTGTCTCTAAATTTAAAATTATTTTCTCAGGATAGATTTCAAGAAGTGAGATTAATGAGTCAAAAGGTTTAGACTTGCCAAGTGTGGTGGTTCACACCTGTAATCCCAGCACTTTGGGAGGCTGAGGTGGGTGGATCACGAGGTCAGGAGATCGAGACCATCCTGGCTAACAGGGGGAAACCCCGTCTCTACTAAAAATACAAAAAATTAGCTGGGGCGTGGTGGCGGGCACCTGTATTCCGAGCTACTGGGGAGGCTGAGGCAGAAGAATGGCATGAACCCAGGAGGCGGAGCTTGCAGTGAGCCAAGATGGCACCACTGCACTCCAGCCTGGGCTGCAGAGCGAGACTCCATCTCAAAAAAAAAAAAAAAAAGGTTTATACTCATGAGCAATATATGAGTGGGTACCCAATTTTAGGTACATTTGACAACTATAGATATTAACTTTTTAAAAAAAGTTTCATCTTTGAAAGCTTATTTCAAATTGCATTTATTAGATTTACTGAAATCCATTCTAGAATTTGGCAAGGTTTAAATAAGTAAAATGAAATTATTTTGGTGTATAGTGTGAGGTGAATAATTTAATTTTTCTCTAATACATTGTGTTTAGAATTTTCTGATTTCCATCTCTGTCTCTTTCAGTTTTACAGGAGATTCTAAACTTGCCTCAAGTATGCGCTATGTGGAAACACAATCAATGCAGATAGGAGCGTGCTATATGATTCAGTTCAGTTTGGTGATGGGATGTGGCCAGAAATACACCCCACACATGGACAACCAGGTGAAGCTGGAGTACTCAACCAACCACGGCCTTACCTGGCACCTCGTCCAAGAAGTAAGTCTAGTTTCCCTAAACCTTGTGACAGGTAACCTGCCTTTTACCTAGCAAGCCAAAAAAAAAAAATTGCAGTTCTAGAAGTTTAGGTAACAGTGTTATTTAATATTTGTAACTTAGAATTAACATAAAGTCAGCAAAGGATTACAAAAATGCCACATTCTTCACGACAGATATTAAAGAGTAATTGGAAATATAAAAAAAAAAAGAAAATAACTTCCAAAACTGGCTACCCTCAAATGATGTTTTCGGTATTATTTTCTCTAACCCTCTTTCTTTATAAATGTGTCCCTTTCTTTTTTCCCTGTAAGGTGTCTTCATCTGTCTCTACCTGTAGGTAGACCATATTAAGAATGTGGTCTCTCTTGTCTTTAGAAAAAAAGAAGAAATATCTTGGAATAAAATTCATATATATCTTAGCCATGTGCCATTGCAATAAATGAATAAATATCATAATGAATAAACTAATTTTTACCAAATGCCAGTGTTATGATAACAGGCCTAAAAACAGCATCCTAATCCATGTCTGTTTGTACGTGCGAGTATTGGGAAATACTCAATTTCATTATGCACCTCATTTGAAATTATTACTTAAATAATTTTAAGACTTTCTATGAAGTTTTAGCTTCATGGAAAGAAAAATCATGGATTGTTTCCATATCACAAATAGTTAAGATTATGACATTAGATTTCTCTAAGGTCTTTTTCACTTACAGTGGGTAAGTAGACATATTTCACCTGAGGAAGACAGAAGCTGGATTTGATTTGTGCCTAACTTTCTTTCAGGAATGTCTTCCAAGTATGCCAAGTTGTCAGGAATTTACATCAGCAAGTATTTACCATGCCAGTGAGTTCACACAGTGGAGAAGAGTCATAGTGCTTCTTCCACAGAAAACTTGGTGAGATGACATCTTTAGATATGGCTGTCACTTTAACTTTGACTATCCCTTTTGATTCAGTTCTATCTCTATTGATTCAAGTATGACTTGTATATGAAGGCAAGTTAAGTAAAATGGCAAGATGTTTATTCTTTTTATTTCATTATCAAAAGACCAAAACCTTTCTTTTTTATGAATAATATTTGAAAAAGAGAGCTAATGACAAGTAGGAAAATGTGATTTCCAAACTGTCCTAGCCTTCTTCTGACCTTCCTACTTGCTCCCAGCGTTTTCTTTTTATGGAAGAACTCGATGAGTCGGTTACTTTCGGTTTGACATAGAGAAAGGAATATAGGAATCTAGAAGTTCAAGTAATTTGGATTGCAAAGCTGTTTTCTCGTTGCAAAGCCTTACTTTTGTGTATCAAATGCTTAATATACACCTTTTCTCTATTCATGTTTTTTCAGTAGCACTAAAAATTATCCCCCAGGGAACAGAGGCCTCAGTAAACTAGGAAGAAAGTTAAACATTTGATAGTGTGAAAGAAAAAAGCACAATAGTTTTTTCCCAAATATTACACTGTTTTGTGTTAGATTGATCACTCAAAAAAATGTAATATTTGAGGAAAAAATTAAACAATTCCTGGTTCAGGATGAACTCACCCAAAGAAAAAGCCTTAGACTAGAAATTAGAAGGCCTGAATTCTCAGTATAGCTCTACTGATGATTAATCACATGATCTTAACCATTCACAGCTTCAAGGTCAGGTCCCTGTAAGTACAATGAAAAGGTTTAATTACATGATCTTACAGGTCCCTCCAGTCCTGTAGTTCTAAGATTCTGTAATTTGCGCACAAGAAAAAGCATAAAAGAGGCAAGTATTATATTATTCTGTAGTATCTGACTAACAATCACTCTTTTGTAAAAAGAAAATTACTAAATAAACCCTCTCAGATTACTTTATGTAAAAGTTAGACTCTACACAAAAACAATTGGTTAGATACCAACCTAGAGTTATTTTTATGCCTTTAGTTGAAGATTGAATTCCTGCATTATGTAAAAATGCCTTTTCGAATATTTTGAGGGATGCATTATTATGTCAGTTGGAATAAAATGCTTGAAATTTGATTTCCACAGATTTTTCTGTTTCCAACTGTGAGCCATTTCCTAGATACTCTACTAACACTTTGTATAACAAGTTACTACTTTCTCTAGCATTCTACTTTTTTATGTCTACTGCTGGGAATATAATCAAGACTTTTATCTAATTTCAGTGGTATTCCAAGCATGTATGTCAAATTTATGCAAAACAATATTTCAAACAATTGAAATACTGGTCATATTCAAAGCAGAGCTACTGAGGGTTATTTTTTCATTATTTTACAATTAAGTACATTTCCCTCATATAAAAATTGTTGTTTTTTACTCATTGACATGTGAAGCACACTTTCAAAATTATGATGGTAAGATAATATTGATAGTGTATTTTTTTTTTTTTTTTTTTTTTTTTGAGACAGAGTCTTGCTCTGTCACCCAGGCTGGAGTGCAGTGGCACGACCTTGGCTCATTGCAGCCTTCACTTCCTGGGTTCAAGTGATTCTCCTGCCTCAGCCTCCCAAGTAGCTGGGACTACAGGTATGCCCCACCACATCCAGCTAATTTTTGCATTTTTAGTGGAGATGGGGTTTTGTCATGTTGGCCAGGCTGGTCTTAAACTCCTGACCTCAGGTGATCTGCCCGTCTTGGCCTCCCAAAATACTGAAATTACAGGCATGAGCCACTGCGCCTGGCCTAATAGTATATTTTAGAGATGTCTTTTTGTCCCTAGAAACATTATGAACTATTATTCTTATTTAATGTAGCTTAGGCAAATTCAGAAAGTGTTTTCCTTATCAGAAAAGCCTTCCCAAGTTCTGTGACACTCAAATTGTGTGCTGCATTATTTTCTAGCTCAAAAGATAGCACCACCGAGTTGGAAGTTTTAGTATAGTCAGAAAAGGCTAATTATCATCAGTGTTAACTAGACACTGAAAGGAAATATATTAACCCATAAGCATTTAAGAGCCATGGAGTACCTGGCACATGGTAGTTGTGCTTACTGGACATCGGGGAATTAAATAGAATTTTAACTTGATGAGACTCAATGTGCTAAAGAGATGTTGTATTATGAAGTATCTCTTTTAATAAATAGTTAAGATTATGATGTTAGATTTCACTAAAATTTTCTACTAAATTATTCCCCTGACCATTTACCTTTAAGTATATGTAACAAGTAATTTAATTCTGCTTTTCCAAATTTCCTTCAAAGCCCTGGGAAAAAAAAGTGAAAATATTTTTTAAAACCAAATAACCCAGCAGGATATTTATCTTAACATTCCTACTGACTAATATTTAAACTAAACATTATTGCTGCATTTCCAAAAAAACCCATATTCTACTAGTTATTGTCATTGTTTTTAGATCTATAATGCTTAAAAGCTCTGCCATAAAAATAAAGTATATTTGCTTTCCTTGGAAGTCTTGATAACTTTATTTATTTTAAAACTTTGCAAATAGCAGGTTTTCTCAAGCATTGGGGAAAGTGAATGCAGTTTGCAGCAGTAATCTTTTTTGGTCAATCTTTGTTCTGCCGTTTTGACTTAAACATATGCAATTATAAATTGAATGCATAAAAGCAAATGTGGTCCCTGCATTATCAAATATCTGTTAACTTTGGAAAACATACTAGATAGGGCAACTTAGAATGGAAATACTGAATGTATACACCTGCTTAGAGAAATTATATTGTGTATGAACAATTTGTTACTCAATGAAAATTAATTTTGTTTTTATGAGAGACACTTACATAAGAACAGAGCCTAATGAGACCCAAACAGCTGTCAGTCACTGACTTCATAAACAAATCAACACCTAATGAGTGAATGAGTTTCAGAATAATTGGGTAAATGTAATTACAGGAACTCTGAAGGTGGAAAATACAATTTAGTCAGCCTTCATTTACCTTGATTCCTCAGGTAACCTAACTATGAGGAGACAATTCAATACTGTTTCATTTCAGTCTTCAAGTTATATGGGAAGGAAAAATCAAATAAAGGAGTCAAGTTTTGTTGCTTTGGGGAATCCGGAGAGTTTAGATTTTAAATGCAAGTCAACTTCATTTCATGACCCACACAGCAGTAGTCTGCTTTCAGACTCGATTCAAAGTCGACGAGATTTTCTTCCTGAGACTACTTAGTTTTGAAAGGGAGAGAAAGAAAAAATTGGCAATTTAAATATTTGTACTGAGGGAGAGACATAGCAATGACGCCGCTGCAGATCAGCAACCTTACACCTTGTCTTCTCACATGTGACAGCTGGAGATGCCTCACACAACTAATTTTTTTTCTCAATAAAACTGAAGCCAATATTCAATCTCTTTTTCCTGCCTTTTCTCTTAATTAACATTAGCACCTTAAACTGTGGATTGTGGTTCTAAATGGAATTGTCCCGTGAAGCTTTGTATCCTAAGGAAATAATATCTTTTTTAAAAGTTCATAAGATGCATGTAAGGATTAATTTACTTAGGAAAGCAATTTAGAATGTGTCTGCGTATGACTGTTTAGAAGCATAAGCTATGTAACCTAAGACAAGTTTCTGAAACCCTTCCCTATGCCCATTTTCACATTTGGAAGTAAAGAAAAAAATTCAAATTAGTGGGTGCCATGGGTTTTTTATAGGCATGTAACTGTAAAGAAAATAAATTGTCACTTGGTCAACATACCAGCAGAGGAATCATTATATTTGAGAGCTGGAAGGGATCTTAGAAATTAGTTTGCCCAAACCTTTTATTTGAGAGGTGAGGAACTACAAACCCCTGAGGGCTTACATTTCTCACTAAAGGTCACACAGCTGCTAAGTTGCAGAACCAGGGTCCTGGGGGCCTTGTCCCCCGACTACTAGTACATTCTTCATTCCATTACCTACAGAAGAGTCATAAACAGGCTGCCCTTTACTGACCTGTTCATCCACTCACTGACTTACTCTCTTAGCAAACTTTTTTGGAACCCCTACTTTATTCAGTTCCTGTGCAAACTGTGGAGACTAAAGATATCCCTATCCCCAAAGAGCTCACAGTCTAGTCACCCATGGCCATGGACTTGACTCAGATTAAAATCTATCTTAAAAGAGTGACGTCAGCTTTCCTTTTCAGGATGACAAGGTGTGTAAGTCTTACTTCTATTCCGTAGCGCTCTCTGCTCTAAGATAATGCATCTACTTTTATAGTAGGCTTTTCTAAAAGCCATTTCTTAGTGGGACTATGAAAATTGTGATGGCTGTTTGCTTACAAATATAGACTGATTACCATAGAGGAGGTGGTGCATCTGTCCCACTGTATATTCCATGACAAGCACTGATAGGCAGCAATCCTGTGTCTACTGTATGCACCTTGGTGAATCCTGGTATTATCCTACTAGGAATGAAAATACAACCTATTAGTCACAGATCATTGATAAAATAAACAATAAAGGCTTAGTCTGAATTTTAACCGTCTGTTATGCACTTAGGGAGTACTTAATATGTGGGTAATTGACGCAATAGACTTTAATGGATCATTCAGATCATTAAGATCAAGGGTATCTGCATATAGTGTGCTTGGGAAATGTTCCTTCAGTGGAACTGAGCATACACAATAATTTTGCAAATCATTTTTTGTTTCTTTGTTTCATTTAGCCCTTTGACCAAAAGAACTAACCACAGGCCCCTGAAAATTCCTACAGGTGAAAAATATGCTATAATTTTAAAGGAATGTTTTATAGCAGTCAATGAATAGACAGACACCTTCTTGACATTACTTTCAAAATATCCACTTCTCTGGACTTTACATTTCGTTGCAATGAACTAAGGTCCCAAGTGTTTCTGTCTGTGTAATGAACTGTTTAATTTTCATCCCCACTTAAGATCAGTTTATCCATGAAACTCAGGCAAGTTAGTGTTTTAGAAATGAGTAGAATTTAGCATCCAGATATTCTTGTTTGTAATATAGTACATAGTGGTATGTCTCCTCAACCCCAAAACAATACTGCCAAACAAAACTTGTGTTTTATATTACGAACTAGCTGAAAGTGTTCTAATAACTTCTGTATTTATTGTAAGAAATTCTTTTACTCTAAGGTTAAACATCTTACATTTTTGTCTATAAAAGATAGGCTAAGTTGGCAGTGCACAGTGGCTCACACCTGTAATCTCAGCCCTTTGGGAGGCTGAGGAGGGTGTATTATCTGAGGTCAGGAGTTCAAGACCAACCTGGCCAACATGTTGAAACCCTGTCTCTACTAAAAATACAAAAATTAGCGGGTATGGTGATGTGTGCCTATAATCCCAGCTACTTGGGAAGCTGAGGCAAGAGAATGGCTTGAACCTGGGAAGCAGAGGTTGCAGTGAGCCTGAGATCGCACCATTGCAATCCAGCCTGGGCAAAAAAAAAAAAAAAAAAAAAAAGATAGGCTCAATTTAGCAGTTTAGTAGATGTCTTTATTTTTTAATATTCTTTCTTATTACTTTGTCTAGCAACAAATCTGTGCAACCAACAAAATCTGATACTGTGTTTTTCTTTAAAACGGCTCAAATTAAGACTGAATTGCATCCGATAGACAGATTTCTCTTTAACTTTCTTTCATGATAGAATTGTTGCATTGGATAATAATTGAGTGGAAATTAAAGCAAAATGATGCCAGCTAAGCTCAAGTTCCAGAAAGTTAGTTAGCTGAAAGATTTTGGACTCTGTCATTCTGTGCCAGTGTCACTGCTGAAAGATTGAAACACTGTTTTTGTTATACTATACCTTGTTTCTAGGTCCAGTGCCACCCGCTTCCGTTGGAGCCAGAGCTATTACACAGCTCAAGACGAGTGGGCTTTGGACAGCATTTACATTGGGCAACAGTGCCCCAACATGTGCAGTGGGCATGGCTCATGTGATCATGGCGTATGCAGGTACGTGCACCAGAAAGCGCGATGAGGTCCATGCTTCTCAAGATTTGTGGCTGGAGGGTACTACAGCAGTTGTCATCAGAGTGATATGGATAGACCGATAAATAATGAAATAGCCAAAAGAAACAAGTCCTCCTTTCTGTTCTTATTTTAGGAGTAAAAGATATGGTTACATTAAAAATAAGTATGAAACCATATATTCTTCAAACTCTAACCCCAAGACAAGGCCTCTGGGGCTTCAACGTCAGAATTTATTAAAAGAGCCTTGCCATTGTTTCCCTTTTCACCCACTGAGAGTTTTAGAGCACTAGTCAAACCCTGCTGCATGCCCTCTTATCCCACTTCACCAGTTCAAGGTTGTATACGTGGGGAGATGGTGATTGTTGCTAATGAGGACAGAGGAACACACTTGAATACCTAAAGACTCTAAAAAAGGCATAGTTTAATCAGAAAAAGGAACTCTAAAATGTGGCCAGAGTTACATGTTGGTTGAGCGGACCGACATTTACATGTGACTTTTTAAGGCTATAGGGAAATCCCACTATCTGTCCCCCGCCCAGACCAACACACACTCACATAAGCACACACACCAATGTCCTCTTTCATAAGTACTTGATGCCCAAATTCTACCTTTACAGCATTATTTCTTTTAAGAAAAGATTCTATCAGTTTTAAGGGGAGTTTGAAAAACTGAGGGGTTGTTACTACCACATACCCAGATTAACACTGTAGGGAAAAATCTAGTGTGAATGATAAGACCTGAGCAAAAGTAAGACATGGGAAATGGTTGAGGTCGGGGGACATTGCATTGGCAGGTGGGCCTGTAACTTGCCTACTCAGCCCTCCTCTCTCATAGGTGTGACCAGGGATATCAAGGCACTGAATGCCACCCGGAAGCTGCCCTTCCTTCCACAATTATGTCAGATTTTGAGAACCAGAATGGCTGGGAGTCTGACTGGCAAGAAGTTATTGGGGGAGAAATTGTAAAACCAGAACAAGGGTGTGGTGTCATCTCTTCTGGATCATCTCTGTACTTCAGCAAGGTATGACCAACAGTTGCGATGAGTCATCGGGGCCATGGCTAGTTTAATATGAGACTCTGAACTCCAAATGTACAACTATGAAATGGTTTTATTGGTCCCCACGTTCCCTCCTTTTGACTGGGCTCTGTCAGATTCCTATTCCTTAGCTATCTCTTGGGAATTTCTTGTTTTTATTATTATTATTATTATTATTGTTTTTGGTTACTAAAAAATCAGGTTCGGCCAGTTTAAAACTTCTACCCTCCTGTACTTGATGTAAATACCATTTCTTTCCTTTCCTCCATTTCCAGGCAGGCTTGTGTGTTGAGGAAGTTTGAGTAGGGAAGGCTCTTGGTCTCTTCTCACCCTGGCCTATGGAGGGTGTGTCAGTGTGAGGCCTGGGGGCGAGGAGGGGATGAGCTTAGAGGTTAAGGGCAGCAACTCTGGAGCCAGATGGCCTGGTTCTATCCAATTTGACCACTTTATGATTCTGTGATTTTTTTTAACTATGTAAGTTCTGGGGTATATGTGCAGAACGTGCAGGTTTGTTACACAGGTATACACGTGCCATGGTGGTTTGCTGCACCCATCAACTCATCATCTACATTAGGTATTTCTCCTAATACTATCCCTCCCCTAGCCCCCCACTCCCTGACTGGCCCCAGTGTGTGATGTTCCCCTCCCTGTGGCCATGTGTTCTCACTTATGAGTGAGAACATGTGGTGTTTGGTTTTCTGTTCTTGTGTTAGTTTGCTAAGAATAATGGCTTCCAGCTTCATCCATATCCCTGCAAAGGACATGGACTCATCCTTTTTTATGGCTACATAGTATTCTGTGGCGTATATGTGCCACATTTTCTTTATCCAGTCTATCATTGGTGGGCATTTGGGTTGGTTCCAAGTCCTTGCTATTGTGAACAGTGCCGCAGTAAACATACGTGTGCATGTGTCTTTACAGTAGAATGATGTATAATCCTTTGGGTGTATACCCAGTAAAGGGATTGCTGGGTCAAATGGTATTTCTAGTAATTTTTGAAGCGCATTATTTAACCTCCTGGTGATTTAGCTTCCCCATCTGTAAAGCAGGGATATGGAATATCTACCTCATGAGGATTAGTATGTAGATTAAGTGAGTTAATATTGGTAAATCGTGTAGAACAGTTCATAACATATAGGAAGCACTTCTGTATGTATTTATTAAATCTGTCAATCCATTAATTTTAGGAATATGACTGGAAGAAGGAGGAATAGTGGTGAGAGTGGGGGTATACAGAGCTGTTCTTAGAGAACTGACCAGCTGTCTGGGGTGGTTAGACATCTCAGGTCTTATTCTGGCTTGGTTTGGTGGCTGCTGGTGGCGTCTGCTGATGTGGGACTCTGTATGAAAGTTTTTCTTGCAATAGTCAGCTTCCCCAGTGGTAGCACCAGATTAGGCATGCAGATTACTAGAAACCAACTAAGGACTAAGGTGCCAACCAGAATCACTAAAATTGATCCTTTTGGAATACCCCCAACCTGTGTCACTTGGTTAGGGATGGGAGAGGGGTATAACCACCTCTCTCTCCTCCCTCACTGCAGTCTAGGCAGGACATTCTTTTTCTCTTTTCTAATCCATATCCTTATATAGTCTTGAAAGGGACTAAAAAGAGAGCAAGTCTGGTATCCAACCTGAGCAACATGTCTAACCCTAATCTTTAGAATGTGGAGTGTGTAATATCACTTCTTTCAAGCAGGTAATATAGCCACCAATTCTGAGGCAGTTGGAGGTGTCCCATTTCACTTCGTGTAACAAGTAGACAGGTGTGAGTGATATGCCACAAGGCTGATAGGTTGCAGAATCTGTTTGGGCAGAAATCCAAGATGTGTTAATTTATGCAAATGCAAAAATAGCTGCAGGTTTTGTTTCAATGCAGGTGAAGAACAAAGAAACATCAAGTAAACAAGATAGAGGATTATAGAAAATCAGGGAAGGAGTCCATTTAGCAGTATTTCCTATCCATTGACATGGAAGGTCCTCCCCTGATGATTATTGTTAAAGATAATAGTCACTCAGTTATCAAAATGCATTGCACATATCTGGATCCCCTGTATAATTGTTCCAAAATGGAAAGGTTGTGCTTCCTGTAGGCATCAATTTTAAAGTAAGAGTGTAAATCTTTTACCAATATGTACTCAGACACCTCAGTGAGTGCGCGTGCGCACGCACACGCGCACACACACACATTTTAACATGTAAAGGGTTATATATCAATATTTCTTCCACTTAATTCAAGATGATCTCTGAAGTCAGACTATCTGGGCTCCAAAACTTATTGATTGGTTCACTTTGCAAAGTTATAACAACTCTCTGTATCTCAGGTTTCTTACTTAAAAGTGGATATAGAGAGGAGTAAGTGAGTTGTTGCAAGTAAAGAGTAAAGAATAGTGTTGGGAACACAGAAAGAGATCATATGTGTTAGGTATCATAGTTGAATTTTATGAGAATAAATTCCAAATTTGTCTTATTGATTATTTTCACATTTATGCCCTGCAACTAACTAAAAATCATTTCAAACATAAAATTCTCTGCCCCTTCCAATTCAGCTTTCCCCCTAAATTTTTGTCAAAATATCCCTGGGTTATATTTTACTTTTTTCTGTTGATTCATTCAGAACTGTTTTGAATTCTAAGTAAGAGGAACTATCTTAACTTTTAAAAGGGATAAATTTGGTTTATGGGAAGGAAAACACAAGGGGGGCTTAAATGGGACTGCTGCAAGAGAGACCTGGAACCAGTAACTCCAAAGCTCACAGAACTTTCCCCTTAAGAGTAGACCCAATTTGAAAGAGTAGACCTGATTTGCAGGCCAGCTGTCACATGAGAATGGAACCATAGCCACAGGGCTTTCCAACCAGCTCTGTAGAAAAACACAGGGAAGGCTCCTGGCGGCCAGTCACAGTGTCCTGGGAGGAATGATGTGCTATGATTGTATAGCCAGATTCATGCACTCACTTGTTTGGTGGCAAGGTGGATACACTGTCTGGCAGCCCCCACCAGTAAGCGTGTTGAAGTGAAGGGGCAGCAACCCAAAGGAAGGGTTCCTTAGACCATTTTCCCACCAGCCTAGATCATATTATCTAAAACTTATCTCCAGCCAGATGTGGTGGTTCACACCTGTCATTCTAGCACTTTGTGAGGCTGAGGTGGAGTATCATTTGAGGCTAAGAGTTTAAGAGCATCCCAAGCAACATGGCAAGAGCCTGTCTCTAAAATAATACAATAAAATTAGCTGGGCATAGTGGGGCATGCCTGTACTCCAAACTAGGAATGAGGGAATGAGGCAGAAGGATCGCTTGAGCCTAGGCGTTTGAGGTTGTGGTGAGCTATGATCACACCATTACACTCCAGCCTGGGCAACAGAGCACGACCCTGTCTCAAATAGATAAATCATGCATACATACATACTTCCATTCTTTCCCTATCTGATCACAAATATTCAAGCTGGTCTCTAATACTCCTGCCGTAACTACATAGCTTATATTCGTTTTCTAGGCATGAGCCCTTTGCTCCAGCTATGAAGCTCTTCTCACCATCCAAGGTTTTGCCACTGCCTACCATTTTGCCTTTTATCTTCTCTGCATTCACATAAAATTTTCGGTGTTCTGTTCAAATCCCCCTGCCTCCCTGAAGCTTTCTGGAGCTCTGGCAAACTGTACTTCTCTCTTTTCTTAGAATTCCTCTCTGATTTTTACATATAAATGTCATATTTTAATTTTCGTCCTCACAATTACAAGCAGAATGTGGAGTCCCACGACTGAGCCAAACTCTGGCTAAGGTGTGCAGCTCAGAAATGCACGTCATGCACTAGACATTTACAAATCAATACATACTCTTGAGACTAAATACGTTGGAAAATTATTAAGCGATCATATGACTAAACGGGGCTTGACTAGAAATCAGGACTGGGTCTGCAGCCCTTGGTTACCATTTCTGTCTCTGCCAGAAGTCCATGAATCCGTTCATGTTTGTTTTTATAACACACGGTGTTCTGCCTGCTATAATTGTTGAAGAAAGACTGAATAAATGAATGAAAAACATTAAGAAAATTGGGAAACAATTAAAGATTCTAAAGAAATGGTTATTTTCAAGTAAATAGAATTGCTTTCTAGTGACATTTTGATTAATTTCAAAAGACTTTAATGGAAAGTAAACGGTGATTAGTGATGAAGTGTTTTGGAGGCTTTGTTATAAAGGTTCTAGATTCTGAAAGCTTACCTCTTAAAACTTGTTTTATTTTAGCTAAACCTTAAAGCAGTAAATCATTTTAACCTAGAATCTGGGGGGAAGTTGGAGGCGATTTTCCATATACCAGGAATGGTACAATATTACTACTCCAATACATATGCAGACACACACATTAGATATGTATATGTGTTTACACATATACACATAAATACATTGATCACAGCATAACAGAAAAACTGCAAAGCATATGTTACATTGAATTCTGAATTCTGGCAAAAACTTTGCCATGAGCCATTTCCCTTTTCTTTTTTCTTCCTTTAAAACACTATTCAGCATATCAGGTCACCAAACAAAAGAAAATGATTTGTGCTATTCTCTAGGAAAAAACACTTCCAGTGCCAAACTAAGCATTTGTGTGGTATTTTTCCATCATTTACAAAAATGCCACAAAACATTCTTTGAGAACCTCTGTAGACTAACACCATAGTCTCCTGGAAAAACAACACTACTCTGAATTTCACAGTAGAGCAATCATTCCAACCAACTAATTGTGATAATTGGATTTTTATAATTCCCCTCACCTTAGATCTTTATCCTTCTGGCTCATTTCCACATGCCAGGTTTCTCATAGGAGTTTGCGGGATTGGAATTAACCTGCTAGGTTCTATAGTTTTTCTTCCAAAAATCATTCTTCCTGTAATGACCCTGAGGCTTGAAAATGCTAGGATCTCTGAGGTGTTCTCACTTACAATATTTCAAATCAACAACAGGAAAAATTAAAAGGCACATGTAACAACTGAAAAATGCATATAACTTACAAGATTTCCTCAAATACATACCTAAAATTGAGATTTCCAAAGAATGAGTTTCTGTCTCTGAATTAACTTCAGTTCTCATTTTGCTAGCATCCTTGTTTATTCTGAAAACTCTTAATTGGCTTTAGACCTATCAGTAGCAGTATAGTCTTTTAATTAACCCCAGGTATTTCCCCGTGACTTCTAATAACAGAAACCCTTTCTTAATTAACTTAGTGGATTAGAGTAGAGTTTAAATCCTAAGTGTGAGAGCCATTTTTCTCTAATACTATGTATATTATCTCAGGTTTTCTTCCCGACTTTTAATTGAACTTCCTGGGAGCGCTCAGAGATCAGCTCAGAGAAATCCATGGACAAGCTTTGGAAGAGTCTGTTTAGGTGGAAGACTCTCATAAGCAAACCTTTCTTCAGCCCCATTAGCTGAAATCATTTTGAACAACAGGAACAATGACAAACCTTGCTAATTTCTATGTGACACCTCACCACAGGACTGTGACCTTCAGGGGACTTAATAAGCAAAGGAAGCAAGTTAGTGGATTTCAGGAAATTTGTAGCACTTTTAAGACACAGAGACCATTTAGTGGTTGCAAAAATTTATTTAAATGATCTCTCCTAACCTCTGTTTATGAGAGAGAAGGGAGGGAGACTAGGATCCTGAGAGATTCAATTCAAGTCCTCTTTATTTTCTTTTTTTGAGACAAAGTCTCACTCTGTCACCCAAGCTGGGGCGCAGTGGCCTGATCTCAGCTCACTGTAACCTCCATCTCCCAGGTTTAAGCGATTCTCCTGCGTCAGCCTCCTGAATAGCTGGGATTACAGGCACGTGCCACCATGTCTGGCTAATTTTTATATTTTTGGTAAAGATGTGGTTTCACCATGTTGGCCAGGCTGGTCTCAAATTCCTGACCTCAGGTGATCCGCCCACCTCACCTCCCAAAGTTCTGGGATTATAGGCATGAGCCACCGCACCCGGCCTCAAGTACCCTTTCTTTTTGTCAAGAAGCTTCTGCCTTGCCTGGTCTACTTTAATTCCCACAGGACTGGAGGGTCAGGGGCATATCTCTGGAGAGGATGTTCTGTCTGGAAGGCATGCTGTGTACCAGCAAGTTCCATGCAACATGTTATTTCATCTAATTGTCACAACACCATATGAGGAAGGTATAATTATCCATATTGTACCTTTGAGGAAAATAAAAGCTCAAAAAGGTCACACAGCTAGTGATCAGGATGAATAATGGGCTAAGACTCAAACCCATCTCCTGCAGATTTCAAATAGATGGTGTTTCATCTCCATTGTTCTGCCTGGAGGAAATGGGCAAAGTAAGGATTCAGAGTGTTTTCATTAAAATTTAAAAAAACATTTTAGTACTATTTGGTATAATTAGCAATTCCCAAGGGTTTCTCATAACCCAGCCTGGGAATCAGTAATATAGACATTAAGCAAAGATATCCAGCAACAGTTACCATAGTTGAATCAGAAACAACTAAATGGCGTGACTCTTTCCACAATGAGTGGGGACAAGACCATTTCCACATAGTGCTAAGATGTCCAGGTGAATTTGAAACTGAAACAACAAAATGTCAAAGAACTCCCAGATTATTCAATTTGATTTTTCTTCTTTTCTGAAAGGCTGGGAAAAGACAATTGGTGAGTTGGGACCTGGATACTTCTTGGGTGGACTTTGTCCAGTTCTACATCCAGATAGGTGGAGAGAGTGCTTCATGCAACAAGCCCGACAGCAGAGAAGAGGGCGTCCTCCTTCAGTACAGCAACAATGGGGGCATCCAGTGGCACCTGCTAGCAGAGATGTACTTTTCAGACTTCAGCAAACCCAGGTAACTACCCACCTGATGAGCCTCCCAGTAGTTTCCAGGAATGGTAAAGGTTAAATCATTGTTGGTGTGTTTCCAAAATGTTAACTGTTGTAAAAATAGACAAACCCATAAATATTTAACATGAATGATAGCCCAGTATATAAAGATTTTATTTCACTTAAGTGGCTCTACAGAAAGTGTATTCATGTTTGAATTTTTAAAGATTTTTTAAAACTTACGACTAGAAGATAAGCAAGATAAGTAACCACTGTTTACTCAAAGAAACCATGGAATATGGGGATGTTCCGTGCTCATTTTCCCATTTGCAGGCTTGTTTGACTATTTTTAATGTACACACAAAGTATGCTTAGCTCTTAGATTTAACGGTAAGATGGATTTTTTTTGTTAAAATTTTTCACACGGCTGCACCCAGGGCTATCCCTAAACAGTGTATGAGTAAGTGCGTAGGGCTCAGATTTTCTAAACACTTTGCCCTGGCCTATCCCTGTCTTAATTTTGATGTATGGGGAATATATGTAATAAAATGTCTTAGGCAATGACTGTTGAAGAGTTTGGGGAAATAACTCATGTTTAATAGTAATACCTATACCAGGCAAGGCATTTATATGTATTTAAATTTAGTTCTTTTGCAATTATGTAGTATTTTGAAATTCTGTATTTATATTTTATATAAGTATTATTAAAGTCTATTCAATGATATTATTTTAGAATACTCCTTTTTATAATCTGTGTATTTTCATTGTAACAAAAAAAAATAATTTTTTGTATGTTGACTACTATTAAGTTTTAACATATGGATCTTGTCCCTGTTTTCATTTTACAAATGAGCCTTGTTTATTGAAAGAAATTATCTAAGATTATATAAACCCAGTTCTTACAGATTGAATATGTCTTAAACATATTACTTAAAACATACTATTTTGTAGATTTAAAGTTGGTAAGTTTGACATTTTAAAGTATTAGGTCATTTAAAGGTGACATAACTTTCCGTGATAAAACATAAGTAGACATGCAAACAGACCAACAGAAAGCATTTCTTCTAAGGGATTTAGGGGAGGCGGAGAAACCAGAAAAGAGGCAACTGGATGAAACAAGAAATACAACAGGAATGGTGGGTGAGAGATGAAGCCTTGTTTGAGAGTCTCCTAGACTCTCGCAGTATAGTAGAGAGGGAATTGATAATGGTGCCAAACTGGCTTAAACAATGATTTTAAATAACTCAAATTATTTTTTCCAAGTAATATGTCAACCTGAAATTATTGAGAGTTCAGTAAGGTGACCAGGTACTTTATAGGTAAATAAAAATGTAATGGCGTCCTCAAATTGCGGAACTGCATGTCTTTGTCATGAAAAATTACATACACAAAATGATCTTAAAAAATAATTTTACTAACATGAGAATGTGCTTATGATGTAAAGTTTTAAAATGTAGGTCACCAAATTATACATATAATGCCTTGCCTGTATAAAAGATTACAAGCTATGATGAGATACATCAAATTGTTAAAAGAAGCCAACCCTATGTGGTAGATTATGGGCAAGTTATGCTTCATTTTTAATGCATTTCTGTGCTTTCTCACAATGAGAAAGAATGCCTTTGAAAAAAATGTTAAATGTTATCTTCATGTATTAATATTAAACAATTTTATCTTGGTATTTCTTTAAAAAGTTATGACCATCAAAAGATACAGTTCAGTGAATCAAACTCAGTTGAAATATTCTCCCTCTTCTCCAAAAGATACAATTCCAAATGAAATAAACATGACCAGGACTAAACCTGCCTGCAAGGTTAAACCTCAAGTCTGATATGTCCAAACTTACAAGCTTTTGAAAAATATTGAGATCAAACCAAACAAAACTTTCTCTTGTTGTTACCCTTGTTGTTTTAGTAGCTGCAAAAAAAAAAAAAACACAGCTTTTCTTTTCCCAACCATAAATGATCTACTTTTATTCAGATTTGTCTATCTGGAGCTTCCAGCTGCTGCCAAGACCCCTTGCACCAGGTTCCGCTGGTGGCAGCCCGTGTTCTCGGGAGAGGACTATGACCAGTGGGCAGTCGATGACATCATCATTCTGTCCGAGAAGCAGAAGCAGATCATCCCAGTTATCAATCCAACTTTACCTCAGGTATCCTCCTATGTCTGAACTCCAGGAAGACAGATTGTTATAAAAGTGAATGGCATAACGAACTCATTTCCTTAAGGATTTAGTGCTTGACACTGAATGTATGATATAAGTTGAAGGGCTTGTACTTAATTTTTTGTTACCTCTCTATGCTACCACTTCACAGATAATTTAGATGTAAAAAAGACTGACGTCTGGTTAAATCATCAAGCAAAATTGTTAGTGTGTTTATAAAATGATTAGATACACAGTGGTAAAATACTTTCAGTTGTTGAATCATCAGGAGAAAAAGTTAATAGCTGTAAAAAGACATGGAGATTCTTCTGTGTTTTCCTAGAAATGCAAGTGGTACATGGCCCAGCATGTCATGAAATGAAAATTCCTTTCTTGTTTTCAAAGCTATCAAATTGCCTTTTTGTGTTACTTGTATTGTTTCTATTAGAACTTTTATGAGAAGCCAGCTTTTGATTATCCTATGAATCAGATGAGTGTGTGGTTGATGTTGGCTAATGAAGGAATGGTTAAAAATGAAACCTTCTGTGCTGCGACACCATCAGCAATGATATTTGGAAAATCAGATGGAGATCGATTTGCAGTAACTCGAGATTTGACCCTGAAGCCTGGATATGTGCTACAGTTCAAGGTATTTATGCACAAGCTTCTTCCCAGAGCAAGTTAAGGAGTAAAACATCTTCCAGATGTATACGTGGAACTCACAGAGAACACACATTTTTCATGTTCTATTAAAGAAGGGACTCACCTGTACAAAAGCTCAACAGTATTAGAATTGCAAAGTTTTTCAGCTCGACTCATAAGGAAAGCAGCTTCCTAGTTTTTAAGGAGTCCCGAAAGTTGTGGGTATACCATTTCTTCAGGTATTCAAGGAACTCTGCCAGAATTAAAAATAACATTGACTTGTAGGACTTCAATCTGATAGTGACTTAATGAATCTCAAGCTTCTAAACGATGATGGATAAGTTGTCCTTTTCATCTTACTAGTGGTATTTGAACTTGCAAGATATTTTATGCTTTTGCTGTATTATTTTCAAACAAATTATCTTACTTAAATTCAGTAAATTTTTACTCCAGTCATCATTGTTCTCTTAAAGGCTTCTTGTGTTTCAGCTCTGTGATAACGTATCAACATGTATAGCAAGTATTTACTTTGACAAGGTCTTGTTTCAGAACCCTAATCAAAATTTCATTGTGTTTATAATAAAATCCCATAGGTGACTTCTGGGGTTGGAAGTAATGCAGTTTTAATGAGCTAGCACAACTACATGGTCCTTACATAATGGCAGGATGCAGATGCTAAATAATTTACAAATGGAATTATTAAAGAGATCAGATGTTTATAGGCGGCTCTTCAGATATAATTTTCACAGGTCTGTAAACAAGGAGTTAGTCATAAATAATATGATTAGTAAAATGTTATCCTTGTTTAGATTCTGATGTTAAACTATAATGGAAAAATATCAATAACAATATATGATCTATATTCATTTGTTGGTAATACCTAAAGTAGTAACAAAATAACGTTAATAGCAAATATATTTCCAGAATACTATGCTGTTTCTCATCTGACACCTTTTCTATTTAATTAATCACAAACCATGGTTGTGTAGGTATTAAAGTCTGCAATAATATTCTGAAATTTTAAAAATCTAAATTTAAAAAATAGTGTTAAATATTTCAAGCACTTAAACAATGATCAGGAATGCAAACTGCTTAAGAAAATCTTAATTCTCTACCATTTGACCCAGCAATCCCATTATTGGGTATATACCCAAAGAAGTGTAAATTATTCTACCATAAAGACGCATGCATGTGTATGTTCATCAAAGCACTATTGGCAATAGCAAAGACATGGATTCAACCTAAATGCTCATCTGTGGTAGACTGGATAAAGAAAATGTGGTACATATACACCATGGAACACTACACAGCCATAAAAAAGGATGAAATCATGACCTTTATAGCAACATGAGTGGAGCTGGAGGCCATTATCCTAGGCAAACTAATGAAGGAACAGAAAAACAGATACCACATGTTCTCACTTGTAAGTGGGAGCTAAACAATGAGAACACATGGGCACATAGGGGAGCAACAGACACTGGGGCCTACTTGAGGATGAAAGGTAGGAAAAGGGAGAGGATCAAAAAACTGCCTATTGGGTAGTGTGCTTATTACCTGGGTGACAACGTAATCGGGACAGCAAACTCCTGAGGCACACAGTTTATCTATATAACAAACCTGCACATGTACCCATGAACCTAAAATAAAAGCTAATTTAAAAATTTTTAATTTTCATATCACACAAGCAGAAAGCTATTAATTTGTGGTTATTTAATAAGTATAGAGTACAGATCATTCAGGGGTTGATAATTAGTGTATGTTTGAAACCTGCCTATAAGAATTCTGGGTGCCATTTGTACAAAAATACACAGGGCTGGTGCAGTTTTTGTGATTACTTGCTGTGTGATAAACACTAGCTAGTCCTGGGACTATAGAAATGAAAAATGTGACCCCACATGAATACCTGTGTAACAAACCTGCATGTTCCACACATGTATCCTGGAACTTAAAGTAAAATTTAACAAAAAAAAAAAAGAAAAAGAAAAATATGACCTTAGCTTTCAAGGAACTAGAGAATGAGGCAGAAAAGTGAACAGTCACAATAAAGTCACAAGAATGCTGCAGTATAAGTTGGCTCTAGGTGCTATAAGAATACTCTGCGTAGTGCCTAACATGTTTCAGGCACTCAAAAAATGTCTGTTAGTTGAATAAATGGATGGATGGTTGAATGGATGGATGGGTGGGTGGAAAGACGGATAGGAGTAAAGGAAGGAAAGGAAGGGGAAGGGAGGAAGGGTGGATTGATGGATGAGTTCCAATTGGAAGTCTCTGGAAATACAGAGACTTAACCAGCTGAAGAATGGAGGGGCAGGAATTCCAGTTAGAGACAACAAAATGAGCAAATACATGAAAATACACCGAAGTGCAAATGAGAAAAGGGGCAAGTCTAACTTTGAGGACTGTGGAGTATGTGCAGCAGAGATGAGAGATAAAGTTGACTCTGATGGGCATTATATTCTACATTAAGTCACTTGAACATTATCCCAAGAGCAATGAGTCATGAAAGATTTTTAGCCTGTTGAATGCCAGAATCAGACCTGTGTTTTAGAAGAATCATTCAACCGCAGTATGGATATTGACCCAATAGAGGAGGAAACCAGAGTCAGCAAGTACATTCATTCCTTCATTCAGCAAATACTTATAAAGTCTCTATATTCTATTCACATTTCTGGGTTATGGAAATAAATACAGAGAATATGAAATAGGGTAATGGAGGATCTTTACCATTTTATAAAAGGTTGTCAGGTTGGTTGGCGTCACTAATAAAATGACACTCTTAAGCCACAACCTATAGAAAGTAAAGGAGTGAGTCATGCAGTTATGTGGAAAAGATCATTCCAGGCACAGAAAACAAAAAGAACCAACATCTTGAAGTAGGAATGTTCTAGAAACCACAAGTATGCCATTGTGACCATAGCAGAGAAAGTGAGCAAGAGTAGGACAGATGAAAAAAAGTAAGGTCAAACTTTGACTTCTGTTCTGAATAAAATAGCAGAAAGGTGACACATTCTGATTTAGGCTTTTAAAGAATCATTGCTCTGGTAACTGTGCAGGGTCAAGGGCAGAAACATTAGCAGCTATCCAGTGATCCAAGTAAGAGATTATGGGAGATAGGACCTGTGAAAGAGGCAGAGAGAAATGATCAGATTTTTAAATATATTTTGAGTAAAGTAAGGATGCTAGAGCTGTAATCGAAGTCAGAAATGAGAAGGCCAGGTTGAGGCATAGCATGCGTTATAAAGATAAATAAATGAGTATAAAGATGTTAAAGTGATACAATCAATAGATTTGGGTGACTGCTGAGTAATAGAATGGAGTCTAGAATTATTCTCTTATTTCTGGTTCTGGCTGCTGAACTACAGAAAAATGAGGGTTTGCTTTAGGAGAGCAGTTGAAGAGGACTGGCTTGGACATAATGGAGTTACAGGTGCTGATGGGCTGCTGAAGTGGAAATGAAAAGGAAGTGGTAATGTGTATTTGTCCAGAAAGTAGGAGAGAGGTCATATCTGTTATTCAAACTACAGGCATTCAGAAGAAACATGAGGTTATGATTGTGAATGAGATTAAGAAGCATGCATACAGTAAAATGATAAAGTCAAGACTGAATCACAGAAAACACCAACACTTAAAAGGCAGGCTAGATGGTCAATAAAAAAGAAATGGTTAACAATGTTAAAAGCAATAGAAGAATCAAGTAAAAGAAGGATTAAATTTTCCCATTGCATTTTGTGAGATAGACAGTTTCCTTGGTAATTTCACTGGGGCAGCAGCAGCAAAAGTCAGATTACAATGGATTTTAAAATGTTGAGTAAAGAGGTCTATTCAGTGAATACGGCCTTTCTCTCAATTTGTTTAGCTGTGTAGTTAGAGGGAGACCAAAAATCAGGGAGAATTTTTATGTTCTTTTGTTTTATTTTTAAAGGTAGGAGAGACTTAAACGTATGTATCTGATCCGTAGAAGGTACACAAGTAAATATTTGTTGAAGGTATGCCTAAATCCTGAATGGAAAGTTTAAGATAAATTATATGTTTAATACAAATGAGAGTATGTCTACACTACCCTATTACCTGATTTCTAAAGCACGAACTTGTCACAGAACTTAAAGTTCCAATGACTTGTCTATGTTAGAAACAACAGCAATCATGGCAAATTTAAGACAAAAAGTTAACTAGGCGTGCCCAATGTGGCTGCTTTCACTACATACCAGCCAAAGGCCTTTGGTACTATTGAGTAATGCAGTAAAAGGAATTTGTGTTAGAAGAGTTTAATCATGCATCTGAGAGGGTTAAGTCTTTAATTATATTCTTGATGTTTTACTATATAAACTTGGATAAATTGTGCACAATAAAATTTCTAACCAAATTATAAATCCTCTGAGAGATGCTTTCTAGCTCTGAGTATGGAAATAAAGAAGATACTAAATCTTCTTTTTAAAAACTAGATAAAGCTACCTTATAGTCATCAGGATTAACTGATTGACCTCCTGAGCTATGGCTCAATATTATTAGCCCATGACTCTACCTTTATATCATCCTTTTTTTTTTTTTGTCATATCATGTTCTTTTCATTCCTGATTTCAATTTTTCTTCTAAAACTCAGACTATTCTTGTTTAGTAAAGTCTTATACAACAAAATGTGTGGCTCCAGCCAACAAATGAAATAAGATGTGAATAGGCCGTTCATATAAGATGGCATGTAATTAAATGAACATGAGAAAAAGAGTTTGACATTTGTAATTTTAAAAAATGTAATAAAATTCATTACACATTTATTTGGAAATAAACTGTCTTAAACTATAATACTCAATGCCTAAACTGATTCATTTGGACTCAACCAATACAAAATGAACACACATAACTAGAAAATTTTAAGTGTTTCTACATTTTGACTCATTAATGCTACTCTCAGGAATTTATCTGGTGATAACAAATCAACCAAAGAAGAAAGGTATATTCTCTGCAATGCTATGTATAACAGAATGTGGAGGAAAGCTCTAGATGTGTAATAACTTCAACTATATGACCAATATATAGATTCCCTATAAAGATCAGTAGAGAAAATAGAAAAGTAAGGACAGTTATGATAGACTAGTGGGATTTAGGTTGTATTTTTACAGTTTTTTAAATGTTATTAATCCTATGATGACAGTCCTCCCTAAAGGTATACCAAACAGTAACAGGTTCATTTCTGGATTGTGTTGCTTATTTGATGCTGTGATAAACACTTAGCGCTTTCATCTAAGTTGACACTGATTTTATTTTATTTATTTTTATTTTATTTTATTTTATTTATTTATTTATTTATTTGAGATGGAGTCTTGCTCTGTTGCCCAGGCTGGAGTGCAGTGGTGTGATCTTGGCTCACTACAACCTCCGCCTCCCGAGTTCAAGCAATTCTCTACCTCAGGCTCCCGAGTAGCTGGGATTACAGGTGTTCGCCACCACGCCCAGCTAATTTTTGTATTTTTAGTAGAGACAGGGTTTCACCATTTTGGCCATGCTAGTCTTGAACTCCTGACCTCATGATCCATCGGCCTCAGCCTTCCAAAGTGCTGGGATTCAAGCATGAGCCACCGCGCCTAACCAGTTGACGCTGATCTTTAATGAGCTTTGGCAAGGAAACAGAAGGATGCTCGTTCCACTGAAACCTTCCTGTACTGAAGAAGACAGCTGCTTCTCCATCTTATGGTTTCCTTTGTTTGTACCCTCTGAGGAGGGAGAAAAAAAGCAGTTTCTTGGCATATCTTTTGTCTGGGACTCAAGAACCACCGACACTATGTTTCTCTCTTCTCTCCTATAATCCCAAGAAATCCACAAAATGAGTCCAGCTTTCTAGTAAAAAGTACCTATTGTTTGCTTAAACAAAGAATTCCAGAATCTATTGAAGGGTCTTGGTTGGCACTGAGCTCACAATTCCTATCATTGTAAATTCAATGCAGACTCATTGGAAGGCACCCTGGATGCTGTAGCACCTAATTTGTTGAGTGATGACTTAGAACCAAAATCTTGTATAATTCTTGTCCTTCCTTTTAACAGCTAAACATAGGGTGTGCCAATCAATTCAGCAATACTGCTCCAGTTCTTCTTCAGTACTCTCATGATGCTGGTATGTCCTGGTTTCTGGTGAAAGAAGGCTGTTACCCAGCTTCTGCAGGCAAAGGATGTGAAGGAAACTCCAGAGAACTAAGTGAGCCCACCATGTATCACGCTGGGGACTTTGAAGAATGGACAAGAATCACCATTGTTATTCCAAGGTCTCTTGCATCCAGGTAAAGTAAGCATTCTTAATAGGTTTGGGCCATTAAGAAAGACACAATCCCAAATGCTATAACCCTAAATGTTGAAATCCTAAAAGATCAAAATCCTGAAAATACAATTCTGGAAAAAATAATTTTAAAATATTTTTAATTATTTTTAAAATTATTTTTAAATATTTTAATTATTTAAATAATTTAATTAAATATTTAATTTAAAATTATTTAAAATATTTAAAAATATTTAAAAATAATTTTAAAACATTTATATTTTAAAAGGGGGATTTATTTGAGAAACAGAAAAACATGACAGAACACTTCATAGGCCATTTTACACAATACTTATTTTTGCAAGCATAAACATTCAGATATACTAAAGACCGCTGCATTGGTTTAACATTTATGAGCAGACAAAATGTATACATAGAGAAATAGGTTAAAAAGCAAAATGTATAAATGTATATCACTATGGTTGGTGATTGTTTGCACTCAGCTGTATAAATGTGGCCATCTGAAATACAGACAATTTAACTCTTTTGATGAGATTGATCAAAAACCTCAGTGGGGTTACCACTGCATATGCAGTCACCAAAAAGCTGAAACCCAAAGAAATTTTATCTTTCACAAAAGCAGATATATGAAAAAGATGTCTCTCCCTTTATCGAGTAAGTTTTTCAGCATTTTTAGGTACACCCACAGTGTTTACACACAACGTCAGCATTGCACTTTTGTGAAGTCAAATTTGCAAAAAAAAAATTCATAAAACAAATTATAACTCTCTGAAAGTCCTTACACAATTTACACATCCCGTATTGGAAATGATGTGAAGACAGAGCACATCAAATAGATAGCATAGCAAATTGGCACAGTGTGGGAAGGGCAGAAGTCTTATGACTGGATAATTTGGCGGGGGAGATTTCTTGTATTTTTGGAGGTTTCTTGTATTGTTTTCACTTCTATGATCTTCAAAACACTCACTACACTTATATTTGGAGAGTAGTTGTGGCCTACAGAGTTAGTAGGGATATGCTGTCTGAAAATCTGGTTATTGCTGAGCCACTGCAATTAAACAATTTTCTGCTTTCATAGCACCAATAATAACTAGCTTTTACACTTTTGTATGTTTCATTTGCCAGAGTATATGTGAAATATTGTTACATGTACATAATGCATACTGATTATGTCAGGATATTTATGGTGTCCATCACTTGAGTACAGTATACTTTTGTTAAGTATAGTCACCCTTCTCTGCTATCAAGCATTGAATTTATTCCTTCTATCTTACTGTATGTTTGTACCCTTTAAACCATTTATTTTCATCCTCCTCCCTCCCTCTCTTGGTACCCATCCTAGTCTCTGTTATCTGTCTTTCCACTCTCTACCTCCATGTATGAAAAACATGTGATCTAATATTTAGCTCCCACATATAACTGAGAATATGCAATATTTGTCTTTTTGACCCTGGCTTATTTCACATGAAATAATGGCCTCCGGTTCCATTCATGTTGCTACAAATGACATATTTTCATTCTTCTCTATGGCCAAATAGTATTTCATTGTGTATATCCATTCTTCTGTTGATTAACATTTAGGTTGATTCCATATCTTAGCTATTGTGAACAGTTCTGCAATAAACATGAAAGTGTAGGTATCCCTTTGATATATTGATTTATTTTTCTTTGGGTAGACACCCAGTAGTAGGATTACTGGATCATATGGTAACTTTATTTTTAGTTTTTTGAGAAATCTCCATGCTGTTTTCCACAGTGGCTGTACTAGTTTACATTCCCACCAACAGTGTATAAGAGTTCCCTTTTCTTCATATCCTCACCAACATCTGTTTGTTTGTTGTCTTTTGAATAATAACCACTGTGACCAGGATAAGACAGTATTTTATTGTGGTTTTGATTTGCATTTCTCTGGTGATTAGCGATGTTGACATTTTTTCATATACCTTTTCACATTTGTATGTCTTCCTTTGAGGAATGTCTATTCATGGCCTTTGCCCACCTTTTAATTTTATTTATTTATTTATGTTGCTGTTGTTTGAGTTCTTTGTATACTCTATTCCTATTATATTGGTCCCCTGTTGAATGAAAAGTTGCAAATATTTTTCCCATCCCATAGGTTGTCTCTTCACTCTGTAGATTATTTATTTTATTGTGCAGAAGCTATTTTTAGTTTAACAAAGTCTCATGTGTCTGTTTTTGTTTTTGTTGGCTGTGCTTTTGAGGTCTTAGTCATAAATTCTTTCTAGACCAATATCCAGGAGAGTTTTCCATAGGTTTTTCTTCTAGAATTTTTGTAGTTTGGGGCCTTATGTTTAAGTCTTTAATCCATTTTGAGTTGATTTTTGCATGTGGTGAGAGATATGGGTCCTGTTTCATTCTTCTGCATGTGGCTGTTCAATTTTCGCAGCACCATTTATTGCAGAGGGTGTCCTTTCCCCAGTGTAAGTTCTTGTCAGTTTTGTCAAAGATTACTTAGCTATAAATCTGGGGCTTTATTTCTGGATTCTCTATTCTGTTCCATTGGTCTATGTGTCTATCTTTATACCAGTATCATGGTGTTTTGCTTATTATTGCTTTGTAGCATAATTTGAAGTCAGGTAAGGTGATGTCTCACATCCTTCTTTTTGTTTAGGATTGCTTTGGCTCTTCAGACTCTTTTTTTATTCTATATGAATTTTAGGGTTGTTTTTTCTAATTCTGTGAAAAATGACGTTGGTAATTTGATAGGAGTTACGTTGCATCTGTAGATTGCTTTCAGCATTGTAATCATTTTAACCATATTGATTCTTCCAATCCATGAGCATGGGATTTTTTCCATTTGTTTTTGTGATCTACAGTTTCTTCTATCTACAGTGTTTTCTGGATTTCCTTGTAGAGATGATTCATCTCCTTGGTTAAATGTATTCCTAGGTACTTATTTTATTTTGGAGATTGTCAGTGGGATTGAATTCTTGATTTGGTACTCAGCTTCAATGTTACTGGTATATAGAAATGCTCTGATTTTTGTACATTGATTTTCCATCCTTAAAATTTACTGAAGTTATTTTTCAAGTCTAGGAATTTTTTGGAAGAGTCCTTAGGGTTTTCTAGGTATAAGATCATGTCATCAGTGAACAGAAATAATTTGATTTCCTTTTTCTCAATTTGGATGCTTTTTATTTCTTTCTCTCGCTTGACTGCTTTAGCTAAGACTTCTAGTACTGTGTTGAACAGGAGTGGTGAGAGTGAGCATCCTTGTATTGTCCCACTTCTTGGGAGGAATGATTTTACCTTTTCCCCATTCAGTATAATGTTGGCTATGGGTTTGTCATGTATGGCTTGTATTATTTTGAGGTGTGTTGCTTTGATGCCCAGATTGTTGAGGGTTTATATCGTATCAACATCATGAATGGATGTTGGATATTACCTAATGCTCTTTCTGCATTTATTGAAATGATCATATGTTTTTTGTTTTTAATTCTGTTTATGTGGTGAATGACATTTACTGATTTAGGTATGTTGAACTATCCTTATATCCATGGAATAAACTCATTCAATCATGATGTATATCTTTTCGATGTGCTGTTATTTTCAGTTTGCTAACATCTTCTTGAGGATTTTTGTGTCTGTGTTCATCAGGAATACTAGCCTGTTTTGTTTTTGGTTGTGCCCTTGCCTAATTTTGGTATCAGGGTGATTCTGGTTTTGTAGACTGAGTTAGGAAAGAATCCTCTCCCATCAATTTTTTGAATAGTTTTAGTAAGGTTGGTACCAGCTCTGCTTTGTACATCTAGTAAAATTTACGTGTGAATCCATCTTGTACTGGGGTTTTGTTGTTGTTGTTGTTGTTGTTGTTGTTGTTGTTGTTGTTGTTGTTTTGTTGGAAGACTTTTTATTACTGCTTTAAAATCATACTTATCATTGGTATGTTCACAATTTCTATTTCTTTGTAGTTAATGCTTGGGAGGTTGTATGTTTCCAGGAATTTATCTGTTTTCTCTAGGTTTTTTAGTTTGTGTGCGTAGAGATGTTCATAGTAGTCTCCAATTACCTTTTTTATTTCTCTGGTATCAGGTGTAATGTCACCTTTGTTATCATTTCTGATAGTGCTTATTTGAATCTTCTCTCTTTTATCTTACGTAATCTAGCAGTCTATTAACTTTGTTATCTTTTCAGAGAACCAACTTATTATCTCATTGATCCTTTGTATTATTTTTCTTGGTTTCAATTTCATTTAGTTCTGCTCTGATCTTTGTTATTTCTTTTCTTCTGGTAGCTTTGGGTTTGTTTTGTCTTCATTTTTCTACTTCCTTGAGGTGCAATTTTAAGTTGTTAATTTACAGTCTTTCTATTTTTTTATATATATGCATTTAAAGCTATAAACTTTCCTGTTAGCACTGCTTTTGCTGTATCTCAGAGGTTTTGATATAGTGTCCCTATTTTCATTTGTTTCAAAAAAATTTTTATTTCTGCCTTAATTTCATCACTTACCCAAAGATCATTCAGGAGCCAGTTGTTTAGTTTCCATGTAATTTATATACTTTTGAGATTTCCTCTTGGTATTGATATCTAATTCTATTCTGCCATGATCTAAGAAGATACTTAGTATAATTTAGATTTTTAAAAATTTATTGAGACTTGCTTTGTGGCCTAGCATATGGACTGTTTTTGAGAATGTTCCATGTGCGGAAGTGAAGCAGCATGTTCTGTGGTTGTTGGGTATAATGTTCTTTGTGTGTTATGTCCATTTGGCCTGGAGTTCAATTTTAAAAATCCAGAGGTTCTTTGTTCATTTTCTGCCTCTGTGATCTATCTAGTGCTGTCAGTGGGGTGTTAAAGCTACCAATATTATTATGTTGCTATCTGTCTCTATTCTTAGGCCTAGCAGTATTTATTTTATGAATGTGGGTGTTGCATGGTTGGGTACATATATTTAGGATAGTTGTGTCTTCTTGTTGAATTGAACCCTTTACCATTATATAATGCCCTTTTCAGTCTTTTTAAACTTTTATTGAATTACAGTCTGTTTTATCTTACATGAGTATAGCTACTCTTACTCATTTTCTTTTCCATTTGGGTGGTATATCTTTTTCCACCCCTTTGTGTTGAGTCTATAGGTGTCTTTACCCATTAAGTGGGTCTGTTGTAGGCAACAAATAATTGGATCTATGTTTTCTTATCCAATCTGCCAGTCTATACCTTCTTAGTTGAGCATTTAGCCCATTACATTCAAGGCTAATACTGATATGTGAGGTTCTGTGCCTTTTGGTGCACTGCACAGTCCTTTCCCTGGGGAGCAATACTCCCTGTAGGATAGAGAATTGGGGACCTTGTAGTACCTTTGGGTCCAGCCAGTGCTGCTCCACTGCAGCCTTCCAAGTGGACATTGGAGATGTCAGCAGGAACTCCTGGGATGTGGAGATATGGGGACTGTTACCAAGGGCAAGATGCAGTCCTGTGGCAGCAGCACTCCCCAGATGGCTCCCTGCTGCAGCTGTTCAGGTCTCAGGAGTGAGGCATGAGTGACCCAGCGTGAGTTCACTGTCTGGTGCATTGCCTTCACAGGGTCTCCAAATCACCACCCATGCTAGTGTCAGAGTTTGTGTGGGTGGTGGCGCTCTCCCACAGCTCAGATTGCAGCAGTCTGTGGCAGGGGTGTGGACTGCTGAAGCTCTTTCCCCATAGTTCCAAGCCCCACTAGGTTCCTGGCCACTCTCAGCCATGCTGGCTACTTGTTTCCTTCTCCTTTTGTGCCTCAGGTGTTTCCTGTGAGTTCTCTATTAGTCTTTAGTATTCTCTCCTAGATTCAGGGTATGGTTATCTACTCATAATTTTGGTTCTTCCTTGGGGAAAGGATGAGTGTCTGATATCTCTGGTCAGCCATCTTGAACTGGAATCTTCTAAACTTTTATCTTTCACTATTAAGTCACCTCATATACTTAACTTGTCACAGCCTTTTTGTGAGGAAACAAATTTGCAGATCTCTTTCATTGTATTGTAAGGAATACAGTAAGAAGGAGTGATATTTGGCTTCCCCAGTATCAAATCTGAATTAGTTAGGGTTCTCCAGAGAGACAGCATCAATAGGATATGTATATATATAGATACATGAGAGGGGATTTTTTTTTTTTTAGAGGAAATTGGTTCACACGATTATGGTGGCTAACTAGTTCCATGATAGACACCTGCAAGCTGGAGACCCTGAGATGTCAGTAGCATGGCTCAGTCTAAGTCCAAAGGCCTCAAAACCAGGGAAGCCAATGGTGTAATTCTCAGAGAGAGGCTGGAAGCCTCAGGCCCCAGGGAGCCTCTGATGTAAGCTCTGGAGTCCAAAGGCTGGCAAACCTGAAGTTCTGATGACCAGGGAAACAGAAGAAAAGTCTGTCCTAGATCTCAGAGAGATACCAGTTTGCCTTCTGTATTTGCTTTCTCTTCACCTTCTGGCTAATTGAATGGTGCCACCAACTCTGAGGGCAGATCTTTCCCACCTAGTCCACTCAGACTTACCCTCACAGACAGGCCCCAAATAATGCTGCACCAGGTTTCTAGGTTTTCTTTAACCCAGTCTAGTTGACACCTGAAATTAACTCCACAGTCCATCTCTTGTCAACTCGGCACCCATGTGCATCTCTTTAAACCATACTTATTTTTCAAATAAAGACAAGGTAATAGTTCCACCGAACATGATGCAACTAACATGATGTGACAATCCTGCATGATCTCCTCCCCAGAATTAAGCTTTCAGAACTTCAACATTTGGGATTTTTATCTTTTGGAATTGTGATTTGGGGTATTTTCGATTTTAGAAATTTTAGGTTTTAGGGAGTTTCATCATTCAGGATTTCAACTCTAGGGATTATGGTGTTCATGATTGTGTCTTTTGGGTGTATGATCAGCCTACATTCTTATGTGCTGTGGCTGCAATTTATGGGGAACATTTATGTATCTCAATTACCTCAATAACTTAAAAGAATTTATATAGTCTAGTTATACCTATCCAAGTTGAAGTAGTGACTACTGAGGAAAAGAGCCCTGGGACAAAATTTCCAAAATGTCTGTGTGTGTGGCGTGGGGCAGGGGGTGCACGCAAGCACACACGTGCACATGCTTGTAAGACACATTTACTTATTTATTCAGCAAATATTTATTGAGCGTCTATGTGTGCGTGTACAAAAGTGCTGTTCTGGACACTGAGAGTACAGCAGTGAACAAAATGTATTGAAGGCTAAAAGAGTTATAAGACATTATTATATCAGACTGTCACTACACATAGATTGTTAATGATTTAACGCCTCCTTACATACACTTAGACAAGTTGAGATATCTTACAATATAAATGATCAATTTAAATGATTATTAAAATAAATAATAAAACAATAAATTAAAAATCAGTTAATGGGAAGAATGAAATCAATGGACTGAGAACATGAAGTGAATTAGTTTCAGGAAAGGGGCAACAAATTAACTCTTAGCTTCCTGGCAGCTCAGACAAAGTGAGAAAATATAGACTCATTTAGTTCCCATTGTTGAGTAATAAAAGGAAAGCAGATGCATTCTGATTTTTTTAAAGGTGTGCTTTTTTTTAGGCTTGGTATTTCAGAATAAATTTATAGCATGTATGCTTGTACTAGATAGAAGAGGTAACGCAGAGATCAGTATTTTTAACTATATCATTTTACAAAAGATAAACATTTTTCAAGTAGGCACTTCTTAATTGAATTCTAGAAAACAACATTAATTGTCACTCATGATAACAATTAATCGTGACTCAGTCAAGGCATTTCTGTTCAGAACTGAGATGATATAATAAGTCTATTTGCACTGCTTCCTGATGACATAGCATACGGTTTGTATGCTCGTTATTGCCATTCAACAATATTTCCAGCTTTCTTTTTCCCTAGAGGATTATACTTTCCCCATAGCCTGTAAAGTTTGGCATGTCTAAATGAAATGTGAATGAAAATGAGACATATGGCTTTAAGAGCCCATGTACACTTTGCCATCTTCCCTGCTCTGTGGAAGCTTGTATTGAGATGAATCTTATATCTCAATGAGTGTCTACAATAAGCAGACACCCTTGCCGACCTACACTGGACATATAAAATAAGCAAGAAATAAACTTTTTCTAGGTTAAACCGTAGAGAATGAGAGTTGTTTGTTGCCACAACATAACCTATCTCATTCTGACTTATATGGTAAAAGCTTAACAATCTATAGACATGTCTTATTCATAAAGTTCTTGGAGGCCATTCTGTTTGTGGCATCATTCACCTAACTTAGCACCAGTTTACTGTGCATCATCTGGCAAGATAAACTGGTTGTGCTCTCTGCCTCCTTGTTACTTAGATGTGCATACCTCAAAAAATTACACAACAGCCCTTGGTAGGCAAACTTCCTGGATAGGGAAGGAATTTGTTTGGTCAAGGATGTGCAAGTTTCTGTGCTGATCTGCTAAACTTTGAAACATAATCTTTAAACACCAGCTGTCTCAAGAAAGTTTGTCAATCAGTGGTTCCAACTCATAAGTAATTTATTTGTCCTTATATGCTAGTGTTCTTTGTAGTTTATCAAAATGATATGCAAATGCCTTCAAAATGTGTTATGTAGGTGGCAGAGTTGATGAATTTACTACCTTTCATGAAATTAAGAATTTGACTTGCCATATGCTTTAGTTAGGATACAGACCCAGCTACTATGACAGAGAAACACACAAACACAAATGATTAACAAATTTTCAAAAATATAGAGGTTCATTCTTTCTCATATGCTGGTCCAAAAGTGAGCAGTTAACAGTTGACAAGTTGGCTGTGCCATCCTGAACATGTGACTTCCATCTCTGGATCCAGGGCAGCTGTTCTAGACTTTACCGTCTCTTAACCAGTGGAAGGAAAACAGAGTCAGGGATAAACAGATAAATTACTTCTTAAAAGAAAAATCCAAGATGGCCAAATAGGAACAGCCCCAGTCTACAGCTCCCAACGTGAGCAATGCAGAAGACGGGTGATTTCTGCATTTCCAACTAAGGTACTGGGTTCATCTCACGGGCACTTGTCAGACAATGAGAGCAGGACAGTGGGTGCAGCCCACCAAGCATGAGCCGAAGCAGGGCAAGGCATCGCCTCACCCAGGAAGTGCAAGGGGTCAGGGAATTTCCTTTCCTAGCCAAGGGAAGCTGTGACAGATGGCACCTGGAAAATCGGGTCATTCCCACCCTAATACTGTACTTTTCCAATGGTCTTAGCAACCAGCACACCAGGAGATTATATCCCACACCTGATTTGGAGGGTCCCACACCCACAGGGCCTTGCTTATTGCTAGCACAGCAGTCTGAGATCGAACTGCAAGGTGGCAGCGAGGCTAAGGGAGGGGCACCCACCATTGCTGAGGCTTGAATAGGTGAACAAAGCAGCCAGGAACCTCGAACTGGGTGGAGCCCACTGCAGCTCAAGGAGGCCTGCCTACCTCTGTAGACTTGACGTCTGGGGACAGGGCATAGCCAAACAAAAGGCAGCAGAAACCTCTGCAGATATAAATGTCCCTGTCTGACAGCTTCGAAGAGAAGTAGTGATTCTCCCAGCATGGAGTTTGAGATCTGAGAATGGACAGACTGCCTTCTCAAGTGGGTCCCTGACCGCTGAGTAGCCTAACTGGGAGACACCCCCAACTAGGGGCAGACTGACACCTCACACCTCACACGGCCGGGTACCCCTCTGAGACGAAGCTTCCAGAGGAACAATCAGGCAGCAACATTTGCTGTTCAACAATATTGACTCTTCTGCAGCCTCCGCTGCTGATACCCAGGCAAACAGGGTCTGGAGTGGACCTCCAGCAAACTCCAACAGACCTGCAGCTGAGGGTCCTGACTGATAGAAGGAAAACTAACAAACATAAAGGATATCCACACCAAAACCCAATCCATACATCGCCATCATCAAAGACCAAAGGTAGATAAAACGACAAAAATGAGGAAAAAACAGAGCAGAAAAGCTGAAAATTCTAAAAATCAGAGTGCCTCTCCCCCTCCAAAGGAACACAGCTCCTCGCCAGCAACGGAGCAAAGCTGGACGGAGAATGACTTTGACGACTTGAGAGAAGAAGGTTTCAGACAATCAAACTTCTCCGAGCTAAAGGAGGAAGTTCTAACACATCACAAAGAAGCTAAACACCTTGAAAAAAGATTAGACGAATGGCTAACTAGAATAACCAGTGTAGAAAAGTCCTTAAATGACCTGATGGAGCTGAAAACCATGGCATGAGAACTACGTGATGAATGCACAAGCTTAAGTAGCTGATTCGATCAGCTGGAGGAAAGGGTATCAGTGTTTGAAGATCAAATGAACGAAATGAAGCAAGAGAGAAGTTTAGAGAAAAAAGAGAAAAAGAAATGAACAAAGCCTCCCAGAAATATGGGACTATGTGAAAAGACCAAATCTATGTCGGATTGGTGTACCTGAAAGTGATGGGGAGATTGGAACCAAGTTGGAAAACACTCTGCAGGATATTATCCAGGAGAACTTCCACAACCTAGCAATGCAGGCCAACATTCAAATTCAGAAAATACAGAGAATGCCACAAAGATACTCCTCAAGAAGAGCAATTCCAAGACACATAATTGTCAGATTCACCAAAGTTGAAATGAAGGAAAAAATGTTAAGGGCAGCCAGAGAGAAAGGTTTGGTTACCCACAAAGGGAAGCCCATCATATTAACAGCAGATCTCCTGGCAGAAACTCTCCAAGCCAGAAGAGAGTGGGGGCCAATATTCAACATTCTTAAAGAAAACAATTTTCAACCCAGAATTTCATATCCAGCCAAACTAAGTTTCATCAGTGAAGGAGACATAAAATCCATTACAGACAAGCAGATGCTGAGAGATTTTATCACCACCAGGCCTGCCCTACAGAGATCCTGAAGGAAGCACTAAACATGGAAAGGAACAACCGGTACCAACCACTGCAAAAACATGCCAAAATGTAAAGATCATCAATGCTAGGAGGAGACTGCATCAACTAAAGAGCAAAATAACCGGCTAACATCATAACGACAGAATCAAATTCATATATAACAATATTAACCTTAAATGTAAATGGGCTAAATACTCCAATTAAAATACACAGACCGGCAAATTGGATAGAGTCAAGACCCATCAGTGTTCTATATTCAGGAGACCCATCTCACATGCAGAGACACACATAGACTCAAAATAAAGGGATAGAGGAAGATATACCAAGCAAATGGAAAACAAAAAAAGGCAGGGGTTGCAATCCTAGTCTCTGATAAAACAGACTTTAAACCAATAAAGATCAAAAGAGACAAAGAAGACCATTACATAATGGTAAAGGGATCAATTCAACAAGAAGAGCTAACTGTCCTAAATATATATGCACCCAATACAGGAGCACCCAGATTCATTAAACAAGTCCTTAGAGACCTACAAAGAGACTTAGACTGCCACACAATAATAATAGGAAACTTTAGCACCCCACTGTCAACATTAGACAGATCAACGAGACAGAAAGTTAACAAGGATATCCAGGAATTGAACTCAGCTCTGCACCAACCAGACCTAATAGACATCTACAGAACTCTCCACCCCAAATCAACAGAATATACATTCTTCTCAGCACCACATCACACTTATTCCAAAATTGACCACATAGTTGGAAGTAAAGCACTCCTCAGCAAATGTAGAAGAACAGAAATTATAACAAACTGTCTCTCAAACCACAGTGCAATCAAACTAGAACTCAGGATTAAGAAACTCACTCAAAACCGCTCAACTACATGGAAACTGAGCAACCTGCTCCTGAATGACTACTGGATACATAACAAAATGAAGGCAGAAATAAAGTTTCTTTGAAACCAATGAGAACAAAGGCACAACATGCCAGAATCTCCGGGACGCATTTAAAGCAGTGCATAGAGGGAAATTTATAGCACTAAATGCCCACAAGAGAAAGCAGGAAATATCTAAAATTTACACCCTAACATCACAATTAAAAGAACTAGAGAAGCAAGAGCAAACACATTAAAAAAGCTAGCAGAAGGCAAGAAATAACTAAGATCAGAGCAGAACTGAAGGAGATAGAGACACAAAAAACCCTTCAAAAAATCAGTGAACCCAGGAGCTAGTTTTTTGAAAAGATCAACAAAATTGATAGACCGCTAGCAAGTCTAATAAGAGAGAAGAATCAAATAGATGCAATAAAAAAATGATAAAGGGGATATCACCATTAACCCCACAGAAATAAAAACTACCATCAGAGAATACTATAAACACCTCTACGCAAATAAACCAGAAAATCTAGAAGAAATGGATAGATTCCTGGACACATACACCCTCTGAAGACTAAACCAGGAAGAAGTTGAAGCTCTGAAAAGACCAATAACAGGCTCTGAAATTGAGGCAATAATTAATAGCCTACCAATAAAAAAAAAGTCCAGGACCAGATGGATTCACAGCCAAATTCTACCAGAGGTACAAGGAGGAGCTGGTACCATTCCTTCTGAAACTGTTTCAATCAATAGAAAAAGAGGGAATCCTCCCTAACTCATTTTATGAGGCCAGCATCATCCTGATACCAAAACCTGGCAGAGACACAACAAAAAAAAAGAGAATTTTAGACCAATATCCCTGATGAACATCGATGCAAAAATCCTCGATAAAATACTGGCAAACCGAATCCAGCAGCACATCAAAAAGCTTATCCACCATGGTCAAGTGGGCTTCATCCCTGGGATGCAAGGCTGGTTCAACATATGCAAATCAATAAATGTAATCCAGCATATAAACAGAACCAAAGACAAAAACCACATGATTATCTCAATAGATGCAGAAAAGGCCTTTGACAAAATTGAACAGCCCTTCATGCTAAAAACTCTCAATAAATTAGGTATTGATGGAACATATCTCAAAATAATAAGAGCTACTTATGACAAACCTATGTCATACTGAATGGGCAAAAACTGGAAGCATTCCCTTTGAAAACTGGCACAAGACAGGGATGCCCTCTCTCACCACTCCTATTCAACATAGTGATGGAAGTTCTGGCCAGGACAAAGGCAAGAGAAAGAAATAAAGAGTGATCAATTAGGAAAAGAAGAAGTCAAATTGTGCCTGTTTGCAGATGACATGATTGTCTATTTAGAAAACCCCATTGTCTCAGCCCAAAATCTCCTTAAGCTGATAAGCAACTTCAGCAAAGCCTCAGGATACAAAATCAGCATGCAGAAATCACAAGCATTCTTATACACCAATAAACAGACAGCCAAATCATGAGTGAACTCCCATTCACAATTGCTTCAAAGAGAATAAAATACCTGGGAATCCAACTTACAAGGGATGCAAAGGACCTCTTCAAGGAGAACTACAAACCACTGCTTAACAAAATAAAAGAGGACACAAACAAATGGAAGAACATCCATGCACATGGAGGGGAAGAATCAATATCATGAAAATGGCCATACTGCCTAAGGTAATTTATAGATTCAATGCCATGCCCGTCAAGCTACCAATGACTTTCTTCACGGAATTGGAAAAAACTACTTTAAAGTTAATATGGAACCAAAAAAGAGCCTGCATTGCCAAGTCAATCGTAAGCCAAAAGAAGAAAGCTGGAGGCATCATGCTACCTGACTTCAAACTATACTACAAGGCTACAGTAACCAAAACAGCATGGTACTGGTACCAAAACAGAGATATAGACAAATGGAACACAACAGAGCCCTCAGAAATAATACCACACATCTACAACCATCTGATATTTGACAAACCTGACAAAAACAAGCAATGGGGAAAGGATTCCCTATTTAATCAATAGTGCTGGGAAAACTGGCTAGCCATATGTAGAAAGCTGAAGCTGGATCGTTTGCTTATACCTTATACAAAAATTAATTCAAGATGGATTAGAGACTTAAATGTTAGACCTAAAACCATAAAAACCCTAGAAGAAAACCTAGGCAAACTTAAACAAATTTACAAGGAAAATACAACCCCATCAAAAAGTGGGCAAATGATATGAACAGACATTTCTCAAGAGAAGACATTTATGCAGCCGACAGACAAATGAAAAAATGCTCATCATCACTGGTCATCAGAGAAATGCAAGTCAAAACTGCAATGAGATAGCATCTCACAACAGTTAGAATGGCGATCATTAAAAAGTCAGGAAACAACAGGTGCTGGAGAGGATGTGGAGAAATAGGAACACTTTTACACTGTTGGTGGGACTATAAACTAGTTCAACCATTGTGGAAGACAGTGTGGCGATTCCTCAAGGATCTAGAACTAGAAATACCATTTGATCCAGCCATCCCGTTACTAGGTGTATACCCAAAGGATTATAAATCATGCTGCTACAAAGACACATGCACACGTATGTTTATTGCGGCACTATTCACAATAGCAAAGACTTGGAACCAACCAAAATATCCATCAATGATAGACTGGATTAAGAAAATGTGGTACATACACACCATGGAATACTATGCAGCCATAAAAAAGGATGAGTTCATGTCCTTTGTAGGGACATGGATGCAGCTAGAAACCATCATTCTCAGCAAACTATCGCAACGACAGAAAACCAAACACCACACATTCTCACTCATAGGTGGGAATTGAACAATGAGAACACTTGGACACAGGAAGGGGAACATCACACACTGGGGCCTGTCGTTGGGTGGGGGGAAGGGGGGAGGGATAGCATTAGGAGATATACCTAATGTAAATGACAAGCTAATGGGTGCAACACACCAACATGGCATATGTATACATATGTAACAAACCTGCACATTGTGCACATGTACCCTAGAATTTAAACTATAATAAAAAATAAAATAAAATTAATTAATTAATTAAAGAAAAATCCTCCTTACTTTTTGTTTAGATTCCTCAATAGAGCCTAGGATTATATTTGTATAGTTACCTATTGCTATGTAACACACTTCTCCAAAATTTAAGAGCTCAAAATGATAATGATTTGTTATCTCTCATGGTTTTGTGGGGTTGGCTGGGCAGTTCTTCTGCTGGTCTTCCTGGGCTCCATCATCTGGCTGCACTCAGTTGATGAGTTGGTAGGAGTCTGGGTCAGCTGGACCTTTCTCTCCATGTTGTCTTCATCTCAATATTTTTCAGTTAGGTGGGCTCTAGCATTCCAAGAGAGGAAAAGTAACTGCAAAGCCTCATCTCATTTGCCACATCCTTTTGGTCAAAACAAGTCACAAAGTCAGTCTAGATTTAAAAGGTGGCTAAAGAGACTTCCTTTTTTAATAAGAAGTGCATTAAAGTTGTACTGCAGAGGAGCATATACAAAAGAAAGTGTGATTAAGTGGGAGGCATTATTGTAACTATATACCATGGTCTGTTTTAGGCCCATTAATTCACATCTCTTCCACTTAAAAAATGCATTCACTGTCCTCCCAAGACTCCCCAAATTATCATCCCATCTCAGCACCAGACACCAAGTCCCTGGTTGTATTATCTCCATCAGGTTGGGATGTGAATGTGGGTCCTTGATCTCTAGACCTGTAAAGACAGGTAATCTACTTTACCCTTACCCAACATAAAATGGTGAGACAACAGCAGGATAACCACAATAGACATTCCCACTCAAAAGTAATAATAATAATAATGGAAAAGGAAGGAATGGGAAGCACATAGCAGTCACTGGCCCTCAGAAATTCCAAATGCAGCAAGAGACTTGTTACTAGGGCTCCCTCCTCTAAGAACAATGTCCAGGACAAGAACGTTCCAATGATTAAGACGGGTCTGTTCCCTGACAGTGGTTCCTTCATCCACTGTTCTTCTTAGCTCTTGATTGTACTCTCCAGGTTTCACCCCCTGAGAACATCTTTATTTTTCCATAAGAACATATCTGTGTTTGCAGCTACATAGCTATGTCATCCTGCTTCCTGCCCATCTCCAACTGTGCAGCCCTTGTACTCCTCACCTCCAGTACTGCCTTCCTCCCTCCATACTTTCCAAAACTGTGGCCCAACTGCAGCTCTTCCAGATAGATCGGTATAATGTGCCATGAAGTTGGAGAACATCAAGTGGCACATCATTGCTACAATGATACAATGAGGAGCCAAGAAATACAAATCTTGTTTCATTTCCCTGAAGTCCAATAATAAATTTACAGCTGAAGGAGGATGGAAAGGCATAAGAATGACACAGTGGACTTTGGGGACTCAGAGGGAGAAGTTGGGGAGGAATGTGAGGGGATAAATGGCTACAGTGTACACTGCTCAGGTCATGGGTACGCTATAATAAAACCTCAGAAATCACTAAAGAACCATTTAACTAAAAATCACCTGTCCCCCAAAAAACTATGGAAATAAAAAAAAATTAAGTAATAAAATATATAGCTGAATCTGAAACTGAGGTGTGTTTGATGTTGGGTGGAATAACCCAGTTGGTAAAGCCACATATGAGAAGTAAGAGCAGATTGTCCTTAGCATCACAAAGTGAACCAGTATTTTGAGGCTCCCAATGTATCAATATTTTCTTAGACCTCAGCTTTTGGAAGACAAAATATTCATCATTAGAATCCAGCGTCATGGTTAATTTGGATACCATCCAGCTTGCTGGCTGATGGCATTTGTGATGAAGAGCCCTCAACTAAAGAACAGTAAATATGTTTCTACTTTACCCCAAGTAAATGAGCTGTTGTTGCTCGTTCTGCAATATGTTAAACTCAGATATCTCCAAATGCAGTGTTGGAAAACTGAGAATTCTAAGTGTTAAAATTGTTAAAATTCGGAGCTGTTTTGCCATGAGGCAAACATGCTTATAATAGTTACAAGAAAATTGCTCTTTCAGAAAAAAGTCTAAGCTGATTTTCTCAAAGGAGCCATTTGTGCTCATATTAATTCACTGGGCTCTTGCCTACAGAAAACACATTGGTGATGGTGAAAATATGTTGGTATACCTCTCACAACTCTCAGAGACATCCCCATCCAGGCAGTATGCTATGCAGCCTGCTCTAGGTATCCTATGTAGAGTACAAAAAGTGGCTGTCTCTGGGCAGGACTAGAAAAAAAGTTGCTTAGTATTCTGCAGAATACCCTGCATCTCTGCACAGGACAAGCAGAAACCTTCCTAGTTTGAGAGGCAGATGCAACATCACATTGAATTGTGTGGTGATGGAAGGGTACGGGTGTAGAAATTGATTCACTCAGGCATCCTCCAACCAAAAATGAAAATTGGGGAAGGAAACAGAGAAAGATTGATATCTTCTTCTTTCTCCTTATCTGGGACATGCAAAACAAAAGGGGATGCTTTTTGAATAGAATAGTCAAATCACACTATTATGTACTTTTTTTTTTTTTTTTTTTTTTTTTTTTTTTGAGATGGAGTCTTACTCTGTCACCAAGCCTGGAGTACAGTGGTATGATCTTGGCTCACTGAAACCTCCACCTCCTAGGTTCAAGTGATTCTCCCACCTCAGCCTCCTGAGTAGCTGGAATTACAGGCATGTGCCACCACATCCAGCTAATTTTTGTATTTTTAGTAGAGATGGGGGTTTCACCATGTTGGCCAGGCTGGTCTCGAACTCGTAACCTCAAGTGATCCGCCTAGGTCTCCCAAAACACTGGGATTACAGGCGTGAGCCACTGCACCTGGGCTATGATCTATTTCTAATAAAATTACATAAGATTAAACTCTTTCTCTCAATCATTACTTCCTCTAAATTATTTCTAGACCTTCCTATCAAGTCAAGACCTCTATTAGATACTCTTCTCTATGTCCTTCTTAATGGTTGTCAGAGTTGCACAGGTGCATTTGTGTAGGTGTTTAAGTGTGTCTCCTCACTTAACTGTGGGCTACATGAAGGCAGGAAGCATGTCTGGGTTTTGTTCCTCATAGTATTACTAGCATTAGTACTGCACCTAGCGTGCTGTAGATGCTTTCTAAATTAATTTAGAAATTGAATGAAGGGATGTTGAATAAGGAATAAAGACCAGCAGTAAGTGTTAGCTATAATGAAGACACCTTCCTTTTTCATATTTTTCCAAAATGTATCCAGTGCTACTTAAGAAATCATTGTTCCACATTCTGTGTCTCCTTGAAAAGGCAAGAATAGAACATATGCACAAATACATTAGTAGTCACAATTGCAAGACTGTATCTCCTCTACTTTAAAAGTATAGAATTGAGACATAGTTATTAACTTAACTTTAGCCTACTTATTTCCTTCCTTCTTCTGATGGTCTCTCAGTGACTAGTTTTTATAATAAATTCTTTACCAGTTCTTCCACCTATTCCAGAAACCCTGAGGTTGCTAAATCGCTTGTGTTCAATCCCAAGATTTTGCCACCGAGAAGAGAACAGAGTGGCCGTAGACATCGGGAACCAGGCATAACTTGGAGAAATGGAAATGAAGCAAAGCGTGCTGAGGTCATGGCCAGTGAAATCTTTATTGCTTTGAGTTGCACCTTTCAACAAAAAACAAACTAGCAAGGATTGAAAGAAGGGAAAAAGGAACCATCTCTTCCCCTTTCACTCTGAAATACAGTCTTCTATCTAGGACCCGCAGCTATGATTCACCACATACCGGACTCGCCCTGTTAACCAAATGATTAGTCTTTTGGTGTTTTTCTTTTTTAAATCTAAATAAGTATTCCTTAGTACTGAGCTCCTGGGGTCTTTTACCCTCTCAAACATGTAACAGTGCATTCTGCTTCTTGGGTCTATAGGAGCCTTAGGATCTATAACTGCAAACAAGGATACCTCCTCACTCTGGCCAAATCGGAACTTGATTCTCTTATAATAAAATCTGTAAGAGCCCAAGAATCAGAGACAGGTCAAAGGATTTCACTTGTCCTTCATTCAGTATCCAATTGCCAAAACTTTTTCTAAAATTCTACGTAAACTTAGGATTCTTCAACCCTCTGAATGCTTCTGGGCCCAAATCCGAGCTGGTTTCTTCCATGAAATGGGGCAACTGATGGAGAGATGCCCTCATCTTGCCCAAGTGAAAGAGCCTGGGGTGGGGGAAAGAAGTTTTCCTTTCTCTTTCATTACTTCCCTTACCACAGATGCTGTGGATCCATGTTTCTCTGGGTTCTATCATAGCAACATAAAAAAGAAGCAAGCATGACTTCTAATCCAAGAGGACTTGTATTAGGGAATTGGCATATTTTCCTCATTTATCACAAACATGCAGTCTATCTTTTGGAAGAGGCATAGAGGCCTTAACACTTTCCTTAAGAGTAGTTGACAAATGCTGGTGTTCATTATTTCCCTTTACTTCCTTCAAGAGGACAGATACCTTCAGAGGCTGAATAATGTTTCAGCTCCAAGGGAAGGAATTTTCCCAAGGTCCATGACACTAAGACAACTGTACCTTTTTATTTTTTTTTGCTTTTGCTTTGTTTTTCTAAACTTATTTAATTCAATTCTTTTTACCTTAAAAAGAATAAGACCAATATATTTCAAATTAGCTCCAAAGGAAATATATTTGTATGTTTACCTTCCTCTTACACTGAAACTGGGGCTTGGGGCTTACGTTAATAGGCAATTATCTCAAAAAATTTTAAACCTAATAAACAACATTACTAGTTACAGTTTATAAAGTTGCCATGAGTAGGTAACTTAAAATAATGAAGGGAGGAAAAAAGCCAAGGTTATGGTTCAGTGCTGCCAAATTTCCAAAGCCACTTGAAGAGCCAAAAAGAAATCCATTCTGATCTTGCCATGTTATCCTCACAATAATAGAGGGGAGAGGGAGCCGTCTTTATCTATGGTTTTAGCAATCTTCATTAATCTTTAAGATGATTTATGCTTGTGTACTAAGAAGCTGGATTAACTCAAAAGTCTATAAATATTGGCAGCAAAATAAATTGGAATGTAGATATACTAATACATTTTCATCCTTTGATTATAGCGGAACTGAGAAGGAAGAGATAGTTCCCTGGTATGAAATCACAGGGGGGTGTGTGTGTGTGTGTGTGTGTGTGTTTCCATATGTTGGAAAAGAAAAGATGTATTTTAAAAATTGGAAAGCAATTGGGACAAATTTTAGTTTGGCAACCTCAAAACTATTGTTCTAGGAGATGAAGAACTGGGCAGTAGCCCAGCCCTCTAGTGTTCCAGGGTTTTGAAGTACTCGGACCAGGTCCTTCTTTTGTTCATTGGCAGTTAAAACTGGTGTTTGTGATTTAAAGATGAGAGATGAAGAGGAAGGGAGGGAAGGCACAGGTGAATAGAGCTGTCAGTACGAACTTAACTCTTCCCCACCTGAAGCATGTCAACAGCAAATAGCCAGAGTTCTCTTATCTGTCCTAAGAAAGAAAGATTGTTTCAAACGTTCCCAAACAGCCTCTTCTGCAGATATCCATAAACTGAGCGTGACAGCAGGGTGAAGTATTAATTAAGTAAAATAATGGAATATCTTTCTGGATTTTATTACTAAAAGAGCAGAAGGTGAGAAAATATTCAAACATTTATGCTGAAAAAGAAATCAATCTGGGCATGGTGGCTCACACCTCTAATTCCAGTACTTTGGGAGGCTGAGGTGGGCGGATCACATAAAGCCAGGAGTTTGAGACCAGCCTGGCCAACATGGTGAAACCTCATCTCTACTAAAAATACAAAAATTGGCTGGGCATGGTGGCGTATGCCTATAATCTCAGCTACTCTGGAAGCTGAAGCATGAGAATCTTTTTTTTTTTTTTTTTTTGAGACAGAGTCTCACTCTGTCACCCAGGCTGGAGTGCAGTGGCACGATCCCAGCTCACTGCATCCTCCGCCTCCCCAGTTCAAGCAATTCTCCTGCCTCAGCCTCCCAAGTAGCTGGGACTACAAGCACCCGCCACCACATCCGGCTACGTTTTGTATTTTTAGTAGAGACAGAGTTTGCCAGGATGGTCTCAATCTCCTGACCTTGTGATCTGCCCACCTCGGCCTCCCAAAGAGAATCTCTTGAACCTGAAAGGTGGAGGTTGCAGTGAGCTGAGATCACCCTACTGCACTCCGGCCTGGGTGACACAGCAAGATGCTATCTCAAAAAAAAAGGTCTGAGAGAAAGACACCTTTTGAAGGTTAAGTGCAGTCAAGCAGACATGACTTTGAAATAAATATTAAGTCTCTGTTGAATTTTCCTGAATTTTTCTATATTCCAATGCTTTGATATGAGATGTTGGTACAAGAAACAGGTGTGTTGTTTTTCCCAACAGCAAGACCAGATTCCGATGGATCCAGGAGAGCAGCTCACAGAAAAACGTGCCTCCATTTGGTTTAGATGGAGTGTACATATCTGAGCCTTGTCCCAGTTACTGCAGTGGCCATGGGGACTGCATTTCAGGAGTGTGTTTCTGTGACCTGGGGTATACTGGTAAGGCTAAATACATGTGTCTGAGGGTTTTATTGTAAAATAGTCATCTCTAGTTGCTGTGTTTCACGTTATTCTCCCAAAGAAAGAAATTCTGAATTTATTCTTCAAGTCTGGGAATTGTAGGAATTCGCAACCCAGGCACGTGAGATGCTAGGATATTTTGTAGTTTTGAGCTGCCCCAGAAAGGAAACATGCTAATACAAATTTTGTTTCCTTAAGAGGATTTATTATTCATAGCAGTAATAATTCATATTGCTTGAGATCCTACTTCATGCCAGACATTGAGGTTCTTTTTATTTCATCCCCTTTAATTCTAACAATAACTCTGTCATAGTGCTGGAAGCCCTATTTATATTTAAGGAAACTGAGGCACAGTAACTCTCCCAAGATCATTCAGCTGGGAGTTGCTGGAGCTGAGTATCAAACCCTGGCAGTCATTCTCCAGACCCCAAACTGAAGCTCTTAACCACATGCTGCATGGCTGCACGGCCTCTGTGAGCCCTCTACGTCGCTATCTATAGGAAATGTAATTTTACACATTTAAAATAAAAATGCATCTTATGATAAACCCAGGTCTGCCAAAAGAGTACTTTATGAGAAAAGTATCTCTGACCACAGTGACCTTTGGATGTTGCTACAAGCAAAAATGAAAAGAGCTGAGATTAAAGAGTAAAATTGGAGAAAATATTATAAGCTTCAAAATCTTTTTTTTTTCTATTTTTCCTGGAGACAACTTCAAAAGGCTTCTTCCCAGCTTTTCAGTATTCCAGCCTTCATCTGGCGCGTGACCAAAGACAAACATATGTTGTTGCAGGCCTTCTACGGGGAGAGCTGTCCCTCACAGTTTCAAGGATTTTTGTTTTAATTTGAGACTGACTGCCCCTACTGATCCTAGAATAGGACAACAAATGAGCAAATTTTACTGTGAATGAAATCTGTTTCTCAGGTTACACAAATCCTCAGCAGCAGGAACTATGAAATGTATGGTTCCCAATGTCTTCCCAATGTCTGTCTCTATCAAAAAATAAAAACTTACAGAGGCAGAATAGTGTTTTTGATGATGGTAGTGATGGCTGTCTTTCAGACCGGCAGTTGTGAGATACAAAGTTTCATGTGGTCTCTCTCCCCAATGTTAATCCATATGGACATTCTTCATTTGCCCATGTGTTGAATAGACCTTCTCATGTTTGACTATTCCAACAAAGCATCTCTCCTCTCTATTTTTTTTCTGAAGCGGCACAAGGAACTTGTGTGTCAAATGTCCCCAATCACAATGAGATGTTCGATAGGTTTGAGGGGAAGCTCAGTCCTCTGTGGTACAAGATAACAGGCGCCCAGGTTGGAACTGGCTGTGGAACACTTAACGATGGCAAATCTCTCTACTTCAATGGCCCTGGGAAAAGGGAAGCCAGGACGGTCCCTCTGGACACCAGGAACATCAGGTAAGAAGTATTAACTAGTACGCTTTTTCACAAACATATTATTTACCACACGATGTGGTCTAACCTAAAACATTCTGTTCTGTTATTGAGAATTTATACAATAATGTTTCTGTATATAGATTATGATACGTAAAAATGAAGATAACTTTAGCTTTGCAATAAAATAGGTGGTTTCTACAAAAACCATGCCGCAATTCATGAATCCATGTGTGGTCATCACCAAGGCCTGTGTGTCTACGGTATGCCAGCTTGATTTTCTAAAGTTTGATATTATTATGAAAACCATTTGATATTATTCTTAGTGTGTGCTGTGTGAAACAAAGATTTTTCCAACCTTACATTCTATGTCCGAAAATGATGCATCCTCGTTTATCTAAGTTGATTTGTATTCACTTATTGAAAATGGTGCCCAGAAATATTAAATGCCTACACTGACACCTACTGGTAAAATAAAGAACTGTTTGGTTTTTAAGATCAAAGGAAATAATAGTATACCTAAAATAAAACTGCTTTTTAAAAGAGCAATTAAATTATTTGAGAAGTGGAACAAAGGAAATAGAAAAAAAATGTTTAAAATTTTTAGCTCTCCTCACAAAACTGGGGTCCTGTGTCATTTTTCTGCCTTCAATTTCCGTCCCTTTCCATCTGCATTGTTCTCTCAGAGGTGTGCCTGTCAAGCAGGTACTCTCTGTCGGTCACTATGGACTGAGGCATAATTTACGTCATACTGACTGAAGGCCCACTGTGAAAAATTTAGCCAAGTGAGTCTAAATCAGCAACTGACAGGTAATCTGACTCTAAACAAATAATGGTATTCAACTTCTTAAGTTAGATTTTTCCTCATCTTGGCTGGATGTGGTGGCTTATACCTGTAATCCCAGCACCTGGGGAGACTGAGGCAGGTGGATCACTTGAGGTCAGGAGTTCAAGCCCAGCTCCTGGCCAACATGGCAAAACCCTGTCTCTACTGAAAATACAAAAATTAGCCAGGTGTGGTGGTGCATGCCTGTAGTTCCAGCTACTCAGGAGGCTGAGGCAGGAGGATCACTTGGGCCCAAAAGGCAGAGGTTGAAGTGAGTTGAGATTGTGTCACTGCATGCCAGCCTGAGTGACAAATGCCTAATGTAGATGATGGGTTGATGGGCGCAGCAAACCACCATGGCATGTATATACCTACGTAACAAACCTGCACGTTCTGCACATGTATCACAGAACGTAAAGTATAATAAAAAAAAATCTTAATCTTGAGTTTCCAATGATAGTGTTAACTAGATTTAAGGAATTTAAATTTCCATTTTAGTAATTCCATTACATTATAGCAGACTGTCACAATGAAGTGATATTCAATGGTTTCTTTTTGTTTAGATCATTATTACAGAATAAAATGAATGGTCATATTAATTAACTTTTTCTAAATGGTTACTGAATTAGCTTACTATAATTTATGTGTTTTCTGCTTGTCATATTCCCTTTGAGTTTGAAAGTAGTACCTAATAATTACAGGAGGTTTTTTTTCTAAAGTATCAAAATGCAAATGGTTAAAACTCTTCTGAACTCTTATTTGTAAGTAAACTGAAGTTTTTATTCCCCAGACTCGTTCAATTTTATATACAAATTGGAAGCAAAACTTCAGGTATTACCTGCATCAAACCAAGAACTAGAAATGAAGGTAAGCTGCTATATTTCCTTGGAAATTACAGTTACTATTGGCAGATTAGTCCTTTTTCCTCCCAAAGTTTGGCCAGGATTTTGCAAACTGATTCCTTACCCTGAATCATTCCTTCTCTTCTCTTCTGCTTTGTAGAATCGGCAGCTACACAGAGCCATGATCCCTAAGATTTCTTATACAGATCCTTAGGCCTGAAATATATCATGTCTGCTCTGGGTGTAGGCAGAATCAAAGTGGCATTTGTTTTAGGGAACCCTATTGCTCTATACTATCCATAGGGAGGCACACACACAAAAAAAAATCCTAAAACAATATCGGAGACTCTTACATTTAGCATGGACGCTAGAGACTTGTTTGCACGGGGCATTACTGAATGCAGATCAAAGTCTAGTTCCACCCATAAACTTATATTCTGGGCAGACCAGAATCCTTGTGTAGGAGGAGCAGTTCTTGGCAATAATAAATGTTATCTTTTACTGAGACTTATTATATGCAAGACACTATTCCATGTGTTTTACTGGTGTTAATTCATTTTATCTCCTGCCTACTCTTTTGCCATAAGTAATATAATTAGTTCTATTTTGCAGATGTAGAAACTGAGGCACAGAAAGGTCAAGTAACCTGCCTATGATCGTGCACTAAATAAGTGGATGAGCAGGGATTCAAAGCACTCACGCTGGCTCCAGAATTTATGCCATAACCATCATACTATACTGCTTCTCTCCTTGTGCCGAACTCCACCCTCCCTAGGCACTCATACCATCTTCGGCCTCAAATAATTCCGTTCTGAAAGAAATGCAAAAGGCTTGAAGCATAGGTGGCCTGTAGGAGCTCTACAGATATGATATAATTCCTTAGGGGACCTTAAATGTGAACTGACTCCTTGCACAAAATTCACAGGTTTCTCAGATGTGTCCTCCTCCAAACCGTGGTCTCAGCAACATGTGAAGAGTTTGCACCTTCTAAGTTTGTTAATATCTCAGTATGACTGTGTAAAACACATTGGCTTAAATGGTACCTATTAGTCAGTAGAGCTACCAACAGCTGTGTTCATCAGCTCTCCATTTCCTTGGCTGTCTTATCACTAACTGAAAGCTTTAATAACTTTTACTGAATATCTCAGTACTTTTAGTCTAGTAATTATCCAAGTCATCTATTTACTGAAGCAGTATAGAAGGTTTTATAGACCGTTTTTGCATTCTGTAATCTCTTCAATAAATATTTATTAAGAATCTGTTCTAAGCCAGACATTGTTCTAGGTGCTTTTGTTGATACAGTATCACCAAAAGACAGATATGTCCCTCATGACGAGATAGGTTATGCTGCAATAATAAATAAACCTCTAAATATCAGTGGGCTAAAATAAAATGGTTTCTTCCCTGTGCTACATTTTCTTCATGGGTCACCCGAGGTCCTCATTCCAGCACCCAGAATAATGAGGTGGCTGCCGCATAGATTCTGGATGTTGCCAGCCATGTGGCAGAGGGAAAGAGAAAGTGTGGTGAAGGGGAAAAGAAGCATAAACCTACCATGCACTAGAGGGTGAAGAACCAGTGGGGCACTAATGACCACCTAAGGGTAAATCCCTGTCCTCAGGGGAGCTTACAATCTAGTGAGAAGACTCAGGTAGTAAGCAATCAAGAAAGGAAATAAGTCAGAAAATGTTAGATTGTAAGGGTTAGACAGAAACAAATAGCCTGGTGAGGTGGAAAGTAAACTTATGCAGTGGGAGGTGCTGATTTAGACTCAAAAATAGTCTGAGTGGGGGCTCACCAAGGAAGTGACATTTGATACGTTGAAATATAAGGGAAATTTTTGTGTATAACCCTTCTGAAAATTACAAATCCATACCCTTATTTATGTATGACCTAAAAAAATAAATCCTAAGCAAGTTAGAATAGAAAGCATCTGCTTATCGTATAATATAGACAGGAGTCTTTGCTCTGTATTGACCTTCTGTTTACAAGTGCTGTTTTCTGCCCTGCGATGCACATTGCCCTCAGTATCCTTTTAGTAACAAGCAACTTTTTCTCAGCTAGTCTTGAGCCACTTTCATAAACTCAGTGCCGGCCACATAATTCACATCCCACGGGCATTTCTTAGCCTTTTATTGAAAACTGGTTGTTAAAATGTAAATCTGCTTAAATCCTTGAACAAATCTCTTCCAGTGATGAAAGTAGAGATTCTTTACTTACTCAAGTTGAAGCATCAATTTACATATTTGGAATTAAAATCAAAATTATGCTATTTTCAGTAAGACTGGGCAGAATGCAGATGGAGCTGCTGTTCACATGCCTTGAACACTCGGTAGATGAGTTAAAGGGCCTGGTTTATTCAGATATACAGTGTGTTAGATGACATGGCTAATGAGGTTCGCAAGTGATATGAGATATGTATATTGCTGTTTCCCTTTCTTGCATTCCTCGACCCTCTCATTCTTATCTGGGAGGCTCTCCTTCTTTGTCCTTTGGAATTGGGGCCCTCATCTCTTTAGACCTTGTTACTGCCTGAAGGTGTATGTGGCACTCCTTAAAAAGCTAATGAGGAGAAAGGCAGAAACCAAATGAAGTATGCACCTCCTGAGCCATGTTTCTTATAATTTAATGTGCACCTGAGTCATTTGGGAGGCTTGTTAAAATGCAAATTTAGATTTAGTAGGATTGGAGTGGTATGCTACATAACAAATTATCCCAAAACTAAGTAGCTTAAGACATCAAATATTTGTTATCTTACAGTTTCTGTGCGTCAGGAATTTGGGAACAGCTTAGCTAAATGGTTCTGCCCAGGGTCTCTGGTGAGGTTGCAGTCAAGACAAAAGGCAGGAGGGGTGCAGTCACTGGAAGACTTAGCCAGGGGTAGGTGATCTACTTCCAAGATGGCTCGCTTACATGGCTGTTGGCAAAAGTCTTTAGTTCTTCTCTGCTGTTGGCAAGAGGTTTCAGTTTCTCACCCTGTAGACCTGTCCATAGGCTGCTCGAATGTCCTTACTAAATGTAGGCTGGCTTTCCCCAGAGCAAGAGATCTGAGAGGGAGCAAGGAATAAACGGCAATGCCTTTTATGACTGTTTCCAAAGTTACACACCATTACTTCCACCATATTCTATGCATTAGAAGCAAGTTACTAAGACTATCCACACTCAAAGGGAGGAGAATTAAGCTCCACTTTTTGAAGGGAGGAGTGTCAAAGAATGTATGGACATATTTTTTAAACCATCACAGGTTATAAAACCTGTTCCAAGGTGATGCAGGTGCTGGTCTCAGACCATACTTTGAGTCAAAGGCACTATAAAGGACCAGCCAGTGACAGTTTATCTCATGATGCTTCATTTCTAGTATTATCTACCTTCTGATTAGGTCACCCCAAAATAACTAAGTAATCTCAATCTCAGCCTCTCTCTCATCTTATTAAACTTAAACCATATTAATACAAATTAGTAACCACAAAAAAACCTGAATTTTGATGTGTCTGCACCCTCAGACATCCAACATCACACTAAAAAGCCCATAGGACATATCTTGAGCAACATCAGAGTTTGGAGACTGGAGCTTATGCCACACATTCCTCAACTTGACTAGAATAAAGACAGCCTTGCTTCCATTTTCTTCATGAACTTTAGTGTGACTGTCCCTTTCCCAACATGTGGGTCTCACCTTCGTCAACAGAACCTGTAACCCTCATCCCCACACCTGTATACAGCATGCTTTCTCCCCAGAGAGTTCTGTTATTTGAACATATTTTCATCCTCTCATTCAGTCTAATGAGTTCTTTTATTTTAAATACAGTAGGTTTTATTATCTTGAGATTTCTAATTTTAGCATATTTGTCATTTTTGTTCCTGGCATCATCCGTTGTCAGATGTAGTGGCAGTAATTCCACGTGCAATTAATTAGCCATAAATAGCATTCTTTTAGCACTATACTTTATTATAATATTTTTGACACTAAAATAATTATCCAACATGATAAAGGGTTGAGAAATTCTTGTTAGTCAAGAATAGAGAAATAGAAAGGTTCTATATAGCAAAATATAGATATATAAAATTTTCCAAAAGAGTTAGAATTTGCCGAGTGCAATGACTCATGCCTTTAATCTCAGCACTTCGGGAGGCTGAGACAGGCAGATCGCATGATCCCAGGATTTTGAGACCAGCCTGAGCAACATGGCAAAACCCCATCTCTACAAAAAGTACAAAACCTAGCCAAGCGGGGTGGCACACACCTGTAGTCCCAGCTACTTGGGAGGCTAAGGTGGGAGGATCACTTGAGCCCAGGGAGGCAGAGGTTGCAGCGAGCTGTAATCATGCCACTGCACTCCAGCCTGGGTGACAGAGTGAGACCCTGTCTCAAAAAGTAATAATAATAATGAAAATAACAACTTTACTGAGCATAATTTCTATGAATATTCAAAAAGTGGTTCAGTATCCCTAGTCGTAATTATGAATATGCAGTGCCAGTCTTAGGAAAATTATGGAATAGGCAATTAGATCAATACCCTCTACCACTCTATCCCTTCCTACCAAAGAGGGGATATAAAGGCTGGCACAGTCTTATTCTTAACACAGGCACTGATTTATACCTAGTTATACACACACACATATGTACATAATTAATTCCCACAATTTCATCCTTAGCAACCTTTTCCTTTCATTCAACATTACGCTTTCTCTGCACCCTCTTTTAGAAGGGACATGAGGTCCCTTACACGTTAATGTGCAGTTTCCTGGATCATATCACCCTAGTGACAGTGGAGGGGCATGGATGACTGGGACGAGAAAAGGGGAAAAGGTGACACAGAGAAACAAAAGTCAGACTAACGTTGGAGAGGCGTGAGCCTTTCTGCTTTGCCACTTAATAATTTGGTTTCCATCATTCTTAGCAAACTATCACAAGAACAGAAAACCAAACACCACATGCTCTCACTCATAGGTGGGAACTGAACAATGAGATCACTTGGACTCAGGAAGGGGAACATCACACACCGGGCCTATCATGGGGAGGGGGGAGGGGGGAGGGATTGCATTGGGAGTTATACCTGATATAAATGACGAGTTGACGGGTGCTGACGAGTTGATGGGTGCAGCACACCAACATGGCACAAGTATACATATGTAACAAACCTGCACGTTATGCACATGTACCCTAGAACTTAATAATAATAAAAAATAAATTAATTTTAAAAAATAAAAAATAATAATAATAATAATTTGATTTCACTTAGGCTTCACTGACCAAGGTCTGACAAAGTGTGAAGTGCGAGTAAAGGGATCTTTCTGCTTAATAGAATTTCAGACCAGGCAGTGCCTATTGCCTTGTGCTTCGGCAACAAAGAGCTACTTGATTTTTTGCCAGGGAGATTGAGATATTTCTTCTGAATATGTAATAATGATATGAGATTTTGTAATGTTCAGAACAGAATCTAAAATTCAAATACATGATCTATAGTGGGTTTTTATGTTCCCCTTACCAACTTACTCATCACTCATACAAAGCTGAGTAGTCTTATAAGAGCTTATGTATTTTTTCCTTCATTTCCTGGGAATCAGTGCATTAGAAACTGTCAAAAAATTGATGAGCCTTCAGGTCCACTAATTCATTCCTTGGAAGTTACACGAATATGCCCTCTTATTCTAGGAGACACAATTTGAGGTTGCTGCAGTCTCACCATTTAAGAAATACTGTTCCTTCCCTCTAGGAAAGTGTCCAAGTAACTGGATTTATGTCTTTTAACTCAGGGCTTATTGTTCAGTATTCAAATGACAATGGGATACTCTGGCATTTGCTTCGAGAGTTGGACTTCATGTCCTTCCTGGAACCACAGATCATTTCCATTGACCTGCCACAGGAGGCGAAGACACCTGCAACAGCATTTCGATGGTGGCAGCCACAACATGGTAACTTACTGCTCACTCCAGCTTTCTGGTAGCTTTTAGGTCGTGCAGTATCCATACCCACCTTGAACTGTGTGTTTCTTAATGTGCTGTCAATTTCTAGACAATTTGATTTAAAATCACCGTCATAAAGATATTCATATTGCTATGTAACAAACCTTCTCTAACTGCCTTTATTCATCTGATTGCAGGGAAGCATTCAGCCCAGTGGGCTTTGGATGATGTTCTTATAGGAATGAATGACAGCTCTCAAACTGGATTTCAAGACAAATTTGATGGCTCTATAGATTTGCAAGCCAACTGGTATCGAATCCAAGGAGGTCAAGTTGATATTGACTGTCTCTCCATGGACACTGCTCTGATATTCACTGAAAACATAGGTATATATTATCACTAGATAAAAGGAGAATATTTGATTACCTAGAGGACTAAATTAACTAAAACTCAGGAGGAAACTTTCTAATGCAAAACTGTGCCTAATTACCCATGCTGAGGGTGGCTCTCAGGGAAAAAAAGGAAGTTTTATTGTCCTAAGACAACTTGGTCATCCTAGTGATGGTTTTTGTTGGAACTGTCTTTCACGGAACGTGAATGATATGAGTAAGGTTTCTTAAAAGAAGAGCAAAAAAAATCTATGAGAGGACATTCCTATGTTTCATACCTTGTAGACTTAAGACTCTGTGTTTAAAAAAAGATAGATGTTTGAAGTGATGGATATCCCAATAACCCAGACTTGATCATTGCATATTGTATAAAATGTATCAAAATATCACATGTAACCACAAAAATATGTACAACTGTAATATATCAGTATTTTAAAGATACTATGTTAGCCCTTTCCAAGGTGGTAATGCTTTTCAAATTAGCAGCCTTCCATATTTCCAAATCTGTGGTAACCAAATAAAAACAGAAAACATAAGAAGAAAAGTCAAAGCACATATGGAGCATTAAAGATACGCCGTGATTTTTGTTTGCTATTGAAAATGTTTATTATAAGCATAAACACCAAATAAGAAAATGGCACACATGTATGCTATCATTACACTTTTTTTTTTTTTTTTTTCAGGAAAACCTCGTTATGCTGAGACCTGGGATTTTCATGTGTCAGCATCTACCTTTCTGCAGTTTGAAATGAGCATGGGCTGTAGCAAGCCCTTCAGCAGCTCCCACAGTGTACAGCTCCAGTATTCTCTGAACAATGGCAAGGACTGGCATCTTGTCACCGAAGAGTGTGTTCCTCCAACCATTGGCTGTCTGCACTACACGGAAAGTTCAATTTACACCTCAGAAAGATTCCAGAATTGGAAGCGGATCACTGTCTACCTTCCACTCTCCACCATGTGAGAATTGTCATTTGGCTACATGTCAGAACGTTGGGTGCCTGTCACTTAATTTGAAAATAATTGTGATTCGGCCTAGGGATTCTATTATTCTTTCATGATAATTATGCATGGAAGTGCCAGGAAGAAAAAAAGTGCAGGGTGCTTTGGGTTGCAAGTTTTAAATGTGGCTAGAGAGCACCAAAAGTTTTACGAGGCTGAACTTTTCTGTTCTTTGCTAACATAAAGGCTGCCCACCAGATTCCATTTTTAAACTGTTGTAAAAAGAAGTCTCTGCCCATAAACCAGACTGATACTTATTCACACGAAGCAGTATGTGAAATTACCACATATTGGAGAGTACCCTTGGTTTTTTTTTTCATCTCAGTACCACAATATTAACAAAAGGTTGGTTCCTTTGGAATGCTCATATTATTTTGCATCTGTCTTCCCCTCCCCGGCATTTCAGATCACATTCAAGAGTTGTACTGACTTACAGCAGGCTCCCACTTTTGTGGCGCAGGCATTTGGATCATTGGAGGATGTTTCTAGGAACTAACGGGTACTATGGTGACTGATTACCTCCTGGGACTGCTCCCCCCAAGATCCTTTCCTCTCCCTTCCTGTGCTCTGTTCTGAATGGCAGGTTGCGTTTCCCAGCCTCCTACATCTGCTGTCAGACACTGGCAGGAGAAAGGAGGGGAGAAATAAGGGATAAATCAGGGTGTTCCTCCCCCTTCTTTCTGCCTCAGCTGCGTCTTGGCCAACTTCTGTGGCTCTGGCTCCCCTGGGTGGCCCTCCAGGTGACCCTGGTCCCTGGGCACCAGCAGCAACACTTCCTCCCTGTGTCCCTCTAGTCTTAGACTCATAGTAAGTGGCCTCCTGACTTTGCTAAACTCTGGTTTCCTCGCTGCTTCTACTGGCTTCTCTGCTCTGCCACTTTCTATACATCCAATTCCTTGCATTAATTTCTTTCTGTGTTAAGTATTTATAGTGGTTTCTGTTTTCCTGGTGCAAACCTGATCCAGACATGTACAACCAAGTGGCAAGGGAAAATTCAGGAAGCCAAAACATTTTAGTATTTAGCCTAAAGTAGTTTCCTATGACTGCTAAAGCTTTAAATAGTGCTTACTTGTAGCTCATTTACTCATTTTTTTTAATTCAACAAACACTTATTGAATATCTACAGTGTTTTAAGCACTCTGGTACTAAATGAATAAGCTGATGCCAGGATCCAAATATATTAAAGTCATGCATCACTTAACGATGGTGATACATCTGAGAAATGCATTGTTAGGCAATTCCATTGTTGTGTGAACAGCATAGAGTGAACTTACATAAACCTTCATGGTTTAGCCCATTACACACCTATGCTGTATGATATAGCCTATTGCTCCTCAGCTACAAAGCTGTACAGCATTTTACTATACTAAATACTGTAAGCAATTGTAACATAATTCCAAGTGTTTGTATCTCTAAACATAGGAAACGTACAATAAAAATATGGTATAAAAGATTAAAAACTGGTACACTTGTACAGGGTATTTCCCATAAACAGAGCTTACAGGACTAGAAGTTGCTCTGGGTGAGTCAGTGAGTGAGTGGTGAGTGAATGTGAAGGCCTAGAATATTACTGTACACTACTATAGACTTCATAAACACTATGCACTTAGGCTCCAGTAAATTTAAAAAAGAATATTTTTCTTTCTTCAATAATAAATTCACCTTACTATAACTTTTTCATTTTATAAACTTTTCTTAAACTTTTAGACTTTTTTGTGATAATACTTAGCTTAAAACACAAGCACATTGTACATCTGTACAAAAATGTTTTCTTTCTATATTCTATAAGCTTTTAATATTTTGAGAACTTTAACTTTTAAAACTTCTTTCTTAAAAACTAAGACACAAAAACACACATTATTAGCCTTGGCATACACAAGGTCAGAATCATCAAGATGTCAATCGACAATAAGAATTTTTTTCAGCTCCATTCTAATCTTATGAGACCACTGTCATAAATGCAGTCCATCATCGACAGAAACGTCGTTACGCGGCACATCACTGGATTTAGGATAACAAACCTCTAAGCAGCTATTTATGCTATGAGATGATACCAGAGGAAGTACTCAGAGATATTATTGAAACACAGGAGCATACTACCTAACTCATTTGGGGAGAACTGGAGGGAGCTTTCTAAAGGAGTTGATGTCTCAGCTGACTCTGAGTAGGGCTTATCCAAGAGAAGAGGGGAGCAGAGGGCACTTGTGCTGGTGTAAGCCAAAACAAAATCCAGGAAGCCAGAAAAAGCACGAGTGGATGGGAAAATTCAAGGGTTCAGTGTTGCCAGAATATAATTGCGAGGTGAGAAGTAGGAGGTCTGGAGCCAGGAAAGAGGGCAGACAATGGAGGAACCATGTATGTCGTCATAAGTAGTTTGGTCTTGATAGTGCACGTGTTAGGGAACCACTGACGGGTGTTAAACGGTGGTGCTGTGATGAGGTTTCCATGTTAAAGCCACCGTGCCGACAGCTGTGTCACATCCACAGAGAGCTTGTGTAGGGGAAACAGTACTACTTAGAATGCTGCTGCTGAAATTCTACTTCTAGTAGACTGTGTTCCACATTCCACATCATAGACAAACACACTTCTATGCAAACTTTTCCTAAGTCAGGGGCTGTTACTGTTGTTTGGTAAGTCTGCTTCTCTTTCTGGATAAAGCAGTCTTGTGACCCAAGATACTCCAAATAACAGACTGCAAATAAATAGAAAATATGAGAATGCCTCACATCATTCTAGACCTCAGCTTTAGAAAGCCAGGACCTCGAGAACCAAAGTGGAGTGCAGAAGTATCAAGGGTTTCCATTTACTCTCAGAAACCATTCCGGGACAGTAAAATAGAGACCTCACTGCCAGAATTTGGTAAGACTCCAACTTTTCCTCATGTTTATCACTTCAATCCCTCCCAGTACTGAATAGCAATAAGAGTCTAAAGCAAAAACTAAAATTCTGCATATATTTCAAAAACAAAACAAGTGGATATTTCAAAATAACTTTTCCATTTCACACATGTGTTTGTAGAATCTTACATGAGAAAAAAAAAAGTGAAATATATAAATAACATGCTTTCTACTCTCCTGTTGATGAGTCAAGAGAAAACAGCATTTCCTACTACTTAGTAGGAAGATAAAGTGCGTCAAGGAAGAGACAACTGGACTCTGGAGGAGGGCACTTTAAAAGGGAATTAAAATAAATGTCCTTGTGCTTTCAAGGTTGCTCGTCAAACCAATGGTGTGTTTTCTTTGGTTAGTTCTCCCAGGACCCGGTTCAGATGGATTCAGGCCAACTACACTGTGGGGGCTGATTCGTGGGCGATTGATAATGTTGTACTGGCCTCAGGGTGCCCTTGGATGTGCTCAGGACGAGGGATTTGTGATGCTGGACGCTGTGTGTAAGTTAATAAAACTGGCAGTTTCTTTCTTTGCAACGCAAAAATAAATATGGCTCTTTGAACTCGTGACAAATGTGTTTTCTCCACTCCCTCTCTTTCCTAGGTGTGACCGGGGCTTTGGTGGACCCTATTGTGTTCCTGTTGTTCCTCTGCCCTCGATTCTTAAAGATGATTTCAATGGGAACTTGCATCCTGACCTTTGGCCTGAAGTGTATGGTGCAGAGAGGGGGAATCTGAATGGTGAAACCATCAAATCTGGAACATGTCTAATTTTTAAAGGGGTCAGATACAGATAAGATTCTCCTTCCCAACATTGCTACTAACATTGTCTTCTTCAGTCACTGCTCAACACAAATGCATTTCTGAATCTCTTCAAATGACATAATATTAATGCATAGTTATTGACTTTTAGCCCAAACCCTGTTTCCTCTTCTGAGTGCAGTCACTTTTTCATGATCACTTGGGCATAAACTTTTTCCTCTGCTTTGGTGATCAGACCTTCCTTACTTCCTACTGGAATTATATACATAAATTTATATGTATATAGTTTTTAGAATGTAAATTTCCATAATCTAAGATTTAATGTTACTAAATATTTAACTTGGAATATTTTCTGAATGACTTTATGAACAGTCTGTAGTTTTTCTTTTCTCTTTTTTTCTGCCCATAGAACCATTTGGTGACTTTAAGAAAACCAAATATTTGGCCAGGCGCGGTGGCTCATGCCTGTAATCCCAGCACTTTGGGAGGCCAAGGCGGGCAGATCACGAGGTCAGGAGATGGAGACCATCCTGGCTAACATGGTGAAACCCTGTCTCCACTAAAAATACAAAAAATTTGCCGGGCGTGGTGACAGGCACCTGTAGTCCCAACTACTCGGGAGGCTGAGGCAGGAGAATGGCATGAACCCGGGAGGTGGAGGTTACAGTGAGCCAACGTCGCACCACTGCACTCTAGCCTGGGTGACAGAGTGAGACTCTGTCTCAAAAAAAAAAAAAAAAAGAAAAGAAAACCAAATATTTAAGTCAAGTAAAATAGCATTTTCAAACATCATCTTGTATTTCAGCCTAGATGTTCGGTTAGAGAGATGTTAAGCAATTGTGTGACACTCTGTGCTAAGCTGGCACATCTTCATATGTGAATACATGCCACACCCATCTCTCTCAGCATGGGGAAATTGGCTAACCTAGGTGTGCAAATGAAGTCTTGGACAAAAACCTGCATGGGTTTCTGTACAACCCTAATGATTAACATCTAACACCTAGAAAATTAGATACCCTGGAACCTTTTCAATTATAGTTAATAGATGCCAGTTATCATCCTTGCTTGAATCCAAATTCTTCTCAAGTTTTGGATGAGAAAGAAAGCAATGCATAGTGCCTGAGAAAGATTTACAAGTCCCTGAGAGTTTTGAGGGACTGAAGAAATTGAGGTAGAACATTTCAGAGTGGAGACTCCTGGTTTTGGGAGCAGCAGGATTTGTTTTGTTTTGTCTTAACTAAGATGTTAGTTCTCGTTACCACTAGCTCACATCTGACCCATTTGAACCAGTTGACAAGACTAAAAAGCAGAAGTCCTATAACTTTTTGTGATTGACAGATCTTTATCTGATAAATCTTTAAGTGGTAGAATTAACCTAGTCTTTTGATCCTCTAAACAAGGAAGATGCATGGTGTTTTGTATTTTCCCTTTAGCCATCCAAATGCAAGAGCAGCCAAGCATTGTATGTGTTAGACGTATTATCTATCAGCTCTGCAAGATGTAGAGAGGACGCAGCATGTGCCATTCAGTAGATTGCAGTGTGACCTAGAAAGTCATTCTTTCGCGAAAAAGGATATGATAGTCTCTTTTTAATGTTTACAGATTCAGGAATACTATCTACTATTAAAATAGCTTGTTTGTTACGAAAGAATTTCTCACATTTAGCACAAATGGATCACTGAACCTGAAAAAGGATGAGAAAAGAAACACATCTGTGTGAACTAGAATGTATGTGGCAGCAGAGTTTGACAGTTCTACTGTATAAATATCAATACAAAATGCTAACCTATAAACAAATACTGCAAATACAAAAGAAAGATACTTTCAGTTTACAAATCATGCCCACTTTCAGTAAAATTGCTCCTACAAAATACAGTGTAAAATAGGTCCCTTTATGAGTGTCTTCTATTGACGCATGGGAACAATTTTATACTTGCATTCCATAATCAAGGGGAAAGAGTAATCCTATTTCTATATTTTGATGTTAGCAAGGGATATTTATTACCTGAATCTGTCAACTATCTACCTCAAAGCTTTTTCATTACAATCTGAAGAAGGGACCTTTCCTCTGAACCTCAACTTCCACATAGCATTGAGCTCTAAAAGAATCCAACACTTAGCCAGGCACAGTGGTGCACATCTCTAGTCCCAGCTACAGTGGGGGCTGAGGTGGGAGGATCATTTGAGGCCAGGAGTTCGAGTCTCTAGTGAGCTATGATAACATTTATAAATAGCCACTGGGAAACAGAGCAAGACTCTGTCTCTTAAAAAAAACAAAATCCAAGGCTTTATGCAAGTGTATAAGGAAGAGGGTAAAGACATTAAGACAAGAAGAAATGAAGAAGACGCATGGGTTAGGGATCATGGACTGAGCAGAGCAGTGAATTACTAGGCATAAAAGAAAAAACAAAGACTAGAAATATGAGGCTTTTACATGGCAACCTGTTGTGGAAGTATGAATCTGTGCTTTGTGAAGTTATGAGATAGGTTAAATGCACTTGCGTTTTTATTACAACATCAAATAATTTTCAAATTCTACCTTTGGCATTATCTGGATATTTTTCTCCCCAAACCAAAAGATAGTTTAATAAACAAAACACTGGTATCTTATAAAGGATACACATTTTAGAATATGACATATCTGGGTTCAAATCCTACCATTACCACTTACAAACTATGTAATCTTGAGGAAGTTACTTTCCCTCCCTGAGTTTTAGTTTCCTTATCTGCAACATGAGAATAACATTTTTCTCTTAGTAGTGCTAGGTGCTTTAAATGAGTAAAGTGTCTATCTTAGCACCCAGCGTGTATAGGCACTCAACATATGGTTGCTATTGTGGAATTTGCCCTACTTACATTTTTTTTCAGCTATTGAGCAATGTGATCTATAATATATATGATGAAGAAGAGGAAAAATGTTCTCTTTTAGCTAAAATTACATTTGGCATTTGTTAGTTGATGAGAAATCAGTTGACAGTGTCCACTTATTATCACACAGCCATGCATCTGTTAAGAGTCACGTCATTCAGAAGTTGCAGCTGAAAAACTGAAAGACCTGTTTGGACCTTAGGCTATTTGCATAGTGAAATTCTGTTTTACTGACTGTCACTGCAATCCTATGTACCCATGAAGAAAAGAACCTTTCGAGTTGTCAATCCTAGGCAACCAGAAGTAGTTAAATTAGCAGAAAAAATTATGAAAGCTAATGTGGTCTGTTTCCTTGTTCATTGACTTCTCTGCATGAATGCTTACAGCCTGAGCATCAGGCCTTGTCTTAGTTATGCCTTATTTAACTTGACCCACTGAGGGGTGGTGGTGTGTCGGCCTGAATGAGAGCCCCTGGGGCTATCAGAGTGAGCAAAGGAGTAGTAAGTTCCTAAGACTCCTTGGAACCCTGAGAAAGTTACCTATTAGTTCCCATCTTCCAGCGGGAGCACTTGGCACATATTCCATCTGCTTCCTCGTTACTCCTCTCATAACATGCTGTGATCAAAGGAGTCTATTTTTTAAAAAGGCCTGTAGATATGGAATGCTATCATTTTTGCACCGCTTTTTAGAAGAGTCACAGAAAAGTATGATTTAGAGTTGAAACAATGTAACTGTGTCATTCAGGCACAGGATATGAAGCCATTTAGAGAGGGGAAACAAGGATCATCCCATATTTCCTTTTAAACTAGGCAAAATTTGCTTCTTAATCATGATATGTATTTATTACTCGGCTAATGCAAGTTAGGTGTATAAAATCAAAGGGACACAATTTTGCAAGTGAGAAAAAAAGTTGCTTAACATATATGTTTTTATTTTCAGGAAGGAATAAGGATGCTTATTTCAAGAGATCTGGATTGTACAAATACGATGTATGTCCAGTTTTCACTTAGATTTATAGCAAAAGGTAAGTACGAATTCATTATTTTCCTTCAAGAGAATTCTCCCCTGTACAATTCCTTTTCCACAAAGAAATCACAGATTTAAGGCCCATAAGTTTTGTTACATGGAAGAGCTAACATATATTGGTATACATAAATGTTTACAAGTATTTTTCTTTAATGTAAGTTTATCTTAATATAAGGGGGGGAATACTGATTTTAAATAATTTCATATAGCTGTAATCCTATTAGTTCTATGGTAGTTAAATTTATCATCATGCCCCTGAGTCTTTCCACCACTACTTTCTAACTAAAAGAAATCTAAATTTTAAAATGTTTAACTTGTGAAAAATGTGGTTTTTCTTTTACAGATATGAATCCAAAAAAAGCCTATTCTTAGTCATTGACTTTTCATATTAACTAAATGATTTTCTTGAACAAATTGATGGTAGATATAATACATATTCAAGTAGTTTTTCTGTTTATATCCTGAGATTTAAATGTTTGACCCTTTGTAAAACCGTGATCCCTGTAGAATCAAAATGTTTTGATGTAAAGTTTCCTAAATACAGAAAGATGTCTGTGCATATCTCAGAGAAAAAGAGAGGTATTATTGTGTGCACATCCAAGGTTTGGTGTGTATTTTGAGATATACAGAAAGCCCAACCTGTCATCCCCTTAAGTTGCTTCTGAAGTATTTGGACTATAAAGCCTCCATATAAACTATAAAACATAAGTTCACGTATGCATTGATGCCTAAAGATTCAGCCAACAACATACCATTTCCCCATTTTTATCACAATATGTTTTGTACCTGTGTTATCTTCTTCCTAGGTACCCCAGAGAGATCTCACTCTATTCTATTACAATTCTCCATCAATGGAGGAATCACTTGGCACCTGATGGATGAATTTTACTTTCCTCAAACAACCAATATACTTTTCATCAATGTTCCCTTGCCATATACTGCCCAAACCAATGCTACAAGATTCAGACTCTGGCAACCTTATAATAATGGTAAAAATGCATGTGTTCTCCTGTGATCAAAACTGACAGTGGCATGTTAACACATTTGTTTCTAAGGTGTGGAGGTAGTGTTTGTGAACTGAGCAGCTTAACTGTCCACAGCACACACATTGTACATGCTTCACTTTTGACAAGTGTATTAGTCCGTTTTCATGCTGCTGATAAAGACATACCCAGATTGGGAAGAAAAAGAGGTTTAATTGGACTTACAGTTCCACATGGCTGGGGAGGCCTCAGAATCATGGTGGGAGGTGAAAGGCATGTCTTACATGGTGGCAGCAAGAGAAAATAAGGAAGATGCAAAAGCGGAAACCCCTGATAAACCCATCAGATCTCATCAGACTTACTCACTACCACGAGAACATTATGGAGGAAACTGCTCTCATGATTCAAATTATCTCCCACCTGGTCCCTTCCACAATACATGGGAATTATGGGAGTACAATTCAAAATGAGATTTGGGTGGGGACACAGAGCCAAACCATATCAACAAGTCTCAATAAATAGTTAAATATTTAACATATATATATGTATATATAATCTCTTCCTATTTGACTGTAGGTTCTCCTGTTAATGTAAATATAGCTGAATTCTGTTACAGAGCCAAAGCTTTTTAAAAATAATCCAGCATTATCATTAGGCACTCATCAATTGTAACAACATTTTTGTTGCATTTATTTGGGAATACATAGTTCTTCTGAATGTGGTGTTTCATTAGTGAAATAGAACACTATTGCAAAATGCCATGATGAAGTGAGAGGGACTTAGACCAAGCAGATAGTGCTATAGATAAAATATTCTTATCACATACACTTGCTTCAGTGATAAGTTAAAGTGAATGTATAATTTAATAGCATTTCAAATTGTTACAGAAAATGATTCTACAAATTGGTAATGTTTTGTTGCTTCCTATATTTCTATTAACTGCTGATTATAAAGGACCAGACTTTACCAAGTCATGCATATAATCTCCTAAATAAATATGGAGATGCCACATTAAGCAGCAGATTCTTTGCAGAGGTAACACAAAAATGGAAAAGGCAAAGGTTCTCCCTTCTCTAAAATTTAACCTATTTCGTTAACAATAAGTTAAAAATAAAACATAAAACAAAATTTTTAATTTATTGTGAAACATACACATACATCTTGTCACTGAATAAAAGTCCAAAAAAGGAACGTGCCAGGTGCGGTGGCTCACAACTGTAATCCCAGCACTTAGGGAGGCCGAGGCAGGTGGATCCCCTGAGGTCAGGAGTTCGAGACCAGCCTGGCCAACATGGTGAAACCCCATCTGTACAAAAATACAAAAAAATTAGCTGGGCGTGGTGGCACACACCTGTAATCCCAACTACTCGGGAGTCTGTGGCAGGAGAATCGCTTGAACCCAGGAGGCAGAGGTTGGAGTGAGCCAGATGGCACCACTGCACTCCAGCCTGGGTGACAGAGGGATTGCTGCCTTCATACTATGTTTGGAATGCTCACCTAATTTTTTTTTTCATTGATTCCACCAACCACTTTCTAAACAAGAGGAAAGAATGTGACTAAAATTAGAACAGTGATAGGATTAGAGAGAGACCTGTGATTTCATTCAAAGCATCAGGTTTGTTCTACAGGCTCCTGTTTACAGTTCCTTTTTAAAAATGTTCTGTAAGAATTGTACTAACGTAGAAATCAGTGAAGAAGCAACCTAGGGAATCTTGACGTTTCTGCTTGGCATGGACTTATCACCTTGTTTCAAGGTCAGTCCAAACAGTGCTTTACAAAAGCAGCCTGGCTTTTGCCCTTCTTATCTACTCTATAACATATTCCTTAAACACCTGGTCTAAATCACTGAATCAAATCCTATAGCAGTAAAAAGAGTGATTTCCCTCATTTCCTATATATTCCCACAGTATCTCCAGATCAACATAGAAGACTTGAAAAACATTAAGAAAACCTGGAATATTATTGATCAGAGAATATTTTTCTTCTTTATTAAATAAATACGATTGTGTATCAGGGCATTCTTTTAATGGCCATAGTCCTTCAGCCTGACTCAAGTATGGGTTGACCCTAAAAAGTCATGAATTGCTCCCTGAATAGACTGGTTACTGTACCTTGGTTCTAAGTCCACTAACTGACCACCCATTCTCACAGATTGCATGTCTCACAGATTCCCATAAACCACTAAAACACAACTCAAAACCCACTCTTGCCAGGGGAGGGTTCATAGCACTGCTATTATTTGAAGGACAGCATGCTTTCACGTACATGATATACAAAGCATTATCACAGCTTTCGGAAATTAACAAGGCAGTTCCACGCTATATCAATTTAATATGGTTGCAAGCTTAATTTTTTCGCTTTTTTTTTTTTTTTTTTTTTTTTTTTTTGAGACAGCGTCTTGCTCTGCTGCCCAGGCTGGAGTGCAGTGGTGAGATCTTGGCTCACTGCAACCTCCACCTCCCAGGCTCAACCGTCCTCCCCCACAGCCTCCTGAGTAGCTGGGACTACAGGCATGCACCACCACGCCTAGCTCATTTTTTTGTTTATTTGTTTGTTTTTTTGTGGAGACAGGATTTTGACATATTGCCCAGGCTCAGGCAATCCACCCACCTTGGGCTCCCAAAGTGCTGGGATTACAGGCGTGAGCCACTGCACCTGGCCATTTTTAATCACTGACAATATACTGTTATGTACTTTATGGGTTTTTTTTTCCCCCTAGAAAGCATATGGATTTGGCGGGGGGGTGGTTTGTGTGGTTCTTTTTTGAGACATGGTCTTGCTCTCTTGCCCAGGCTGGAGTGCCATGGCATGATCACAGCTCACTGTAACCTCAAACTCCTGGACCCAAGCAGTCCTCCCACCTCAGCCTCCTGAGTAGCTAGGACTACAGGCATGTGCAACCACACCTGGCTAATTTTTTTTATTTTTTGTAGAGATGAGCCCTTACTATGTTGCCCAGGCTGGTCTTGAACTCCTGGGCTCAAAAAAATCATCCTGTAGAAGGCATATGTTTAACTTATTGTTACTGAGTTGCTTTTGTCCTTTACTTTCTTTCAATGGGCAAAAGTGTTCATTTGATTTTCATCATTGGAAAAACTTGCTTTATCCAAAAACGCCTTAGGTAAGAAAGAAGAAATCTGGATTGTTGACGACTTCATTATCGATGGAAATAATTTAAACAACCCCATGATGCTCCTGGATACATTTGACTTTGGGCCCAGAGAAGACAATTGGTTTTTCTATCCTGGTGGTAACATTGGTCTTTATTGTCCATATTCTTCAAAGGGGGCACCGTAAGTATTTAATTAAGAATCTAAACATGAAACCACTCTTGCATACAAATCATGATGAACTTTTGCCTAAATGGGTTCCTGGTTGTTTACCTGTGTAACAGGGAAGAAGATTCAGCTATGGTGTTTGTTTCCAATGAAGTTGGTGAGCATTCCATTACCACCCGTGACCTCAATGTGAATGAGAACACCATCATACAATTTGAGGTACTTGACTTTGTTCTAGAATAAATGCTTTCAATTTTATATTGAACAAAACCTGGGAAAGAGGAGGAAAATCTCAGATAATTTCATGCATTATGACCTCCCATTTTTGTGCAAGGATGTAAGAGGTTTTGGCATCATCATTTACTTTTATTAACAGAGTCAATTGTCATACTAAGGTTTATTTCTGAATTCTTATCCTTTATGACGTAGTTTCCCAACCTGCTACAATGGGAAGTTGAAATAAATTATTTTAAACATTATAAAAATGAAAAGGCTTATACTATTCTTGTATTATATTTCCACACTTTTTATGTGAAACTTAAAATTTCTTAGGGACCAGGTCAAATGTAACTATAGTCTATGCCATGCTAGTATATTTATATAATATTTATCATGATGTTATTAATTTTACAGATAATACTACACTGTTTTATAATTTCAAATATATTTGATCTGTGTATTTTATTAATATTTATGCACTCCTTATATTTGTCAAGAGAGCAAATTAATAATTAACATAAAAATATTTACATATTTCAAAACCTTAGATAAAATCAGCAGAACCAAAGGTACATTATACCGGTGTTTTAGAATATTAACTTTTCAGAATATTTTTTCATAGCTGATAAAAGATGACATCTTTAGCCCATTTAAGAGTTCCATTATCAGCCGGGCGCGATGGCTCCCACCTGTAATCCCAGGACTTTGGGAGGCCAAGGCGGGCAGATCATGAGGTCAGGAGTTCAAGACCAACCTGACCAACATGGTGAAACCCCGTCTCTACTAAAAAATACAAAAATTAGCCGGGTGTGGTGGTGCACACCTGTAATCCCAGCTGCTCAGGAGGCTGAGGCAGGGGCATTGCTTGAACCCGGGAGGTGAAGGTTGCAGTGAGCCGAGATCGCGCCACTACACTCCAGTCTGGGTGACAAAGTGAGACTCCATCTCCAAAAAAAAAAGAATTCAGGTAGAATTCAGGTAGAAACAAGCGCCTATAGTTGAAAGTTTATCAAATGTCAATAGTTACTCATCAGAAGGTAAAAGGTATGTAAGTTCACATACATACACACACATAATATGTATAGTATATATTTATTGATATATAACTATAACTATAGATGGCTATATGTAACTATATATATCAATAACTGGTTGCTATGCTTTGATGGCATGATAGTAAGAAAATGTTAATCTCCATTGGAAAGGGGACAATTTTTATAGAAAGAATTGCATGTATTTATTCAGTTTATTTTAATGCACTTGAAAGCATGGAAAAAGGAAGGGAAAGCCATTGTTTCCCTAATGGCTAAAAAGGTCTTTACATAAAGACAGAATACACTGGTGGATACCAGGGCAGGGAGGGGAAGGGTGTGGGAAGAAGTAGGTGAAAGGAGACAAGCTTGCAGTTATGTAGGATGAATAAGTCTAGAGATCCAAGGTACAGCATGAAGACCATAGTTAATAATATAATATTGTATGCTGAAAACGTGTTAAGAGAATAGATTTGAGGTGCTCTTACCACACACACAAAAGGTAACTATGGAAGGTGATTGATAGGTTAATTTGCTTGGCCATAGTAATTATTTCACTTTGTATATTATATCAAAACAGTATGGGTACATCTTAAGTATATATAATTTTAAAAAGATCTTTCCCTGTGCCAGGGAAATGATGACAATGTTTGTATTCTCTTTTGGTATTGAATATGCATTGAAGATTCATGTGTAAAACCCTTGGGATTATTTGGAAGGTGTCACAAGAAGGAAAATAGAAGGTATCCTACCTAGTAGATGGGGCAGGGGAAGCTAACAGGGTTAGGGAAACAGTCTTTTCACTATGATGTGCTTGGCTTGGCTAGGAAAATGGGCCAAAGGTAAAATTTGGAATTGTCCCAGCCTCTGCCTTATCCACTTCCTGCTTTTTATAAAATAAAGGGAAATAAATTTTTCATGAGGCCCTTTTGAGGTTCTTTATGAAAAATTATAATTTAAAGGTAATATACAATATGACTCAGTTAGGCAAAACATAATTTTATAGTGTTAAATATTTCAACAAGACAGTTCCCAGGAAAATGGACCCTAGAAAATAATGAAGTGGTGAATCATTTCAAGGCTTGTTGCTCTGAGGTAATTTGTATCGTTTTTTCTTCAACCCAAGATCAATGTCGGCTGCTCGACTGATAGCTCATCCGCGGATCCAGTGAGACTGGAATTTTCAAGGGACTTCGGGGCGACCTGGCACCTGCTGCTGCCCCTCTGCTACCACAGCAGCAGCCACGTCAGCTCCTTATGCTCCACCGAGCACCACCCCAGCAGCACCTACTACGCGGGAACCATGCAGGGCTGGAGGAGGGAGGTCGTGCACTTTGGGAAGCTGCACCTTTGTGGGTGAGGACCCGCTGCTTGCCGCCACATTTGTTTCTCCTTTGACAGTTTATTCCTGAAGTCGTCATTCACTTGCCACTTTATCACGGGGAAATTTCCACCTGACATTTGTTCCTCAGTTCTCCAGGAAGCAGATCAGTGGCTATTTAAAATGTAGGACACTGAGCTGACATAACTACTAATTTCTAGTTTGAAGGTAGATTTTAACAGCACACCGTGGGCTGCACCCTGTAGTGGGGTTCATATCCTTGTGAATGTCTCTTAGATCAGTTAGAACGCAACAAAAATAGGGTTTTCCTCTAATGCTGTGACGTTCCTCTGCCTACTCCCACCTCACAACATAAATGCAGCTAGAATATTATGACTTTCAAACATGTGCCTATGTGTCTCATGCAGGGAGAGTGTATGTAGGGAGCATAGAAGCCCGCAGAATATTCCTGGTATCTCATTAAAAAAAAAAAAAAAAAGTTAGCACGTTGCCCCCAGGCATCTCTACTTTTCCAACCTCTCTGAGCATTCTTGTTACATATATTTGACTCTTCTGCTGAAAAACAACTTAGAGATAAAGGACTTCACCCCCAACAGAAATGAAATGAAAAGTATATTTCAAAAAATAAAACTAATAATAAAAGTGAACCAAGAGAGGAAGTCAACAAAGCAGTCTGCCTCCAAATTTCTGTCTTTTCTCTCAGAATAAAGAATGTTTTCTTTCAGAGTATGTCAAAAAAAGAAGAAAGTACTAATATCATACTTTCAAGATGGAAATAGATTTATATTCCTGATGTGAAACTGAGCATAATGAGAAGTCTTGAGTCTTCAAACAAGACTACTAATACCTAGTACTTTTCCAAAAGGGTGAAAGTGAATTTTTTAAAGTCTGCATCTCTTTGAACATAAATCTATCCACTCCTTATTATATCATCAGCATAACTGTTATAAATTGATTGCTAAGGACTTTAATATTTTGGGTTGTTGAATATATCATTTACTAATCCTTGTGATTATGCCAGGATATGATTCTAATAGGAAATCCAACTATCTTTTTAAAAACAAGCATTACTAAGCAAAATGTCCTCAAAGTTCTTTAGAACTGACAGCCAGAGGAGGCAAAGAGTGTCTCTGGAGATTGTAGGAATAGATGGAGCTAATGACACAGCCAGCACAACCAGAAAGCTACCATTGGTTGGGGGGAGCTTGTCTTTAGAAGAATCTGACAGGGGAAAATAAGCCAGGAAAAAGTTTTTATTCAAAATAGTTGTATTACTTAAGATCGTATGTTGCAAGAAATATAAAGAGGCTTACCAAAAAGGTGAAAGAACTTATTGGAAAGATACTGGGGAATTTCATGGACTTCACTCAGAAAGTGTGGGGGACTTAGCAACAGAAGTTTGTGATCCTTGTTTTTATAGTGCTCACTTTAACATCACTCGGCAAACTAGAGCTTCCATTGCCTGGAGCTCTTAATTCCAAATTTCCAAATCTGAACCTATCAGCTGTAGCCTGAAAGCCAGGTGTTCCAAGAGAAGCATAGCTGTTGAAAGACCATGCCTATGAGCAGGACAGGCAAGGGAAAGGCCTAGATAGCTTAGGCACTGCTGTGGTCTGAATTTTTGTTGAAATTCACATGTCTCAATTCATTCCCCTGAAGGTAATGGAATAAGGAGATGGGGCATTTTAGGGGGCGATTAGTTCATGAAAGTGGAGCCCTCATGATTGGCATCAGTGCCCTTATAAAAGAGACCCCAGTAGACTGCCTTGCCTCTTCCACCATGTGAGGACCCAGCAGCAAGGCACCATCCATAAACCACAAGTGAGCCCTCAGCAGACACTGATGTGCTGGCTCCTTGATCTTGGACTTCCCAGCCTCCAGAAGTGTGAGAAATAAATTTCTGTTATTTATAAGCCACCCGATTTATGGTATTTTGTTACAGCAGCCTGAATGGAGTAAGACGGGCTTCTAGATACAGAGCAGTCTGCCGAACTCCCTCACGGTATTACGGAAAAACACTAGGTTTTCTGTTTAATGGACCTCCAATTTCCTCCAATTATCCAGCTAAGAATTAGATTAAATAGAAAACCACCCTAAAGATAGATTGTAGGTTATGATTTTAGGTTGTTTTGCCAACTGAGACTTGCTTCAGCAAGTTCCCACGTGGAAAAATCCCATCTAAAGGTGTATGAAATAAGATGGCAAAGATCTGCCAGTCAGAGGCACTGAGTGAAGATGCTCATGCCAGGGGAGTGCTCCAGCATCACAGACACCACCTCGCTCAGTGTTGGTAATGCCCACTGTGCTGTGCTTCCACGTAAGGCATGACAATATAATTTGGAAATATCAACAAGAGAATTGCAGACATCTGTATTTTCACCCACTGGTACAAAGCCACTTACAAAACACAATACTATAATAGTGTACAGAATCTAGACTGTCACATTATTTGCATTCCGTGTCATTTTATTTCTCTGAAAAGAAAGTAAATGTATCAAGGAGGCATGCATGCCTGTTTTCAGAATGGTATAAACCCACCTTTCAAACTGCCTTCAACCATTTCTGTGAGGAGAAAACTTTGCCTTAGGGTGTTGTCTAGTCCTTGTTTCAGGAAAAGAATTAGCGCTCTTCTTAAAACCCATGCAGGCATGAATGGCTGGAAGGCAAAAGTTAAATTTTCTCCCACTCAGTGAACCATCCCTTGGCTGGTATTCAACATGGTACATAGTAATGGCACAAGTGCTGGATGATAAATATATATATATATATATATATATACACACACACACACACATATACACACACACACACAAAAATCCATGTTTAAAATACTTTTTTCTGTGCATTTGTTGGACACTAGATACACACACAAAGTGTATTAAATGTTCTCAGGTGCAAAATAGTCAAATTTTGTTGCCTCTACATATATAGTCCATTTACATGCAAAGAATAACTATGAGTTTTCATCTAATTTTATTCGTATCACCTTGGTGTCCTTTTAGAGTCCTTTTGTCTTTAAAAGTTCCTAATTGTTTTTGCTTTATGCAGCTTCGTAATGAGTCAACCAGAACCCCTATTTAATGAAAGCAATGTTGTGTGCTTGAAATTTTAAATTTATGTTTAAAAAACAGATCCTTTTGAATACAACTGGCTTAGAAGAACAGATGTTGACATTCACCAAGGAGGGTGGCAGTGAGAAATTTTCAAAATAAGATTTCAGCAGAAGGGAACCTCAGTGAAACCAGACCCTTCAGTCCATTTATCATAGTGCTTGCAGTTTCTGTGTCAAGGCAGGTGAACAATAATAAATATCCAACTAAGGTGGTTCATTTGTATTCAGAACATTTGAATAAATAAGTTCAAAAACATCCTTGTAGGCTTTTGTTCAAAGGAAAACTCCAGCCATTTCCCTCAGCTCAGCAGTCTGAAAGTTCAAAAGGTAAGAAGTGCTTCTTGCCAAGACTAAACTCTGACAAGTATTTGAAAATAAAGTTTAATTATGGACTGGCATTTTGGGGGCAGCTTAATATAGTTGGAGTTTGGGACTGGGTGCGGTGGCTCACACCTGTAATCCCAGCACTTTGAGAGGCCAAGGTGGCCAGATCACTTGAGGTCAGAAGTTTGAGACCAGCCTGGCTAACATGGTAAAACCTCGTTTCTGCTAAAAATACAAAAAGTAGCCAGGCGTGGTGACAGGTGCCTGTAATCCTAGCTACTCGGGAGGCTGAGGCAGAAGAATTGCTTGAACCCTGGAGGTGGAGGTTGCAGTGAGCTGAGATCATGCCACTGCACTCCAGCTTGGGTGACAGAGCAAGATGAAACAATGAAATTAGGGTTAAATATATGTAGGAACTTGAATCTGTCTGCTTTACTATCCACTAAATTTTAGGAGCCTAACAAGTGTATTTTTCCCTCACTACCCATCCTTAACCCTGGTATTTAACTTCTAATTTCTGTTTCTCAAACAGAAAACTATTCAGAATTTAGTTGCTATGATAATTGAAAATTGAGAAGATTCACAGGGCACAAAAATAAGTGCACATGTCATCTCTGCATCCTGCTACTCTAAAATAAATCTATCTTCTTTGAACGGAGTTTTATACATGATAAAATACATTAAAATATTTCTGGACAGCTGCCTAAATATGTAGATTATTTCTAAGGAGCTAACTTATCATCAGCAACATGATAGGACAATTCAAAAGGAAAATTATTTTGGACTTAAAAAGAAGTTAAGAAATAAAAGAATCTTAAAATACATCAGATTTTGCCACTTTTTATCTTAAAAAATAATATTTTGGGGCTGTTTCTGATCAGATAAAATCCAAAAAACCTTAGTTTGGCTCGTAAGGACTTTCACAACAAATTACGTACAACAAAAGGTTTACTGAGCAGGTACTACGTATGAACACTATATGGTTGCCTTAAAAAGGTACAAAAAAAGAAAGAGACATGGACATTGGCCTCTACGAGCTCACAGCCAGTAGAGGAAATAGACACACTTTTAAATAACTCCAGCCCTGATAACTATAATAATGGAAATTCCATCAAAATTATGGAAGAGAAAGTAAGATAGAAAAATTTAAAAGATTAGTCATTTACCATAAGGTCCATCAATTTCACTACCCTTCTACCCAAAAGAATTGAAAACATGTATTTTAGCAATTACCTGTACACAAATATTCATAGCATCACTGTTCACAATAGCCAAAAAAATGGAAACAACCAAATGTCCACCAACTAATGAATGGGTAAATAAAGCTAGTATATCCATACAATGGAATATTGTTCAGTAATAAAAGGCATGAAATTCTGATACTTGCTACACCATGAATGAACCTTGAAAACATTACGCTAAGTGAATGAAGCCAGACGCAAAAGGTCATATATTCTATCTTTCCATTTATATGAAATATCCAGAATAGGTAAATCCATAGAGACAGAACTGATTGGTGGTTGTCAGTTGTCAGGGAGGGAGAGATGGGGAAAACTGTTTAATGGGTATGGGGTTTCCTTTTGGGGTGATAAAAATGTCTTGAAACTACAAAGAGGTGATGGTTGGACAACACTATCAATGTGCTAAATGCCACTGTGTGTACACTTTAAATGGTTAATGGTTAATTTTACATTGTGTGAATTTTACCTCAGTTTTTTTTTTAAAAAAGATTAGTTATACAGAGTGTATTAAACAGACAGTAGGGGCTGGGTGTGATGGCTTACACTTGTAATCCTAGCACTTTGGGAGGTCGAGGTGGGTGGATCACTTGAGGTCAGGAGTTGGAGAACAGCCTGGCCAACATGGTGAAACCCCATCTCTACTAAAAATACAAAAATTAGCCAGGTGTGGTGGTGGGCACCTGTAATCCCAGCCACTCGGGAGGCTGAGGCAGGAGAATAGCTTGAACCCAGGAGATGGAGGTTGCAGTAAGCCAAGATTGTACCACTGCACTCCAGCCTGGGTGACAGAGTGAGGCTCTGTCTCAGAAAAAAAAAAAGATAGTAGGGATGGAGAAATCTTCACCAAGGAGGTCAATATTGAAAAAGATGGGAAGATCAAGTGAAATGTTGACATTCTGATAGGATTGGGAAAAGCTTACAAGAAACAAGAACTTTATTGGAAAAATCCTGGAGATTGAGGAATGGAGTTTTATTCCTGAAATGGCAAATGTTTTCTATTTCTTGGGTGTTGAGCATAGGTAGAAGCTTCCCATTGTTCATTGATCAGATGTGCTTACTTTGAAGGTATATTGTTCTGTCGATTAGCTTTTGAAAGACTTGTACCTCTTTTCCAGATCTGTCCGTTTCAGATGGTACCAGGGATTTTACCCTGCTGGCTCTCAGCCAGTGACATGGGCCATTGATAATGTCTACATCGGTCCCCAATGTGAGGAGATGTGTAATGGACAGGGGAGCTGTATCAATGGAACCAAATGTATATGTGACCCTGGCTACTCAGGTCCAACCTGTAAAATAAGCACCAAAAATCCTGATTTTCTCAAAGATGATTTCGAAGGTAGTCTTTTCTTACAAATTCTATGTAGTCTTGTGAAAGAACTTATATGTTAAACACAATTTTTGGTAGATAACTAATAATGCATTAAGTTTAATTCTAATATCTCATTATTATTTCAATTGTGAACATCCAAGAATTCATTTAGTTCTGAATTTATAGGGTTCCATTTTGGAAACAATGGTCAGTGAGTGAGATACTGATACATGCTACAAGATCTTTATTGAGAAAAACTAAGGCTGTGTTCACCATTTTTTCTACCACATGTCATTTCTGACTAATGACAATTTTAGGAAATATCTATAGAGAGTTAATCTTGGATGGACGTGTTTCCAGAAATATAAGTTCCTGTTATTGCTTTACCACAAACTGCTTAAATAGCCTCTCATCACTTTCCGTAGTTTAGTTTTACAGCTAGAATTCAGTATCATTATGTATTAAGACAGTGTTACAACATAGTAAAATGCATGTAATGTAATGATTAGAAAAAGCATTTAAATTATATATGCACTTTTATCAAACTGTGGAAAAAAGTCTCCATAAAAGAAAGTCTTAAATATAATAGCTATCCATATTAGGGTAATGGGATTAAAAGATTTTCTTTTGGCCTGGTGCAGTGGCTCATGCCTGTAATCCCAGCACTTTGGGAGACTGAGACGGGTGGATCACGAGGTCAGGAATTCGAGGCCAGCCTGGCCAACATGGTGAAACCCCATCTCTACTAAAAATACAAAAAAGCCAGGCAGGCTGGTGGACACTTGTAATCCCAGCTACTTGGGAGGTGATTCGCTTGAACCTGAGAGGCAGAGTTTGCAGTGAGCCAAGATCGCACCACTGCACTTTAGCCTGGGCGACAGAGCGAGACTCCATCTCAAAAAAAAAAAAAAAAAGATTTTCTTTCTTTTTGCTGAGTTTTTGTAAAATTGTTATATTTATGGTTTTACAATACATTTTAAAACTAGATCTAAGTATATCCATTCAGTGGAACATTACTCAGCCATAAAAACAAATGAAACACTGATACATACCACAACATAGATGAAACTCAAAAACATGTTAAATGAAAGAAGCCAGACACAAAAGGCCACATATTATGTCAATCTGTCTTTATGAAATATTCAGAATAAGTTAATTCATAAAGACAGAAAGCAGATTAGCATTTGCCAGGGCTGGAGGAGGGGGAAATGAGGGGACAGAGACAGTTTAACGGGCACAGGGTTTCCTTTCAGTCTCACGAAAAAGTTCTGGAACTAGGTAGTAGTGATGACTGCACAACAGAGTGTATCAGCTAAATGCCACTGAACTGTTTACTTTGAAATGGTTAAACTGGTAAATCTTATGTGATGTGTATTTTACTACAATGAAAAAATAAACTAAATTGGAGTATCTGAACAGATTTAAGAGCTGGTTTTTAAAGATGTTATTTTATATTTTATTTTATATTATTTTAATTTATTAATTTATTTATTTATTGATTGAGATGGAGTTTTGATCTTTCACCCAGACTGGAGTGAAGTGGCTCAATCTCAGCTCACTGCAACCTCCACCTCCTGGGTTCAAGCAATTCTCCTGCCTCAGCCTCCTGAGTAGCTGAGATTACAGGCGCCCGCCACCACACCTAGCTAATTTTTGTAGTTTTAGTAGAGACAGGGTTTTGCCATGTTGGCCGGACTAGTCTCGAACCCCTGACCTCAGGTGATCAACCCGCCTCAGCCTCCCAAAGTGCTGTGATTACAGGTGTGAGCCACTGCGCCCAGCCTTAAAGACGTTATTTAATAGGCAATAATAAATGGCATTGAAATTTCTCCCATTAAAACTGTTTTTTAAATATTTTATTGTCCCTGCCTGATACTATCCTTACATTAGAAAGGACACAGCAGAGAGGCTGGTGGAAAGGCCACACAAGCCCCCACCTTCCTGATGGCCTGAACCACTCTCTGACTAACCAGTGTCCTTTTTTTCAGTGTGAACAAGCAGAAAGGAGGGATCCATCTAGCTGGACCATAGATACTCAAGAAAATACCCCCTCCTCCTATCACAAGAATCTGTAAAGTATACCAGCCAAGGCTAAACAATTCAAGCTAAAATGTTGAAAAGGCCTCTTATCCCAAAACACTACTTTAATATTTATGACTTCGTATTTTGAAACCACATAATGCGTTTACCATACTCCTTTTAAAAATATAATACAACTCACTATAGTTGGGGTCATAGGTAAACCATATTTTCCAATTTTTTCAGGTCAGCTAGAATCTGATAGATTCTTATTAATGAGTGGTGGGAAACCATCTCGAAAGTGTGGAATCCTTTCTAGTGGCAACAACCTCTTTTTCAATGAAGATGGCTTGCGCATGTTGATGACACGAGACCTGGATTTATCACATGCAAGGTAATCATTTTTAGATGCTGTTGAAAAAAACCACATCATAATGTATAATAGCAGAACATAATCAAATCAGAAAGAAGCAGAGAGATTTCAAGGACAAGGCCTTCCATTAGAAATACTGAACTTTTCTCTTTATCAAAGCTTTCAGGAAGATACAATTTACATAATTTCTAATCTAAAATTGAGAGAGATTATTCAAAACTTAATCAGAAAGGAAACATACCTAAACAGGCAACAGTTAACATCTGGTATTTTATAAGATTGAGATTAGGAAGTAACAATGTTTAATTTACTTTAACTTCAATCAAATATTGTGGATTTATCTTTCTATATAACATACTTTTCATTAGCACTTGCACTATGTGGAAATTATTTACACTTATACCATGCTTAGTAGAAAGCTTAGTTGAAATGCAATATATCTTCAAATTATTCACAATTAATTTTATCTCCACTATCAATTTAAGTTAAAAACATTTGAAGGGGCAGCCTTATTCTTTATAAGCATCTTTCCAATGATTCACTCACGCATTCTAAGCAGTCATTTTCTAAATTGAACACAGTCACTCAGAAACAAACATTTTAAACTGGCTCAGAGGATTATGTCCTGTCAAGATGTGTATCCCTTGATCATTTGATGAGCCAAAAACTTAACAAGGAAGATAAGAAAGATGGTTTAACATGTGTAAAATGGAACCCTGACCTGATTTTGCAAATGAACAAAGAAACCATGTTTTTGTCTTTTGAAATATTTCAGAGTATCTTACAATACATCTTAACATTTTTACCCCTTCTTTTTCCTAAATGTTTCATTTATTGATTATAAATTTGATCACACTTCATAGAAAATACAGTTCTGTGAGATAATTATACAGTTACAAAAACAATATTTTATCATTATCCCACTTTAATGCATATAGTTTAATTTGATGTTCCTTATTTCAGATTTTTCTTAGCAGCTGAGTTCTCTAATTTAGAAATTATTAGGTGTTCCCAAATAAGTAAGTCTCTCATGGTTTATCTATCACTAAGTTAATACAAGGATTTTCTCAATACAAGTAGACCATATACTAAAAGTATTTCTCTGTAAATGATTATTGTTTTTACAAATGTAAACGTCACTAGACACTAACCATGTATGTTTTCATTAATCCAATGTTAAAAGCTCCATTATTTAGCTCATCTCAGTAGCATGCTGTGTAGGATTTGCATATATTGAACTGAATATGCTCCACGTAAAATCCCAATTTTTTCAGGGTCAAAAGATAAATGAATGGGGTGGGGAAGGGAACTCATGAGGAATGAATGGTTTTATATATGGTACTGATAATATTTTTATTATACATCTTAATATCTTTCCTATGTCCAGCATGCATACATTAGTGGGTATGTGTGTTGGGTTACACATGAAATTTATTCTGCATTACCAGCTAGCATCGTGGCCAGACCAGAAAGCAGCAGCTTGCCTGCCAAAGATAACATGTGAGCTAGTTTTCATTGGCACCCCAGCTGGTTGCTTGCCACTCTGTCCACCTCCCTGCCAGCTGGGAACGCTGCCACTGGCCGGCTGCCACCATTCTCAGTGGCCAGTATCATCCATCCCCAGACCCAGCAACAGTCAGAGCCTGGCACAGCCACCACCACCACCACCCCACACTCATGCTCCCTGCCCCAGCACAAAAGACAGAAAAGAGGCCCAGGCTTGACGTACCTCGTCCAAAAGATGCCTGGCCTTTCACAAAGAGGTGCTACAACCGGTGAATTTAAATGTGCCTCCCAAAGCCAGTAACATGAGATCTGAAAAACGACTGGTGAAACCTTAGAAGAGATAATCTGCCAGTTATGTGGCATAAACTACATTAATTACATTCTTCCAGTTCCAATGTTTAAGGAGTAAAATTTATCTTAAATAGATGACAACACACACTCCCACACTAAACTGCCTTTAGACCCCTCCTATCTTTTTATAGAAGAGCCAAAGGGTGCGGGGAGTGCTCAGGTCCCTCAGGCTCTTCTCTAAGGAGAGTCGCTAGACAAATACGGGTGCAGAATTGCCTTTTTTCAGACTTCACATTTAATTAACTCCCTTTCCGATTAAAAAGGGAAATCAGACTTTGAAGTGATTGCTTTGGACACTCATTAAATTGCCATATTTATCGAGGCCATTCGTTCCCCTGCATTACCCCATGTGCTTGTCTGTTGTTAAGCATGTGGATTTCTTGTGGAAGTGAAAGTCTTCAGTAACATTTACAAATGTCAGATTTGTGCAGTTCTTCATGAGACTGGGATGTGGTAAAGGCGTTCCTGACCCCAGGAGCCAACCCGTGCTCCTACAGTATTCTCTCAACGGTGGCCTCTCGTGGAGTCTTCTTCAGGAGTTCCTTTTCAGCAATTCCAGCAATGTGGGCAGGTACATTGCCCTGGAGATACCTTTGAAAGCCCGTTCTGGTTCTACTCGCCTTCGCTGGTGGCAACCGTCTGAGAATGGGCACTTCTACAGCCCCTGGGTTATCGATCAGGTCAGTCTCTTCAGGATTAACTATTTTAATTGTTGTCACTTGAGCTGAATGTGGCCTTAGAAGGCATTTAGTTCAACCTGCTTGCTCAGTAGATGAAACCCAGAACTGACAGTTGAGTGACTTGCCCAAGGGCACACGGCTAGATTAGATATGGCATTTAGCTTCCTTTCATTCTTTATTCCTTCAATTGCCTAAGCTTATAAAAATAAACAACACAACAGAAGGACTAGGTCCTGCTCATAGAGGATTCTGCCATATGGATAGAGGGACTTTATCAAGCGTGATACAACGTTATAATTCTCTGAAAAGGAAAATGTGCAAATTAGCATTGGTGCCACATGCAGTAGTTCCCAAATCCTCTTTCCTAGCCTTTGAGGAAAAAAAATGAACCAATCTCCCCCACATCCTTATAGACTGCTCCAAAGGATCTTTATACATAATAAAATGTATATCAAATAGAACTGAAAGAACCTGTTAACAAATCGTAGTGTTCATGCAAAGAATTGGAACTGAAATGCCTTAGGGTACAATTGTCCTTAAATAGAAATTTTACATGGAAAATAATCACACATAAGCCAAATTTTGCTTCTCAGCTTGGGTGCATGTCGTTTCCAAAGGCACAGTTTAGCCGGTGTAGGCTGTGAATGGTTTTGTCGATCCTCTGATTTGTTTTCTGTAGCTTCTTGCCAGATGGGCAAGCAGACATAAACAAGAGCATTGTGAAAGGCCCCTCACATCCTGCTGGCCGTCCGGTGCCAGTTCTGAGCAGGCTGACAGATCAAAACAAACAAACAAACGAAAAAGGCAGAACTTTCCATTTCTTAAAACTAAATGGAAAATTTGTGATTTTTTAAAAATACATTTCAGATTCTTATTGGAGGAAATATTTCTGGTAATACAGTCTTGGAAGATGATTTCACAACCCTTGATAGTAGGAAATGGCTGCTTCACCCAGGAGGCACCAAGATGCCCGTGTGTGGCTCTACTGGTGACGCCCTGGTCTTCATTGAAAAGGCCAGCACCCGTTACGTGGTCAGCACAGACATTGCCGTGAATGAGGATTCCTTCCTACAGATAGACTTCGCTGCCTCCTGCTCAGTCACAGACTCTTGTTATGGTGAGTATGCCATCTCCAGATAGAGGGACAGGCATGTGTGCATGAGCTTCTGTGGCTGCCTCTGTCATAGGACTACTGTGCCTCTCTGATAGACCTGTAAGTAAAACACGAGTGCACTTTGAGTCAAACCACACTGTATTCTTGAATATACTGCATGTATTAATAAATTGAGTTTTAAAAGTTGATTTTTGAAAGCAACAGAATGTGAGCTTATTTTTTAAGCATACATATGTGAAGACTTCTTTTATAAAGTAAATAACCTAAATAATAATAATTTGTAAATCCGTAAGTTTTTTAGTATCAGACTCGCAGAATAAAGGATACACTTGCAGTATTTTTCCAATAAGGGCTCTCATCAATCACATAGAGAATTCCAGGAATCAGCAATATTATTTATTTATATATATAATATGACTTATTAATATATATATTCACAGATTTAAATTCTTGGGGCATTAGATTAAACCAGTTATTGTCTCCTCTCCATATCTCCCCAAATGATGACATTTTGTTGTTCCCATTTTGCCTATATTTTTTGCCACCGTGGATCACAGCACATTCCAGGCCACCCTCACTGTGACCAATTTGCACCCCCTAGAATGAGTATGTGCATGTGTACGCTCACACATACCATGCATTCACACTCACAGACCCATCTTAGGAGAGAAAAGCTGGCATCATTTGTACACTTGGACTCTATCTGAACTTACAGACCTGTCAGGATTCTGGGTCTCCTGGTCTTTCACATCCCCATATAACTCTTCTTCCAGCAGACACAAACTAGAATGTTCACAAGGGCCTCGTTCAGTTTTAGATTCTGGGTAGCAGGGAGGCAGAAATTTGAGGAATTTGGTTATTTTCAAGGTCCTGCAGAATTCACAATTTTTAATATTCTCATTAGTCTGAATGTAATAGACATACTTTAGGAGGAATGCCAGAGATACTCTTTCTACCTCAGACACAGTCAGTCAAGATTAGATTAGTCAGTGGGGATGGAACTTGGAAAAGAGAAGACAGAAAAGTAGAAGGTGCACACCCTGTCTTCAGTAGGTACAGAGAGCCCAGTAAATCAAGTGTTCCATGGAATAGTGCTGATACAAAATGTAATGAGAACTCGAGGGAGCAAGAGATAACCAATGGTTGGCCAAAATAAGAAGTTAGGGAACATTTCACAAAGGAGCTAAGTATTAAGTGGACCTTGATGGTTGAAGTAGATTTTAAGGGTGGATGGAGAAGAAAGGACCCCCAAACTAGGCTGGAAGGAGAAGCAAAGAAGCAGATGTGGGGTTCTTCTAAAACTGAGAGCAGACCAGCCTCAACAGGTCCGGTCTGCATCTAATGGAGAAGAGCACAGTGTGGTGATTTTGAAAACAGTCTAGACTCTTACTCCCTTCTTCACATAGAAAGTAGAGGAGAGCCCAAAGAAGTAAGTTATCACATGGTCAATCTGCAGCAGCACCAACCAGGACCAAAATTTTGCCCTCGTAAGCCCAGTCACACGTACTTTCTATACAAGCCGGTGCAGCCTCCTGAGAGAGGAAATGAATTATATTATGAAAGAGTAAAGTGGCTGAGTGGAGTTGGAAACAAATTAAGAAGCGCCTTAAAAGGCAGACGTGGGGATTTGTGCTTGGTAAGGTCATGAACAGGAGAGCACAAGTGCAGAGGGGTGACATGATATGTTTCACGAAGATTAGCTCCAGAGCCAATGAAGGTGGGTAGAGAAGAATTCCAGTAGAGAAACCGCAGTGGTCATCTCTGTAGGAAGCAATGTGGACTTGCACTATGTGGCATGAAGAGACATGGAATGGATAAAGTTGATAAGAGATAATGAGGAAAAAAAAAAAGCAGCAGATATCAGGACTGAGTTGAACATAGAGGGTAAAGGAGACAGAAAAGTAAAATTTCTAAAATAACTTCTAAATTGTGTTTTTTCTTAACAACCTCTTATACCAATGGCTAAAATCACTTCTAAATTTTGGACCCAGAAAACCAATGTAAAAGTATTGCCATTGATAAAATGTGGTAGTTAAGAGGAGATGTTTGTTAATGAGGGAAAATGGTGAGTTTTTCTTAATTCAAGTGAAAGGACTTCTAAGTGAAGATATCCTTTAGTGAAGATGACACACAGTATAGAAAGCTGGAACTGTGTCTCTACTGCTCATCACAGCGCACCCAGCATCCAGCACAGTGCCAGGCTCAGTAGACACAAACTCTATTTCGAGATGTAAAACCAGGAAATTTGGGGCACAGAGGTGATCGCTGAATCAAGAGTGTACTTGTAGAATAGATGGCCAGAAACAAGGTGTAGAAGAATGCCCATAGCTGGGCAAGTTAGCAAAGGAGTCAGAATAAAAGACAGGAGACTCAGAATAATGTCCCTCAAAATAAAAGAACATTTCAAGAATCAGGGAGTAATCAATAATGTCCAATGCTGTTAGGAGGCAAGCACCATGAAGACTGAGACCAGGCCATTGTATTTACCTAGAAACCTTAGGGCAGTGTGTGGTCTCACACTGACTGCATGGGAGAATCACCTGGGAAGCTTTAAAGCTCCTGACACCTTGGCCATGCCCCAAAAGACTTCAATCAGAATCTCTGGTAGGGAGACTCAGGAATCAGTCGTTTCTAAAGGTATCCAGGTGATTTCAGTGTGCAGCCAAAACTGAGAACCACAGCCTTCAGAAGGGAGGTGGGGACTGAGGCAGCTCATAAAGTGAATAGGGAGAGAGAAATATAAGATGGGGGTATGGGCTGAATGTTCCAGAAGAAAAAGGAAAGAAATAAATATCTTTCCTTAGACCCACAACCTGATGGCATGCATTGGCACATATTCCATGGCCTTCAACTTGCTCCTTAAACCCCTCAGATTTCCATATTTTATTTATATTCTATAACACAGCAGAGCAAGATATATAAGCAAAAGTTTATAATTTCTAAGAAGTTTCACCCATACCAGGGGCAAAATTGACATTAGTTATTCAGGATTCCTATAAAATGGTCAAAACTTGAGAAGTCTGCTCAATGTATTAACTGTTTGAACACTAATTATTAAAATATATAATATGTTCCTTATTTGTATGTTAACCATTAAATAAACTATATTAATTTATAAGTATTATACTATATTAAATTATATACCATTTAAATGATATGTTTGTGATATATATTCTATCACTATAATATTACAAATATATCATAGCAATTATATGCAGCTACTCAAATACTATAACTGTATATGAAGCAATACTTTTGTCACGATGATTGTTCCAAAAGCTTTTCATTCTAAGATGTGATTCAGGAAAATTTATGTTTCATTTGATCATATCCCCTTCAAAGTTATTTCAACATGGAAATTTAAAAATAATAACTAGTAATATACAGAGAGAAAAACTAGGAAGCATTTCAAAGTAGGAAATATAAATACAGGGAAAAAATCAAACTGACATTTGAATGAAACTAAAACATACAGAAATATGATAAGCAAGTATGGTTCTTGGGTCTGCAGATATATGTTTGTATCCAAAATAATGTTTCGTGTTTCAGCGATTGAATTGGAATACTCAGTGGATCTTGGATTGTCATGGCACCCATTGGTAAGGGACTGTCTGCCTACCAATGTGGAATGCAGTCGCTATCATCTGCAGCGGATCCTGGTGTCAGACACTTTCAACAAGTGGACCAGAATTACTCTGCCTCTCCCTCCTTATACCAGGTATGGATGCTTCTACATGTTCGCCACATGCTTCTATGTATAGTGAGCCCAAATGTGATAAAATTTGGCATGTCAAGTTTAATGAGATATGTGAGGATTTTGTTACTTGCTAATGGTATTGCCATGTATGAATTATTAAGGCTGCCTTTTTTTTTTCTAATTGTTTTCCTTCTGTTTCTTTTTATTATTATCATTATTATTATTATTATTATTATTATTATTATACTTTAAGGTCTAGGATACATGTGCATAACTTGCAGGTTTGTTACATATGTATACTTGTGCCATGCTGGGAACCAAGTTGGAAAACACTCTTCAGGATATCATCCAGGAGAACTTCCCCAACCTAGTAGGGCAGGCCAACATTCAAATCCAGGGAATCTTAAGGCTGTCTTAATAAGTAAAACAGAAACCAGTTTTTATCATGACATTATTCCACATTTTCCCAAAAGCCAGGCCTTTACTGACTTTTAACTCTAATATTTTTAAAGTATGAACTACAAAAGAAAACAGTGGCTGCATCACTTCGCTTCTCCAACTTAATTCAGAGATGCCCAGACAAGTCATTTAAAATAGGCCCACTGGATCCAGAATAGACTTAAACAGGGTCTGTTTTCTGCTAGTGAGGCTGCTGTAAATATAGGAGTGAGTGATGTCATACAAATGAAGGTAGCAAATAAATGTACATTAAAATTATGTCTGCTTTTAAAATTTTATTTTGGACATTATCTTAAGAATTATCTGAAGTGTTTCTAGTGAAAAATATAAAAGAAGTGTTTCATTCTTGTCTCTATGGAAAGGGACCAGGGCTTAACAAAATTGCCTGGTACGGAAGGATCACTTGAGACCAGGAGTTCAAGGCGAGCCAGGGAAACACAGCAAGACCCCATTTCTACAAAAAATTAGTCAGGCATGGTGGTATATGCCTGTAGTCCCAGCCACTCAGGAGGTTGAGGCAGAAGGATCACTAAAGCCCAGGAGTTTGACGGTGCAGTGAGCTATGAGCATGCCAGTGCACTCCAGCTTGGGTGACAGAGCCAGACCCTGTCTCAAAAAAAATATATATTAAAAATTAAAGTAAATAAAAATAAAATTGCCTAGTAAATTCTGATAAAGAAGTTAAATCTAAATTATCTGTGCATTTCCACTCCTGTTTGAGTAAAGCACAGAATTAACTTTGCCTAGTGGAATGGTGTTACATGACACTCTCTTTCACCATCTAAACTAGGTGCTAATTATAGGAAAGCTTTAACATCTTGATAGAAACTTCTATTTCCTCCAAGACAATGGTTTTCAGTTGCTGCATTAAGAAAGAAGCAAAGCAACCAATCCAGTGTGGGGAACAGGAGTTATAGTTTGGGCTCACTATTGTTTTGTCATCCCACAAATGAAGAATGAATAAATTTTCCTAGCAAATGACCATAAAATTCAACCATTCATCTAGGGCATAACATTTCTTAGAATTATCATAAATGGGATGGTTTCAGTTACTAACAGCCTAGGGCTGCTTTACAATTGCTGGCTCAGAGGTACGAGACTATATTAACTGTCAGCAGAGTTGCCAAGTTTAAATGAGATACGTGAGATTTTGTTGCTCATTAAAGGTGTTGCCATGCATGAATTATTAAAGTGATCTTAATAAGTAAAATAGAAAAAAAACTCCATTAAGGCAACAGTCTTTTAAGTCTTTATGAATTCTGTGAATTATTACACAGCTACTCAGTCACATTTTGCAAATAAGCGACATTCTAAGATTTACTCCAGCTAGTCATTATGCCCTTGAGTCTTTTACTCAAGAAAAGTAATTATTTCTCATCTTTTAATCTATCTTTTAATTGTCTCTTGTACATACTCACAAGAATTTTGACCCTTTCAAATGTTATTTGAAAAATCTGATGAGCATCCATTTCCCCCGTTCTGTACTGAGAATAAGCAGTTTGTTTATTATATTACCCTCAAGGCTCATGTACACTTGTCTTAAAGGTGACACCGACTTGTAACAAGGCCCTTTGGGTAATTTAAAAAGAAATGTGCATGGAGGGAGCCCAAGCCAGACTCACTTCTCTGCCATATACCAAAGATCATTAGAACAATATGCCAGTCTCAGAGTTACTTGTTTCAAACACGAGTAAACATATCTATACTACATCTACTTTTACATTCGGTTATTTGGTAAATATGGTGTTTCCTTGTTTTAAGTTAAAATTACTGTCTCTGTTACCTGGAAATGTGTTGAAATGTCAATGTTTATGTGGTCCAGCAGGCCAGAATTGAGTATTTCAGTTTGTAGCTCTTAGCTATAAAAAACACATGATGCTGACAACTTAAAGGCATGTGCTCAGTAAGGGTCAGGAATGACTGTGACCATGTCACAACTGCAGCCTTGTCTACTCAACACACGACCATAAGGCTAGGATCCCAGTATTGTTGGCACAGTAGTAATGAGTGCCAGCTGAGGTTGGCTGGTCACAAACTGACGTCAAACCATTCACCAAACTAAAATGGTCACTAGTCATCGGTAGCAATTATTCATTCAGTCACTCTTTAAACAAATATTTTTTAACTGTTTAATTATGTGCTAGGCCTATGAGGGAGCTGAACTGATCCCTGACTCAAAGAGCTTTTAATTTGGTGGGAGAGGAGTATTGGCCATAAATCACCAATAATCACAGGAGTAAATATAAATTCAATTGTGATAAGTGATGGAAAACAGGTACATGATGCTCTAAGTTTCTATATTGGAGGGTGATGTGACCTGTCAAGAAAGCCAGGGAATGCTTTCTTAAGAAAAGGATACTTGAGGTAAGACATGAAGGATGAATGTAAGTTAACTAGGTAAAGTGTAAGGGTAGGAGTGTTCCAAACAAGGACAGTAGCCAATTGTAGGAGAGGGCAGGTGTATTTGAGATGTTGAATATATGGATCAGATAAAGAGAGGAGCAAGGTGAGGTATGAGATGGTGTCAGACCATGAAGACCATTGTAGGTTGTATTAAAGATTTGGAGGTTCATTATAGGAACACTTAAACGCCTGTTTAAGTGTTTGGCAATAGGGAGACATGAACAGATTTGCATTCAGAAAAGCTGCTTCTTTTTTTCTTATTTCCAGCTTTTAAGTTCAGGGGCACATGTGCAGTGTGTGTAGGTTTGTTACATAGGTAAACATGTGCCATGGTGGTTTGCTGCACAGGTCATCCAATCACTTAGGTACTAAGCTCGGCATCCGTTAGCTATTCTTCCTGATGTTTTCCCTCCTCCCACCCCCGACTTTCCAACAAGCCCCAGTGTGTGTTGTCCCCCCGCTCATGTGTCCATGTGTTCTCATTGTGCAGCTCCCACTTGTGGGAGTCAGAACATGTGGTATTTGGTTTTCTGTTCCTGCATTAGTTTGCTGAGGATAATGGCTTCCAGCTCCACTCACATCCCTGCAAAGGACATGAGCTCATTCCTTTTTATGGCTGCATATACATGGTGTATATGTACTGCATTTTCTTTATCCAGTCTATCATTGATGGGCTATTAGGTTGATTCCATATCCTAATGTCCACAAACATTAGGTTGTCGTGAATACTGCTGCAATGAACATATGTGTGTGTCCATAATAGAATGATTTATGTTCCTTTGGGTATACACCCAGTAACGGGATTGCTGGGTCGAATGCTATTTCTGCCTCTAGGTCTTTGAGGAATTGCCACACTGTCTTCCAAGTGATTGAACTAATTTACACTCTCATCAACAGGGTAAAAGCATTCCTTTTTCTCCACAACTTCGCCAGCATCTGTTGGGTTTTTTTAACTCTCATAGTAGCCACAGAAAAGCCCATTCTAAACAGAAAACAAATAGAGGATAAGAGTAGATGTAAAGAGGCTCTTGCAGAAATAATAAATGCCAATGGTACAGGCAGTAGACATGAAGAGAAGTGGAGAAAGTCAAGAGACATGGGAGGCAATGAAACTGACCAAGCTGGGTCAGTTTGAGGGACGTGGGAGCTTGAGGGAAAGGGCAGTGCTGAAGATGACTCCCTGGTCTCTGAGTTGCAAAACTGAAGGGATGCTGCTGCTCCTCACTAGGAAGGGAACAGTGAAACTAAACACAAGATACATCACGCTCTGCTCCAGACATTGCTATGTTAAAACCTAAATAATTGAAGTAGATAGATTCATAGTTTCTATTCCTTGCCATACACATTAGTTAAGTTAGATCTTCGTAAAAGAAGATTTACAAATAAATGAACAAAAAGCATTGTAGCATAGTGAGGGGGGTTCTGCCTTTTCACCCGTATGAGCTTTTAAGCAAGTTACTTTGTGTTTCTAAACTTCAGTTTCTTCATCTGAAAAGTGGAGATCGTTTTTACCATATGAAAATCTCATAAATGTGCATGGAAGTGTTGAGAACATTGTCAAGATTTATTAAAAATGAAAATTATTTCTACTTTTATGAGTTAACCACATAATCACACTTGTTAACCATAACACAGGTTTATTATCAGACTTCAACCTCAGACTAAGAAGTTTTCCTAAGTCACAGCTTAATCTTGAATGAGAGTGAGCCCATGATAATGGATAGGGCACCATCTTAAATTCTTGCGCTGGAGGAGGTTACAACCTATTTAAGGAAAATTAAACATATACCCGAGAAACAACTGAAAAATAATACCTGCTGTATATAATTTAATGCTTCGCTGACGAATGGGCTAGAAATGCTGCAGGTATCAAGAAATGGGAGATGATATTGAATGCCAGAATTCGAGTGTTTCTTGGAAGAGGTGGGGCCTGGCCTTGAAGGATGGCTAGGAATTAGGTGGGTAAATGAAAAGAGCACTCTGAATCAGGGGAACAATGTGGACAGTGCAAGCATACATAGGTATGGGGCTGGGGGAAGCGCGTGAGTTGCCGATTCAAGCAGAGGGCTCATATCTGGAAGCTATGACAAGATGCTGGTTCGTAGAGTTGGGTTAACTTATAGCAGTCATTGGAGCAAGGCAAAGTTTAGATTTGTAGGCAAAATGAACTGTGGTGGGTTTGAGCTGAAAATATTCTTCCAAGAAAAAAATTGGGACAACAGACAGATTCACATAAGAGGAGGTGGCAACGGTGTTGTGACAATAACTTCTAAGTGAAGTAACAAGTCTGGGCTACAGCTGAAGGAATGAGGCAGATATGACAGAACATTTCAAAGAAAGAATTGATTAAAACCCAGCCACTAATTTCTCCTTCTCCATTACACACGTCAAGAGATGACTCTAGAGTTTGAAGCCTAGTAAAATAGTGAGAAGATGTGAGGAGCAAGCTAAAGTTGATTCCAGGAGGGACAGTATGGCAAATTTAGTCAAATGATGCTGGATTACATGTGATGGCTCGAGGTACAAATGAAAATGTCCATTTGACAGAGACATGAAGATCTGAGCCCAAGAGAAGATAATGAACTTCGGAGGCATAAACATAGAGTAACAGGCAATGCTGTAAAACTGCACCTGTCTCCATAAGAGAGTGTTTAAAAAGGTGGGGGGGGGACTAAATTTAATAGCAGAAAGAGCAGAAATGGCCAGCAAGGGGGCTGAGAGGATTCAGGCAGAGAGAAGATTCAGAATAACATGGCATCCAGAAGCCAGGTGAGAGGAGATTAACAAGCAGGAAAATATGGCCTTCAATGACATAAACTATAGAGAGTAGTGAATTAAAAAGTTTCACAAAAGCTTTACTGGATTTTTCAATTTGAGAGAATGAGTGACCTTCGAAAGAACAGTTTCAGTAAGATACTGGAAATAAATACAGCTTGTCTGGCACCAGAGGCCATGGGCTTAACCACTATATTAGTACTGCCTCTTCATTGCTTGCCTAAGAGAGATGGTCCGAGGAGAAACAGGAAGGCAGGAATGCCAGGAGTTCTTGAGAGAGACTGAAAAGGAAGAGAGGAAAATGCCAACATCAGTTTCATAGCCCCTAATCTGAATCTGCCTCCTCCTCCTTACTAACCCCAGACCTAAAAATAACAGGTGGCTCAAATAGCATGTGTTCTTGAATATCACCTTAGACCCAGGGTGAGTCAGTGGAAGGGCAGGTAACCCAAATCCACCGAGAAAGGGAGGGGAGTGGCCACTGAAAGGCTCAGGTGTGACTTGGGTATTTTAAGTCACAGTTTGAAGATGATCTATTCCCTTCTACTAGCCCTAATGACCTAGCTGATAGCACCTTCTTTAAAGATTAACTACACTTTGGAAGCCCAGGTGGCTTTAGCCACAGCATGGAAGCTGCAGGAAGTTCTAAGGAAAGGTGCTGTGAACAAAAAAGGGCAACATTGTGAAAGAATTGGGGGAAAGAGATGGGGAGGGGAGGCTATAACACTTTCAGGTAAACAAATTTAGAGAGGTTTTTTTGGGTTTTGTTTTTTTGTTTTAAATGGAGTCTTGCTCTGTCACCAGGCTGCAGTGCAATGGCACGATCTCAGCTCACTGCAAGCTCCACCTCCCAGGTTCAAGTGATTCTCCTGCCTCAGCCTCCCGAGTAGCTGGGACTACAGGCACACATTATGACGCCCAGCTAATTTTCCTATTTTTAGTAGAGACGGGGTTTCACCATGTTGGCCAGGATGGTCTCGATCTCTTGACCTTGTGATCCACCCACCTTGGCCTCTCAAAGTGCTGGGATTACAGGCATGAGCCACTGCGCCAGGCCATATTCTTTACTTTAACAAAGCGTATTGGCTGGGTGCAGTGGTTCACGCCTATAATCCCAACACTTTGGGAGGTTGAGGCAGGTGGATCACCTGAGGTCATGAATTCGAGACCAGCCTGGCCAACATGGTGAAACCCCATCTCTACTAAAAATACAAAAATTAGCTGGGCGCGGTGGTGCATGCCTGCAATCCCAGCTACTTGGGAGGCTGAGGCACAAGAATCGCTTGAACATGGGAGGCAGAGATTGCAGTGAGCTGAGATCGTGCCATTGTACTCCAGCCTGCATGACAGAGCAACATAAGACTCTGTCTCAAAAAAATAAAATAAAAAATAAAGTGTACAATTCAATGTTTTTTAGTCATTACTAAATAAAAAACAAAAACACAGGGTTGTTGAAACCATCACCACAGTGTAATTTTAGAATATTTTGTCCCCGCTAAAAGAAATCCTATACTTAATAGCAGTCACTCCCCACCCCTCACCCAGCCCTAGGTAACCACTAAGCTATGTTCTTATTTGCCTGTTCTAGGCAGTTCATAGAAATGGAATTATACAATGTGTGTTTGTTTTACAATTGGCTTCCTTCATTTAGCATCAAAGTGTAGTGTGATATATTGTGGAATGTACCAGCTTCTCATTCCTCCTTACAGCTGATTAACATTCCATTTTATGGATATGCCACATTTTATCTATCTGTTCATCACTTAATAGGCTCTTGGGTTCCTTCCACCTTTTATGCTGCTGTGAACCTTTCTGTGCAAATTTTATGTGGATGTATGTTTTCACTTTTCTTGGCTATATACCTAGAGGTGGAATTGCTGGTAATTATGTTCAACATTTTGAGACACTGACAACCTTTTATCCACAGCAGCTGTACTCTTTTACCTTCCCACCAGCAATGCAGAGGATTCTAATTTCCCATATCCTTACCAGCACTTGTTATTGTCTTTTTGACTGTTGCCATCTTCATGGGTGTGAGGTTATATCTCATTGTGGTTCTCATTGACATTTCCCTAAAGGCTGATGATGTTGGGCTTCTTATCCTGTGCTTATTGGCCATTTATATATCTTCTTTGGAATATTCTTCAACTTTGTCAAAGAAGATAGGCTAATACAAAGAAACGGGCTAGTGGAGGAAATTTTATGCGAAACATAAAGGAAGGGTCTTGGCTTGCAAGGCAAATAGACACACATTTTGAAATGGGCTGACATCACAGAGTCAGTTGCTCAAACACACAGGGCCAGGGGCTTCAGCTCCGAAGCTGACACAAAAGTCAAAACACATACAGCTGCAACACATACAGCCTCCCATAGCTTAACAACTGTTCATATTTACAGGTAATGATAAGGGTAGGATGATTTTGTGGAGGTCGCAGTGGAGTTTTGAAAGATTTACTTAATGAGAACACAAAGTAATCATGAACCAAGAGATCCTTGCCTTGTTTCAGTTTTGTTAGTGAATCAGTGTGAGACTTAGGTCACTGGGCGTCATCATTGTCTTTGGTAGAATGGCATTGTTAGGCTAGATTTTCTAGGCTTAAATATTTTATGTATCTCTTTCGAAGTAAAAGATATTTCAGGGAAGGAAGAAGAGGTTTAAAACATTGTGTTCCTTTCAAAGGGCTTTTTCTCATGATGACGATGACAGTGAGGACTTCATAGGTAGAGTCATTCTGAAGAAAAGAGCAAAAATGAAGACTCTGTAATGTGTAGTGAAATCTGTTAAAAGGTGCGGAGGTAGTGTGGAGGGAGATACCTGGGACACCAGTGAGAGGAACCATACTATTAACAGTAATATTTTAACTACTTAGCAATGGATATCTATTAAACAAAACTGATGTAACACTTACTACATACTGTAGATGGGGAAGAAATGGTGTAACTCCACAAAAGAAGCAAGAGGAGACAGTTCACGAATATGGAAAAATGAGAGATCTTCTCTGGGACCATTTTTCCCCCAACTCCAAGAAGTAGCAGCTGATGGTGGCCATCATTCTAAAGATAAATGACAACACCTGCCGAGGAACTCCACCAAGACACTCGTAGGTCTTGGTAAACAAGAACTAATTAATTTTCACAACACCCTTGTGAGGCAGAAGGTAGCATCTTCCCAGTTTTACTGACAGGGAAGCGTCAGCACATAAACATAAGTGATGTGGCCCCTTCACACAGTGGAGCTGTGACAGGGCTGGGAATAAGAAGTCCTGGCAATTCAACTTCCAAACTCTCATTTTTAACTTATATTCCAGTTCTTAGTGAAAATGTTTCCTCTTCTTACAAATTAATATTGGATAGTATGTGTATCCTTGTTTGATGGGTACATAATTACTAGGTGTAGTTATTCCTAAGAATATGAAATCATCACATCTGAGAAGGAGCCTTAAAAATCATCTCATTAAACTCCCTTATTATACATGTTTAGTTACTCACCGTGGACATAGAACCTACTAGTGCCAGAGTACAAATGAAAGCCCTCACTTATCTTTACTCCTGAGGGGCCAGCTCCCATGTTAGTACATTTCTCATGTAGTTTCTTACCGTTTCCTTTTCTTTGAAATGCCAGAGAGTTGCACAAATTGAAAATGTCAGCGTTGGAAGTCCCCATAAATGCTATCAACTCCAACAATGTATCTGGCTCTTAAATCTTCCGTACAGTTTCTCTAAGTGGTTGCCCACATTGTGATTAAACACAGCCAATGCTCAGTAAACCCATGCCACCTCTCAGCTGTGGGAAAGCTGTTTGCCCCCTTTAACAGCCATCAAATCACCACCCCTCCACAGCTGACACCAGGCCCTGCCCATCTACCCTACAGGATATCTTTTGTAGGGTGTTTTGGTCTTCCTGAGCATCTTTATTACTACGAACTGAATAGCCTTTCAGCAAATGTTTACGAAGCTCCATCTGTAGGTGCCACCAACAATAAAATGATAAATAAGGAAAATAATCTAACAGGAAATTACATATGAATAGGCACTTTTAAGACAAGGTGACCAGGGCTTTGGTGAAGTATGTGTAAGATATTAGAGGAACAAAGAAAGTTTATTACTTACCTACTGTCTATAAGCACTGAGGATACAAAACGGTATTCCCCTAAGGGATACAGAGATATTCTCTGCCCTTCAGAAGCTTATACTCTAAAAAAAATATATATATATATATGTGTGTGTGTGTGTATATATATATATGTGTGTGTATATATATATATAAATAAATAAAAATGTTGGTGCTGAGTAATTATGTTTTATGGAAATATGGTATTCCACTATGTTAATTATAAGTTGCTGCTGCAAATAAACAGAGATAGCTATAAATAAATTTAGATAAATTTAGTCATTAAAAATAATTTATCAGCAAAACCACTGAGTTGCACAATTTGTGGGCATGGGTGCATTTCCACATTGCTTACTGTGAGAATGGAAGCCCCTGGATACCAACTTCCTGGGCCTTTAGAACACCTACTAAGCTCTAGGTGCTGTACATGAAGTCTATGATGTTGAGCAAAAAGGAATCAACCCTGCCCTGTTCCTTGTAACTTACCGTTCAAGAAAGAGACAGACATGTATCAAATATGTATGCAAATAAATGTATAACTGTAATTTTGACAAATACTATAAGAGGAAAACAACAGTTGCTATGAGAGAGAACAGCATGGAAGAAACATCATTTTAAAAGGGGTCAGGAAGAAAACTTCTCTGTGAGGACCTGACATTTCCTCTGACACCCAAAGGACACACAGAAGTTAACCAGGCAGAAAGAGAGGAAGGGAGGGAGAGGCAGAGAGAGAGAGAGAGACAGAGATAGAGAAAAAGAGAACATGCAGGCAGAAAGGTGGGAATGAGTTTGGTGCACTTTGGGACCTGAGGGGAGAAACAGTACTCCAGAAACCAGTGATCATGATGAGGGAGGGAAGCAGAGGCCCAAGTTCAGGCAGATCTCAGGCAGGACCTTGTGGGCCAAGGAGAGGACTGGGGGTTTCGGTAAAATGCAGTGGAAAGTGACAGGAGTTTGTTAGGCAGAGATCACTCTGCTGGGGGAACATGAAGAAGCTGGGAAGCAAGCCAAATTATGGAGAAACCGGTTTGTACAGACGTTCAACAGACATGTATCGGACTGACCTCTTTATTTCAGAGTGAAGATTTTAGTCCTAGTCTGTTTCTTCTCCATTTTCTAAACTTATAGAAATATTTTCATTTGGAAAATGCAAACACATTCCTGTTGTTTGGTCTTTTGTCCTGCCTTAAACAGATATTTCCTCAGTTGAATGACTAATGGTCTCTTAATGACAGAACATATATGGATCAATAAACACAAATGGGTTCCTCTAAAAGTCTTTTCATGTTCAATGCACTTGAGCCTGAGGCATTGCTTGGATTTGACTGCCATCTAGTGCCTCCGAAAACACGTGTTTTTGTGTTTCTGAGCAAGACACTCCCCAGAACTGTGTGAATGAGCAAATATATTTCTTCCTCTGGAATGGGAGAACCTCTGTTTTAGCTTTACTTATATCGCTTTTGTGTCGATGTAAAGTAAGTCTGGTCTCATTTATTATGCTCTCTCTTTTCTCTGTATAATTTTCTCTGTCCAATTAGAAAGCAAGTGGGAAGCTGAAATCCAGCCCATGTTCTGTTCCCAAACCAAATGCAGAGGGGTTGCAGCGGCTCGGGGATGGTCATCTTTTCTGATTTTGCACTTACAAGTTAGCAGCAGCTCTGGTGTCACTCCATGGTACTTCCCACACGAAATCCAAGGCTCATGGCTCCTCTGAGGCTTCCAGTTTTAGGATTCATTTTTGTTTCTGACTGTCGGTTCTTTACAAGACTCAGAAAGATCACTGGGCTAAAATATATGATCAAGCTATCAGTTTGGTTGGTTTGGTTTGACTATAAACAATGTTTTGTATAGAATATTGTAATAATGGCCAGCCAGGCACAGTGGCTCGTGCATGTAATCGCAACACTTTGGGACACTGAGGTGGGCAGATCACTTTAGGTCAGGAGTTCAAGACCAGCCTGGCCAACATGGTGAAACCCTGTCTCCACCAAAATACAAAAATTAACTGGGTATTGTGGTGCATGCCTATAATCCCAGCTACTCAGGAGGCTGAGGCAGGAGAATTGCTTGAACCCGGGAGGTGGAGGCTGCACTGAGCTGAGATGGCACCACTGCGTTCCAGCCCAGGCAACAGAGCAAGACTCCATCTCAAAAAAAAAAAAAAATGTAATAATGAACGTTCTTTTCAGAAAAGAAGTAGGAATGTACATGCTTTTGTGTTACACTTCTCCATGCACTTATTCAAACATACTGGAACACATTTTCTTTTCCACAGCATCTTCATTAAAATTCTCATCTTCTTCAAAGGTCCCAAGCCACTCGTTTCCGCTGGCATCAACCAGCTCCCTTTGACAAGCAGCAGACGTGGGCAATAGATAATGTCTATATCGGGGATGGCTGCATAGACATGTGTAGTGGCCATGGGAGATGCATCCAGGGAAACTGCGTGTAAGTCGATTTTTTTTTCTTCCTTCTGTTGAAAGCTCCTGATTCACATTCCATCTAGGAGATTTTTCTGTAACTGGTTTTTGAATCACTCCCATGCTTCCTTAAGTTATACATTTTTTTCTGAAATATGATCTTGAGCTAACAGTGAAGTTGATGGATACTGTATCTTCATTCTTGCTTAGAGATTAGGAACTGAACAATAGCTATCTTGTCAGGAGATGGATGAATTATAATTAACTATATTTTATTTCCTTCTGTGTTTCTGCAATACACTTGAGCCTTGAAAATAACATTAGAAAAGGTTCAGGAGTTCAGTAAGTTCTGGCCAAAACTAATACATCATAAGTATTTTTCTCACTTAGGTCTGAATATATGTAAGGATATGCATTTGTTGTTGTTTGTTTATATTGCCGTGTTGTTTGCCTAAGAAAGTATGTAGATGTCTGGTCAATTTACCAGAGGTACTTAATGGACAGGCCTATTATATTACTCTTAGAGAACCTCAGCATATTTGGAATAATTTAAATGAAGGGGGGGGTGTGTGTGTGTATGTAAAGCATAGAGACCCATGGTGTGTGGGCCTCTGTACTGTATTTTCGAGATTATCCTGTTTAATGGGGAAGTATGAATGAAGATGCTTTCCCCATACACCTGGGAAGTCTATTTTTGGCTAATGATTTTAGCCCATACCCAGGACAACCCTTGAGACCCCTGAGCCTCCTAGTCCTATATTCATGTTCCCTTCCACCCTAAACAGGGAAGTCAGTCTTTTGATAAGAAGCAACAGTTATTGTCCAAAGTATCTTCTGCTGTTAGAACCATAGCCCCTTGGATTCCTAAGTGGCTCAAAGCCTCTGTTAAAAAGACCAATTTCGTAAATTATTCGGACCTACCAGTTTACTTTGGCAGCTCCCATTGTTTATCAGCCATTCAGAGCTCTGTGATATAAGAGATGGGCCTTTAGTAGACTCTTCGAAGTTGCTTCTTCCTCTTCACCTGTAACGTTGAATCACTACCTTAGGAAATGTTAGAGTTAGTTAATTCATAGATTATTTGTAACCTAAAGCACAGTTAAGGAGAGCAGGTGAATTCTGGCAAGCTCTCTGAAAATCAGTAACTTTTCATCATCTTGGACTAGGAAAAGAGTAGTCTTCACTAATTTGAGAACAAGCTTGCAGGGGCTTTGTCTGATGTTGACTTTTCCTCTCTCCTGCTCTGCACCCAGCTGTGATGAACAGTGGGGTGGCCTGTACTGTGATGACCCCGAGACCTCTCTTCCAACCCAACTCAAAGACAATTTCAATCGAGCTCCATCCAACCAGAACTGGCTGACTGTGAATGGAGGGAAATTGAGTACAGTGTGTGGAGCTGTGGCGTCGGGAATGGCTCTCCATTTCAGTGGGGTGAGTGTTTGGCTGCTGGTTATTCATTTCTGCTTCTCTTAAGTTCCTTCCAAATAGCTGACTCTCTTCTGAAGTTTAATGGGTAAACCAAGATGCAGAGTTAGTTACCCTAAATGTACAACCCTGATCTGAACTTGCAACTTTATACAAATCTTTATACTATAAAGATAACTTTATACTATACTTTATACTAAGTAATCAGAAAATAAATATAGTATAACTTTATGCTATGCTTTATACTAAAGAATCAGAAAATACTAATCATTCCCAGGATTTTTCTACCACAAATCAGTTGAGACAATTTAATTATTCAGGGTAGTGTCAGCACAGGGCATATTTAAGTACACATTATAAAAGAATGTGAGTGAATGTTTATCTTGGAAAAGAGCACTTGTGCAATCTTCCATCTGCATGGAGCCCTTTTAATTGACAACTCTTGAGCTTGCAACAGATTTTGCATTTAAGGAGCCAAAAATCTGGAAAATGAGCTGCAATGGTTCCTGAATTTATTAACAACAATGAATCATTTTTATAGATTATCCAGGAAAGAATAATTATTAGACATTACTAGACATTTGTAGGTGTAGCGTATTATCTTGTGAGTGACAGCAGCAAGGTTCGAAACTTTCTTTGAGAAATGTTATAGTCACTCTACTTTTCTGCCAAAGGCGACTCTGTTTAAAATACAATTTCTTTTATACCATGATTAGCTAGACAAATTAGTGTTGTAAAATAACAAATTTACTGCCAGCTCTGTATTTCCTTAGCATGCCCTACCTTAGAGTTTACATTTGTGCCAATGAAGTGCATTATTTATATTCAACATTTTAGCTCGAGTAACAAGATGACATATAGCATATAGGCTTTTTATAATCATCAACACTGACAAAGAATGCAGTGTTCAGGATACTTTTTCTCACTTAGAACTAAAAGTAGTTTTTCACATATGTTCAACTAAAAAAAATCCACATATCAACATTAATAAATTAATACAGATGCCATTAAATTATGTTAAAGTGTAAATTTAAAACATTACAATAATTAGAGATTATCTCTATAATTATAAAATTTCCAGATGTGGCTATTTTTAAATTTCACATTAAAATAGTCATCTAATTACAGGCACAGTGGCTCACGCCTGTAATCCCAGCACTTTGGGAGGCCGAGGTGGGCAGATCACCTGAGGTCAGGAGTTCAAGACCAGCCTGGCCAACACTGTGAAACCCCATCTCCATTAAAAATACAAAAATCAGCCGGGTATGGTAGCACACATCTGTGGTCCCAGCTACTTGGGAGGCTGAGGCAAGAGAATCACTTGAACCCAGGAGATGGAGGTTGCAGTGAGCCAAGATTGCACCACTGCACTCCAGCCAGACTCTGTCTCAAAAAATTAAATAACAATAATAATAAAATAGTCATCTCAGCATGCTATTTTCTTAGTGGTTGATTCATTTGTAAAAATCTAATAAATGTCTGAAAATAACTGGAGAGAGTTTAATAAAAATAAAGGACAGTTATCTTAGTTCCAGCTCTCATCTTGCTTATGAAAAATAAAAAACAGCCGAGACAACTTGGAAATGTGTCCTGGGCTGCAGTACTCAACCTTGGCCCAAATAAACTTTCATATTAAAAAAAGGAAAAATAAAAAGAGAAAATCATCTTGGAATACGTTGTTCTCTGTAAATAAGTCTTGAATGCCGAAATTTCAAAGTTCAGCAAACATGTGCTAGGTACCTACTGTGTACTAGGCAAAATACTAAGAGCCCACATAGTAAGAAACAGGGTCAGAAAATCAGTGCTACAATACTGTGTGGCTTGTATTACAAAATAAATATTAAAAGAAAGGAAATACCAGCACTTTGGGAGGCCGAGGAAGGTAGATCATTTGAGCCCAGGAGTTCAAGACCAGCCTGGACAACATGACGAAACCCTGTCTCTACAAAAAATTAGCTAGACATGGAGGCATGCACCTGTAGTCCCAGCCACTTGGGAGGCTGAGGTGGGAGGATCGCTTGAACCCAGGAGGTCAAGGCTGCAGTGAGCTGTGATGGTGCCACTGCACTCCAGCCTAGATGACAAAGCAAGACCCTGTCTAAAAAATAAAAAAAAAAACCATAGAAAATCTATAACCTGCAACTGAGATTCCTTATCACTGTTTTTTGTTGTTTCATTTTACTTCTTTTTCTTAGGGTTGTAGTCGATTATTAGTCACTGTGGATCTAAACCTCACTAATGCTGAGTTCATCCAATTTTACTTCATGTATGGGTGCCTGATTACACCAAACAACCGTAACCAAGGTGTTCTCTTGGAATATTCTGTCAATGGAGGCATTACCTGGAACCTGCTCATGGAGATTTTCTATGACCAGTACAGTAAGCCCGGGTTTGTATTTGATTTGATATCTAATAATGAGTACATTGAGCAAAGATTGCTACCAGCAATCAATCACAGGAGACTGAGGGGGACCTCAGACTTATGCCTCAGTAGAGGATGCCTCTGAGACTGAAATGAAGAAGCGTTTCTGAGCTGGATAAATAGCTGGTTTGGGTTTTTAAGAACAACTAGTTTTCACATCCCAGAATAAGATGAAATATTCTACCACAATGCCAATGGTGAATAAACCCAGTGCAAAAACCCACAGAAATTAACTAGTATATTATAATTAATTTCAGCAATGCTTTGGGAAAATGGAAACAGAAAAATAAATAAATATTTATTTATATAGTGTTCACTCCGTTTTTAGAGAATTTTGGACTGGAAAGCAAAGAAACACAATAAAATGTAAATATCCTTAAGAAGCCTAGAGATTATTTTTAAACTCCTTATTTAAAAACCTTGAATAAACACAATGTATGGGTCATTTAAAAAAAAATTATTGAAGGGCCAAATGCAATGAATATGACCAATTAGAAATGTCAAAGAGTTGTTAAGAAGGAAAATAGCATATTCAGTAAAGTAGGAGGAGGACGAGGGTAAGAAAAGAGAAGAGAGAAAGAATGAGAAAGAGACAGAGAAAGGCAGGATCCAAGGGGAGGCCGAAGAGAAGAGGAAATAAATAGAACCCAGACAGGAAACACATGCTGGGCATAGTGTCTCACACCTGTAATCCCAGCACTTTGGGAAGCCAAGGCAGGAGGATCACTTGAAGCCAGGAGTTCAAGACCAGCCTGGGCAGCAAAGCAAGACACCTTTCCCCCCTCCCAAAAAAATTACCTGGGTGTGGTGGCATGTGCCTATAGTCCCAGCCACTCAGGAGGCTGAGGCAAGAGGATTGCTTGAGCCTAGGAGTTTGAGGCTGCAGTAAGCTATGATTGTGGCACTACACTCTAGCCTGGGTGACAGAGTAAGGCCCCATCTTTTAAAAAAAAAAAAAAAAGAAAGAAAGAAACATAGATAATCCTTTAATGCATGGCAAGCCAGATATGGGCTAAAATTTGAGTAAAATAAAAATCTTATAAATGATAATTTAAATTCAATGTATCAGTTAAGAATAGGTTCAGCTATCAATGGCAGGAAACACAAAATAACAAGTTTTTCTCTCTCTCCTATGTAAATTACATCCCAAAAAAAAAAAAAACTACTCCAGGACTGCTATAGTGGCTCCACAAGCACCAGTGACCCAGGTTCCTCCTGTCTTATTGTTCTGCCCCACTCAGCATGTGACTTTCATCTCATGGTCCAAAAGGGCCACTAGCTCCCCAACTTTACAGTCTATAGGAAGGAGGTTGAGGCGAGAAGGGTGTGCTCTCTCTTCAAGGACATTTCCTAACAGCTGCACGTACTTCCTTTTATATTCCACTAGCTATAGAGTTTAGCCACATAGCCACCCCCAGATGCAAGGAAGGCTGGACATGCTGTCTTTATTCTGGGCAACCAGTCACCTGGATAAAAAGACAGGCTCCTATTAGGAAGGAAGAAAGGGAGAATGGCCATTGAGGAAATACCAGTAGTTTTTGCCACAAGCAAAAACTTTTAAATCTTCCACTTGCATTAAAGTTGGATGCCAATAAAGGAATCCAACTAGAAGCCAAGTGGTACAGAGTACCCTGTGCTCAACTATTAGTAGGAGATAACAGACAAGCCAAGTAAACTGCTTTCTTCATCGTGATGGAGGAATTTATAAAAACCTCAAGTATGAGTTCCTGAACACTTAAGCAGCATAACATACAAGGAGAAGAGAGTTATGTTTCTGTAGGGTAAAAGCATAACTGTCTAATCTACTTTAGTTCTCTGAAGGGGAAACAAATTGAGGTAGGAACAGTGGTCATAATTTATTTAGACTTTCAAGTAGCCTTAGGTAAATTTCCATTCCAGAGATTTTTTAAATGTGGTCAAAGATTTATCAGAGAAAATAAAAACTAATTTAGAAATAGGAAAGAAAAACTAGAGGTAAAAGATAACTGCTCTGGGTGAAGAAGTGTGATTGTGTATCCCCTCCAGAAACTGACAGATTTTGGATAGTACGTAACTAAACATGCCAAACCAATAGAGGTAAATTTTAGGAACATCTCATAAGATAAGCATACCAAAAAAGAAAAAAAAAAAAGGTGCAGGGAGGACAAATGAGCTTCAAAATTGACAAAAATGAGGAAATAGACTTTGGAAAAGACTCTGCCTAAAGGGTGATGTCTCCCGGCTGCCAGTACCCGCACAGGTGAGGGTCTAAGTTTCATACTTTCTAGTCTACACTGTTCTTCCTTAAGACTAAGATCCATTAGGCTATCATGGCCCAAAGGGTGCATAGAATGATGGCATAATAGAAAAAAGTATTCAAAATTCAAGTTGTAGAAATCCAACTAAAAGCATCCTACCTGTGAATGAATCTTGGTTGGCCTCCATCTGGAATACTACCTACTGTTCTGGTCACTGTACCTCAAGGAAGACAGAAAACAAAAAGGAAGGAAAAATAAAATCAACAAGGATATATTGTATAAACAAAACTAATATAATGAAACCTCTTTAATGTGAAAGGCAAGAATTAAAACAACTGTCACTGCAGCCCTCAGTTTAAAGAGCTTCATGGGATGAACTTGGACTGGTTGCCTTGCCTTGGAACTTTGCAAACAGTAAGAGGCATCCCTTGAGGTTAAAGGGAGGTTATGCACATGTACCCTAGAACTTAAAGTATAATAATAATAAAAAATAAAAAAATAAAATAAAAATAAAATAAAATAAAAAATAAAAAAAATAAGATGATACTGGCTGGGCACGGTAGCTCATGCCTGTAATCCCAGCACTTTGGGAGGCCAAGGTGGGTGGATCACCTGAGGTCAGGAGTTCGAAACCAGCCTGGTCAACATGGTGAAACCCCGTCTCTACTAAAAATACAAAAATTAGCCAGGCGTGGTGGCATGCGCGCCTGTAACTCCAGCTACTCGGGAGGCTGAGGCAGGAGAATTGCTTAAACCCAGGAAGCAGAGGTTGCAGTGAGCCAAGATTGCACCATTGTACTCTAGCCTGGGCAGCAGAGTGAGATCTCTGTCTCAGGGAAAAAAAAAAAAAATACTTTGTGAGGAGGATGGTAAATCTAAGGACGTTATCTTCCCTGACAGATTTTAGAGTTATGAATATAAATACAAAAGGTTGATATGTTCCTGGGTTTTCATATATAATTGTGATTAAGGGGCATTTTAGACCTCATTTCTAGCTAATTCAGTTTCCTGTTGGAGCATGGAGCCATATTTTTCCATGTCTGTCCCTGGTGAGTGAGACAGGGATAGATAGCATGCTGGGCTTGCTAGCCCATGGTTCTCACATGACATTTTCTATGAATATATAGAATTTTAAATAGTTTCAACAAAGCATATAAACAAAGTCAATGTCTGCACCATAGACAACTGATAATGGACCTGGTACCCTCAGGCTGACAGTCCAAATGTCCTCCCACAATCCAGTGTCCATACCTCAAGTCACTTTCCAGCACTCACGGAAACAGAGTAAAAACAAGGTGCCAGGGAAGGAAGCAGAAGAAGCCAAACACGAGGTGACAGAAAAAAGTCAGCATTTTGGCTTATGTCTACCAAAGTGCGTATACTCTAGGCCTACAGATACCAACCAGGTATGCAAAAAACTGTGCAGTCCCTCCAAAGCCTGCCCACAGACAGAACCAATTGGTAGTTCCAGGATACTTGAATCTGTTCACATTCTATTTCCCTCAATTTAGTGACTACTGAGACTTCATAAAATTAAGCCAGTTAATTGTGGTTTTTGAAAATTATTTTAGCTAATGTCCTTCCCTCACCCACCATGTGACATATAGTATCTTATGGCTGGTTGTAAATCTTTTACTCAAGATATTTGACAAGGGTTCTTTCCCACACCCTCCCCCATCATTTTCCTATAGATTTGTGAATATCCTTCTCCCTCCTGATGCTAAAGAGATTGCCACTCGCTTCCGCTGGTGGCAGCCAAGACATGACGGCCTGGATCAGAACGACTGGGCCATTGACAATGTCCTCATCTCAGGCTCTGCTGACCAAAGGACCGTTATGCTGGACACCTTCAGCAGCGCCCCAGTGCCCCAGCACGAGCGCTCCCCTGCAGACGCCGGCCCTGTCGGGAGGATTGCCTTTGACATGTTTATGGAAGACAAAACTTCAGGTAAATTATGCACAGCACTAAATAAAAAGCCCAGTGGAAATGCAGTGGTTTGGATTTGGGTCTTTTCAAAGGGGCGAAGTGTGGAACCTTTTCAAATGTTCCAGTGGTGCAGAAACACTGAAAAGGGTGTCATCCTTTTGTTCCTCTCAGCCTTCCTGGTTGGCATTTTAACTAAATCTTTTCTTTCATTCAAGCCAGCTAGTGTGTTTTTTAAATATAGCAATCTATAATTTTATTAACAGGATGATTTTCTTTTCTTAGAAAATTTTCAGTGTTTCCTGTTTTCTAGTTTGGGTAGAAAGCCAAAGATTTCTACCCAAATCTTCTACCCAACAAATGACATTTCCCAGTCATCTGTTTTAATATCTGAAGACAAGTATTTTGTTTTGCTACAGGGCAGACATATTTGCATTTCATGTCTTAGGTCATGTCCCAGGTCTTGCTTGTTACCGTTCATTCCCCATAGGGGTTTTCAATGATACTGGTGAAGCAGGAAGGACCTCTTTGTCCTCCTCTCTTTTTTTTTAAAGACAGTTTCATTATTTTGCCTAGGCTGGAGTGCAATGGCACAGTCCCAGCTCACTGCAACCTCTTCCTCCCAGGTGCAAGCAATTCTCCTGCCTCAGCCTCCAGACTAGCTGGGATTACAGGCATGCGCCACCATGCCCAGCTAATTTTGTAATTTTAGTAGAGATGGGGTTTCACTATGTTGGCGAGGCTGGTCTCGAACTCCCAGCCTCAGGTGATCTGTCTATCTCGGCCTCCTAAAGTGCTGAGATTACAGGCATGAGCCACCACGCCCAGCCTATCCTCTCATTTTTAATGTTTTCATTTCATGACACTATTCTGGTCATCTTTATAAAAAGTGGTGTCTTGTATTAAGTATGTACCTTTGCCATGCCATGTATTTGGTTATACTACATGAAACATGGTATCTTCAGATAAAGCAGTGATATTCATTATATATCTCATACTAACATGTATCTAAACAGTAAAGATAGATATACTATTATGCCAGTATTGATTCAGACAGTGGAACTCTGTCACACCCAGCTCAGCCCCTAGCATCTTGCATGGAAAGGACAGTCATTTTTACAATAATAAGACTGATAAGAATCTTCCGGAGGAACAGCATGTCCTGGAAAAAAAAAATCGAAACTTGAAGAATTTTAATAATTTTAATTTCAGTTAATATTTTATTGTAAAAGTATACATGTTCAAAATGTGAAACTGAGAAAATACATAAAATCATAAGGATGAAAATAAAAATCACTCAGGGGATAACCATTGTCAATATTTTGGCATATATTCTTAGAGTACATTTACATAAACATATTTTAACAAAATTATAGTCTTATATATGTCATAGCTTCTTTTTTTGTTTTTAATTAAATCCTTATCATTTCCTCATATCCTTAGATATCTTTGAATATAAAATTTTAGTAGCTATATACTCAATAATACTGGATATTTAGGTTAATTTCACTAATTCATTTATTAGTATATTATGTGGCATAACATAACAGCAGATATTTACTTTGAAACACTCTTGTTTAAAAAAAAAACAAAAACTTGTAAACAGAAAAAGCTTAAAATGTCCCTCACCACTACTAAGTGTCATATTCTCTTAAGAAGGTTACTGAACTTTGCTTCATTACTCATTTATTTTTTTCCTGTATAATGGTTTACATAAGTGAGTTTACAATCAGAGAGAGAGAGGAGGGGAGAGAGAGAGAGAGAGGATCAACACATAAGATGTACTCTACATTAATCAATTCATAGTCTTACTACTTAGGTTTTCTTTAGACTCTTCCAAATCTATTCCTTCAGTAGTATTTTGCTGAGTACATTTCCTCAAAGTGTTAACTGTTAATCAGGTTTAGGAGTCAAGACTTATTAAAAGAAATATTTATCCAGAATACTTGAATATCCATACCTGAGTAATCAAATATTAAGAGCATTACCAAGGTAAATTTATAACAGTATTATCTTGGAATCCTAATTTCTTAAATAATCTCTTTAATAATATTTTATTTTACTTTTGGCCAAATTAAATATGGCTTCACATTTTAGGACTTAAAATTAGCCTTTATAACAAGTTTGTTATAAACTCATTTGTTATGAACTCATTTCTTAAACTCAAAAATCATTTCTTTATCTAATTAAATAGGGTGGTTGCCAGGATCTGGGGAAAGGGGAAATGAGGAATACTTTTTCAATAGCTATAAAGTTTCTGTCATGCAAAAGAAATAAGTTCTAGAGATCTGTTGTACGACATAGTGTCTATGGTTGACAGGATGATCTTGTGCACTGAAAATATGTTAAGAGGATATGTCTCTTGTGAGGTGTTCTAAACAGCAACCCCCCAACAACAAAAAAAACACACACACACACAAAAGAAAGAATACAAGGAAATTTTTGGAAGTGATGGATCGATTTGGTACCTTGCTTGTGGTGATAGTATCATAGGGTGTGCATATTTCCAAAGTCTTCAAGATGTATATTTCATTTTTAAAAACAAATTTTTTAGAGATAGGGTCTCACTCTGCTTCCCAGACTGGAGTGCAGTGACACAATCACAAATTACTGCAGCCCTGAACTCCTGGACTCAAGCAGCCTCCTGAGCAGTTGAGACTATGGGTGTGAACTGCCACACCAGCTAATTTTTTTTTTTTCCAGCAGTCAGGATCTTGCTATGTTGCCCAGGCTGGCCTTAAGCGATCCTCCCACTTCAGCATTTCAAAGTGCTGGGATTACGGGCATGAGCCACCATACCCAGCCAAGATGTATATTTTAAATATGTGTAATTTTTGTATATCAATTATATCTCGATAAAGCTATAAAAAAATTCATTACAAGCTTTTTAGTTACCCAGATAATACTTTCAGAATTTGAATAGAAGTAGTGAACCCTCTTCCCTATCCTGTTATTAAAATTATCTCTCCTTCTTTATATGCTACCTAAAAAGTGAAATATCTGTCAAAAAATTAGTTATTTCCTTTTGTTTTTCATTTACAATGCATACAATATACTTTTTTTCATGTGCAGACTAATATCTATGGTTGTGTGTGTACTAATATCAGACAAAGGGCATATATCGCAATCCTCCTAGTATTTACATTCCTGAAAAAATGTGTTTACATTAGCGTTTTGTCTATAGAGTATATACAACATGAGCAGTTTCTACTTAAAATAATTCTATGTATTGCTTAAAGTATTTTTGTCACAGATTTGTCATAAAAATTTGTTTTCTGTTTTAAGTGAATGAGCACTGGCTATTCCATGATGATTGCACAGTAGAGAGATTCTGTGAGTCCCTTGATGGTGTGATGCTCTGTGGCAGTCATGACGGACGGGAGGTATATGCAGTGACCCACGACCTGACTCCCACTGAAGGCTGGATTATGCAATTCAAGGTGAAATGTTATGATCTTGGCTATATAAACAACCATACATTAGCAATATAACAAATCAAAAATATCAGAGAAAAGATAATCTCATATTTCATTGACTTTATATTTTGAAAAGTAAAATTTACTATTAAAGTAATATACAACTCAACTATATATTGCTTAATGATTAAAAGTATTTTATTTCTGAAGTATTTCAAGTTGAAACTTTTTAAAATCTTTTTTATTATACTCTAAGCTCTGGAGTACATGTGCAGAACATGCAGGTTTGTTACATAGGTATACATGTGGCATGGTGGTTTGCTGCACATCAAACCGTCATCTACATTAGGTATTTCTCCTAATGTTATCCCTCCCCCACTCCCCGACAGGCACCAGTGTGTGATGTTCCCCTCCCTGTATCCGAGTGTTTTTGTTGTTCAACTCCCACCTATGAGAACATGTGGTGTTTGGTTTTCTGTTCTTGTATTAGTTTGCTGAGAATGGTGGTTTCCAGCTTCATCCATGTCCCTACAAAGGACATGAACTCATCTTTTTTATGGTTGCATAGTATTCCATGGTGTATATGTGGCCACATTTTCTTTATCCAGTCTGTCATTGATGGGCATTTGTGTTGGTTCCAAGTCTTTGCTATTGTGAAGAGTGCCTTAATAAACATACGTGTGCTGTGTCTTTATAGTAGAATGATTTGTAATCCTTTGGGTATATACCCAGTAATGGGATTGCTGGGTCAAATGGTATTTCTGGTTCTAGATCCTTGAGGAATCACCACACTGTCTTCCACAATGATTGCACTAATTTACACTCCCACCAACAGTGTAAAAGCGTTCCCATTTCTCCACAGCCTCTCCAGCATCTGTTGTTTCCTGACTTTTTAATGATCGTCATTCTAACTGGCATGAGATGGTATCTCAATGTGGTTTTGATTTGCATCTCTCCGATGACCAGTGATGATGAGCATTTTTTCATGTTTGTTGGCCACATAAATGTCTTCTTTTGAGAATTGTCTGTTCATATCCTTCGACCACTTTTTGAAGGGGTTGTTTTTTTCTTATAAATTTCTTTAAGGTCTTTGTAGATTCTGGACATTAGCCCTTTGTCAAATCGATAGATTGCAATTTCTCCCATTCTGTAAGTTGCCTGTTCACTCTGATAATAGTTTATTTTGCTGTGCAGAATCTCTTTAGTTTAACTAGATCCCATTTGTAAATTTTGGCTTTTGTTGCCATTGCTTTTGGTGTTTTAGTCATGAAGTCTTTGCCCATACTTATGTCCTGAATGGCATTGCCTAGGTTTTCTTCTAGGGTTATGATTTTAGGTCTCAACATTTAAGTCTTTAATCCATCTTGAGTTAATTTTTGTATAAGGTGTAAGGAAGGGATCCAGATTCAGCTTTTTGCTTATGGCTAGCCAGTTTTCTCAACACCACTTATTAAATAGGGAATCTTTTCCCCATTGCTTTTGTCAGGTTTGTCAAAGATCAGATGTGTGGTGTTATTTCTGAGGCCTCCATTCTGTTCCATTGGTCTATATATCTGTTTTGGTACCAGTACCGTGTTGTTTTTGTTACTGTTGCCTTATAGTATAGTTTGAAGTCAGGCAGCATGATGCCTCCAGTTTTGTTCTTTTTGCTTAGGATTGTCCTGGCTATGTGGGCTCTTTTTTGGTTCCATATGAAATTTAAAGTAGTTTTTCCAATTCTGTGAAGAAAGTCAATGGTAGCTTGATGGGGATAGCATTAAATCTATAAATTACTTTGGGTAGTATGGCCATTTTCACAATACTGGATCTTCCTAACCATCAGCATGGAATGTTTTTCCCTTTGTTTGCATCCTCTCTTACTTCGTTGAGCAGTGGTTTGTAGTTCTCCTTGAAGAGGTCCTTCACATCCCTTGTAAGTTGGATTCCTAGGTATTTGATTCTCTTTGTAGCAATTGTGAATGAGAATTCACTCATGAATTGGCTGTTTGTCTGTTATTGGTTTATAGGAATGTTTGTGATTTTTGTACATTGATTTTGTATCCTGAGACTTTGCTGAAGTTGCTTATCAGCTGAAGGAGATCTGGGGCTGAGACAATGGGGTTTTCTAAATATTCAATCATGTCATCTGCAAACAGAGACAATTTGACTTCCTCTTTTCCTAATTGAGTACCCTTTATTTCTTTCTCTTGCTTGATTGCCCTGGCCAGAACGTCCAATACTATGTTGAATAGGAAAGACAGGTGAGAGAGGGCATCCTTGACTTGTGCCTGTTTTCAAAGGGAATGCTTCCAGCTTTTGCCCATTCAGTATGATATTGGCTGTAGGTTTGTCATAAATAGCTCAAGACACATTCCATCAATACCTAGTTACTGAGTTTTTAACATGAAGGGCTATTGAATTTTGTCGAAGGCCTTTTCTGCATCTATTGAGATAATCATGGGATTTTTGTCATTGTTTCTGTTTATGTGATGGATTACATTTATTGACTTGTGTATTGAACCAGCCTCGCATCCCAGGGATGAAGCCAACTTGATCTTGGTGGATATGCTTTTTGATGTGCTGTTGGATTTGGTTTGCCAGTATTTTATTGAGGATTTTCGCATCGATATTCATCAGGGATATTGGCCTGGAATTTTCTTTTTTTTGTGGTGTCCCTGCCAGGTGTTGGTAGCAGGATGATGCTGGCCTCATAAAATGAGTTAGGGCGGATTCCCTCTTTTTCTATTGTTTGGGATAGTTTCAGAAGGAATGGTACCAGCTCCTCTTTGTACCTCTGGTAGAATTTGGCTGTGAATCCATCTGGTCCTGGGCTTTTTTTGGTTGTAGGCTATTAATTATTGCCTCAATTTCAGAGCCTGCTATTGGTCTTTTCAGGGATTCAACTTCTTCCTGGTTTAGTCTTGGGAGAGTGTAAGTGTCCAGGAATTTATTCATTTCTTCTAGGTTTTCTAGTTTATTTGCATAGAGGTGTTGGTAGTATTCTCTGATGGTAGTTTGTATTTCTGTGGGATCAGTGGTGATATCCCCTTTATCATTTTTTATTGCGTCTATTTGAGTCTTCTCTCTTTTCTTCTTTATTAGTCTCACTAGTGGTCTATTTTGTTGATCTTTTCAAAAAACCAGCTCCTGGATTCATTCATTTTTTTGAAGGGCTTTTCGTGTCTCTAGCTCCTTCAGTTCCGCTCTGATCTTAGTTATTTCTTGTCTTCTGCTAGCTTTTGAATTTGTTTGTTCTTGCTTCTCTAGTTCTTTTAATTGTGATGTTAGGGTGTTGATTTTCGATCCTTCCTGCTTTCTCTTGTGGGCATTTAGTGCTATAAATTTCCCTCTACACACTGCTTTAAATGTGTCCCAGAGATTCTGGTATGTTGTGTCTTTATTCTCATTGGTTTCAAAGAACATCTTTATTTCTGCCTTCATTTCGTTATTTACCCAGTAGTCATTCAGGAGCAGGTTGTTCAGTTTCCATGTAGTCGTGTGGTTTTGAGTGAGTTTCTTAATCCTGAGTTCTAATTTGATTGCACTGTGGTCTGAGAGACAATTTGTTATGATTTCTGTTCTTTTACATTTGCTGAGGAGTGCTTTACTTCCAACTATGTGGTGTGATGTGGTGCTGAGAAGAATGTACATTCTGTTGATTTGAGGTGGAGAGTTCTGTAGATGTCTATTAGGTCTGCTTGGTCCAGAGGTGAGTTCAAGTCCTAGATATCCTTGTTAATTTTCTGTCTCGCTGATTCTCGTTGATCTAATACTGACAGTGGGGTATTAAAATCTCCCACTATTAATGTGTGGAAGTCTAAGTCTCTTTGTAGGTCTCTAAGAAGTTGCTTTATTAATCTGGGTCCTCCTGTATTGGGTGCATATATATTTAGGATAGCTAGCTCTTCTTGTTGCATTGATCCCTTTACCATTATGTAATGCCGGTCTTTGTCTCTTTTGAACTTTGTTGGTTTAAAGTCTGTTTTATCAGAGACTAGGATTGCAACCCCTGCTTTTTTGTGCTTTCTGTTTGCTTGGTAAATATTCCTCCATCCCTTTATTTTGAGCTTATGGATGTCTTTGCACGTGAGATGGGTCTTGACTCTTCATCCAATTTGCCAGTCTATGTCTTTTAATTGGGGCATTTAGCCCATTTACATTTAAGGTTAATATTGTTATGTGTGAATTTGATCCTGTCATTATGATGCAAGATGGTTATTTTGCCCGTTAGTTGATGCAGTTTATCCATAGCATCACTGGTCTTCACAATTTGGTATGTTTTTGCAGTGGCTGGTACTGGTTTTTCCTTTCCATGTAAGTCTTCCTTCAGGAGCTCTTGTAAGGCAGGCCTGGTGGTGACAAAATCTCTCAGCATTTGCTTGTCTGTTAAATATTTTATTTCTCCTTCGCTTATGAAGCTTAGTTTGGCTGGATGTGTAATTCTGAGTTGAAAATTCTTTTCTTTATGAATGTTGAATATTGGCCTCAACTCTCTTCTGGCTTGTAGAGTTTCTGCAGAGAGATCCGCTCTTAGTATGATGCGCTTCCCTTTGTGGATAACCTGACCTTTCTCTCTGTCTGCCCTTAACATTTTTTCCTTCATTTCAACCTTGGTGAATCTGATGATTATGTGTCTTGGGGTTGCTCTTCTTGAGTAATATCTTTGTGGTGTTCTCTGTATTTCCTGAATTTGAATGTTGGCCTGTCTTGCTAGGTTGGGGAAGTTCTCCTGGGTAATATCCTGAAGAGTGTTTTCCAACTTGGTTCCATTCTCCCCGTCACTTTCAGATAAACCGATCAAACATAGATTTGGTCTTTTCACATAGTCCCATATTTCTTGGAGGCTTTGTTCATTTCTTTTCACTCTTTTTTTCTCTAATGTTGTCTTCTCGCTTTATTTCATTGATTTGATCTTCAGTCTCTGATATTCTTTTTTCCACTTGATCAATTTGGCTATTGATACTTGTGTATGCTTCACGAAGTTCTCGTGCTGTGTTTTTCAGTACCATCAGGTCATTTATGTTCTTCTCTAAACTGGTTATTCTAGTTAGCAATTCATCTAACCTTTTTTCAAGGTTTTTAGCTTCCTTGCATTGGGTTAGAACATGCTCCTTTAGCTTGGAGGAGTTTATTACCCACCTTCTGAAGCCTACTTCTGTCAATTCACCAAACTCATTCTCCATCCCATTTTGTTCCCTTACTGGCGAGGAGTTGTGATCCTTTGGAGAAGAGACATTTTGGCTTTTGGAATTTTCAGCCTTTTTGTGCTGGTTTCTCCCCATCTTCGTGGATTTATCTACCTTTTGATGCTGGTGACCTTTGGATGAGGTTTATGAGTGGACCTCCTTTTTGCTGGTATTGATACTATTCCTTTCTGTTTGTTAGTTTTCCTTCTGACAGTCAGGCCCCTCTGCTGGAGTTTGCTGGAGGTCCATTTCAGACCCTGTTTGCCTGGGTATCACCAACAGAGGCTACAGAACAGCAAAGATTGCTGCCTGTTCCTTCCTCTGGAAGCTTCATCCCAGAGGGGCACCTGCCAGATGTCAGCGGAGTTGTCCTGTATGAGGTGTCTGTCGGCCCTTACTGGGAGGGGTCTCCCAATCAGGATACACAGGAGTCAGGGTTTCACTTGAGGAGGCAGTCTGTCCCTTATCAGAGCTCAAATGCTGTACTGGGAGAACCGCTGCTCTCTTCAGAGCTGTCAGGCAGGGATGTTTAAGTCTACTTGAGCTGTGCCCACAGCACCCCTTCCCCTAGGAGCTCTGTCGCAGGGAGATGAAGGTTTTATCTGTAAGTCCCTGACTGGGCGCTGCTGCCTTTTTTCCAGAGATGCCCTGCCCAGAGAGGAAGAATCTAAAGAGGCAATTGGCCTTTCTGAGCTGAGGTGGGCTTCTGGGTGGCTGTTTACATGGTGAAGGGAAAACCGCCTACTCAAGCCTCAGTAATGGCGGATGCCCCTTCCCCCACCAAGCTTGAGCATCCCAGTTCGACCTCAGACTGCTGTGCTAACAGTGAGAATTTCAAGTCAGTGAATCTTACCTTGCTGGGCTCCGTGGGGGTGGGACTCGCCAAGCCAGGCACTGGAGGGAATCTCCTGGTTTGCCAGTTGCAAAGACTGTGGGGAAAAGCGCAGTATCTGGGCCGGAGTCCACTGTTCCTCCTGGTACAGTCACTCACGGCTTCTCTTGGCTAGGAAAGGGAAATTCCCTGACCCTTTGCAGTTCCCGGGTGGGGCAACACCCCACCCTGCTTCAGTTCATCCTCTGTGGGCTGCACCCACTGTCCAACCAGTCCCAATGAGATGAATCGGGTACCTCAGTTGGAAATGCCAAAATCACCAGCCTTCTGCATTGATCCTGCTGGGAGCTGCAGACAGGAGCTATTCCTATTCGGCCATCTTGCCAGCTCTCTCTCAAATTGAAACTTTTATAAGAGTAAATGTGTTCCTGCTTGGGATGAAATACTAATAAAAATATCAACAATAAAAATGTAGGATACTGATTATAACTCCCTGAGTTAAATCATTATGACTTAGGCAATTTGTTTCATCAAGAGAAGATTAAAGCTATAATGGTTATTTTTACATTTTTTCCCTCTTACCCATCTCTCCATAAATACAAACTATAACTTAGAAATTTAGGTTAAATAAGACCTTTTTTTCTGAGACGGAGTCTCACTCTGTTGCCCAGGCTGGAGTGCAGTGGCACAGTCTTGGCTGACTGCAACCTCCGCCTCCCGGGTTCAGGCAATTCTCCTGCCTCAGGCTCCTGAGTAGCTGGGATTACAGGTGCACACCACCATGCCCGACTAATTTTTTATTTTTAGTAGAGACAGGGTTTCACCATGTTGGTCAGGCTGGCCTTGAACTCCTGACCTCGTGATCCGCCCACCTCGGCCTCCCAAAGTGCTGGGATTACAGGCGTGAGTCATGGCCCCCAGCCTCTACTTGTATTTTTTTTTTTTTCACAAGAACATTTGGATGTTTCTGGAGAAAAAAAAAAAAAAAGGAAAACAAAGGCATGATTAGCATTAATGTCAACATCAACTTGGGCTAATATTTAGGCCAAGATTTTATGTGAACCAATTTATTCTGTCTACCTAAATCCCACTGTAATAACAGCAATGTCACATCATGGCTATCACCATCAATGAAGGGTGCTGTGCCTTGTTTAAACTACCTTCAGTTATTATTTCATCTTACTTGTAGTTGAAAGTGTTATATTAAGAGTCATAAATTATACAATAAAATAGTAAAATTGGTAAAGCTGTTAGCAGTCCTTCTTGGTTAAGTATTCTGCCAAATAGAAGTGCCAGACCATTAGCACAACTAACAGTTTGTAGGAGTGAGCCCAGGCCTTCCAAGGCATTCAGCCAGCATGGCAGAAGCATGGGGTCTAAGTTTCTCTCCAAACCCCCTACACAATATATTTGGCACTTTCTATAATTTGTCACCTGGGGCAATCATTTCTCTGTCCGTTAGCAGAACAAATAATGAATCTGAAAATACAGGATGAATGTGGTAACGTGCGTATCAAGTGATCAGCAGCTTTTTTGTTGCCAAGTCCTTGGAGAAGAATCATATAGTTTTAATACCTTGATCTTGCTTTTCTGTTTATTAGATCTCTGTTGGATGTAAGGTGTCTGAAAAGATTGCCCAGAATCAAATTCATGTGCAGTATTCTACTGACTTTGGTGTGAGCTGGAATTATCTGGTCCCTCAGTGCTTGCCTGCTGACCCAAAATGCTCTGGAACTGTTTCTCAGCCATCTGTATTCTTCCCAACTAAAGGGTGGAAAAGGATCACCTACCCACTTCCTGAAAGCCTAGTGGGAAAGTAAGTAGAAAACCAAAACAAAGCTTGGTTCCAAGCATCCAGAAGCCCATTAGGTACACTGTTGTCAAGCCTGAAATTATGTGTATTTGTGGGAAAAGTGCTTTCTTTCTCCCTAACTCTAAAGGTTCTTTAATTGGTGACTTTTCATCATAACTTCCATGATGAGCTAACTTCAGACCTCAATTTGTAATCCTCAGACTTGGCAAAATGGGCTTTCGCAGACTCTTCTATTTTCCACACCTCAAATGGGAACAGAGCAATAATTATGGCCTTGGAGCCAGATGAAAAGGTGTATCCTACCTTCTCAACCTTGTAGACTGTGGACCGCTGTGCACTACATACTTTCCACATTATTGCCTTATCATTCCATGATAGACAGAGCCAGGAGCAAATCCTAACTCATTATGCTATTTCTACCAGTGTGACTTACAGGATCCATTTTCCTCTTACCAAAGCATTAAGTTCTGATCCTGCAGTGAGAGGTAATCAGCCTGGACCAGTGATGAGCACAGGTGATTACACCTTGCTCTGCAAAGTCTGTGGATATATTAATTTAAGGCAATTCCAAAAGATTTATCTTCTACTTTAAAAGTAGGGGGAAAGATACACAAAGGAAAATAACAGGTGCACCTCAACTGTATTAATCAGATGGTCTGACTAAATGAATCTTCTTGTGAAACATACAGAGCCTTTGAATAAAGTGCTTACACACAGATTTCCCAGTGTCCCATAGATATTATTATTACCACTCATGGTTTTCTGGAATGTATCTAAAGAGCTTATTCAATTAACATACTAAGGAACTAAATCAGGATGCTTTCAGCTGCAAGGAACAGAAAACCCAATTAAAACCAGCTCAAAATTTGTTGTATCTATAATGAATGAATCCAAAGATAAATGAACTCTAGGGTTGGTTGATTTGTAAGTGGAACGGTGTCTTCAGGGACACTGTTCTGCCTTATTCTCTTAAGAGAATGTCTGCTGTCCACAGCACTGGCGCCATACTCTGCTCTCTCAGGCTGGTTTTGCTACTGAACATGAGATGGCAGCCAGAGAACTTGGGCAGGATGCTTCCGTACTTATGTCCAGTGAGAAAGAAAGATAGTTGCTTTTTGTTCCGAAACAGCCAGAACAAGCACCACCTTGCATCCCATTGGTACCAATTAGCCACTCAATAGTTAGGAAAGTGATATTACGATGATCATTTCATGGATTATCTGGGGCGAAATGGATGCTGGGGAACCACCATAATGTCTATCATAGACTCATTTTCCCCTCCCATTCTCTTTTTGTAATAATGAGGTATAATTTACATTCAGTAAAATACATACATCTTAATTATTCAGATCAATGAGTTTTTACTGTTGTGCAACCCACGTAACCACCACATAAAACATGGTACAGAACATTTATATCACCCCAGAAAGTTCCTTCATGTACTTTGGACTCTTTAAACCAAAACAGCATGGCATATTTTAATATAAGGATAATTATGAGGCTTGTTTTTCCCCCCAGAAGACAGAGAAGAACAAAGATGAAATTAAAATCTCAGAGAAAATGTCCTTTAATATAAGCCTTTCAAAATTGTTTTGTAATTAGCACAGTTACTCAGAATATTGATTGTCTTCAGGGAATTCAGAAAATGCTGCCTCCCAACGGCCTGAGGGCTGTGTGTATGCTGACAAGGCTCTTGTCAAAGGCGTCACTCACCTTCTGTACAATTTCAGGAATGAAATTAGTGAATCTAAATTGCGTCATGACCACAGAACTCCAGTTCAGAAGAAACCTGATTTATGAAAGTTACAGATTTGTATATTTAAATATTTCTATTTCTGGACACAGAGATTCCACTGATTTTAACTTTGTTGTGCAAGTTTGCCCCGATATTCTGAAATTTAAATAAAACCAGCTTGAAAGTTCCATTACTAGAAAGATAAAAGTGCTCAGAAAACATTTTTTATTAACCTGTTTCATCTAGTAAGAGTGTCTTAAATGTTTTTTCTCTTGAGTACTGAATACACATGCAGGACAATGGACCTAAATAAAGTTAACTTTTGTTTTTCACTCCTTTGCTTTTGCATTGTCAATAGTCCAGTGAGGTTTAGGTTCTATCAGAAGTACTCAGACATGCAGTGGGCAATCGATAATTTCTACCTGGGCCCTGGATGCTTGGACAACTGCAGGGGCCATGGAGATTGCTTAAGGGAACAGTGCATCTGTGATCCGGGATACTCAGGGCCAAACTGCTACTTGACCCACACTCTGAAGGTAAGGGTAAAGCCCTGGACAGAAGCATTACTCACATCATGGGCCATGCCTAGGAACCAACTTATATATGAGACATAATCTATAACAATGTCCTTTGGGTCCCCCAGGAAATAAAATCATTTGAATAGAAACTTTAAAAATGCTTCCTAAGTACAAGAATATTAGGATCAAGTTCTAGTACAGTTTATCCAATTCATAAAATGAGCCAGACTGTACGGATTACAAATGATAAATACTCTGGGTTTTTTTTTTTTTTCTTAAGCAGACTCTTTATAAAGTCAATATTAAGCCTTTTTTACTTCACTTTTTCAACTGATGCACTATTTGAAGGAGGATATTATTGTTACTGTTGTTACGAAATAAAGCAGATAATATACATTATCACAAAAGACCAAATTTTCAAAAAGGCCTAAACAGTACCTGAATTTTTGTTTAGAAAATTCTATGTTCTGATTTGTTGATTACTGAAATGGGGTTGTGTATTAAGAATGGAGAGGTCATTTTTGAAAGCTTTAGCTGTTACATCATTATTTAATATGCAAAGCAAATAGTTACCCAACACAGTTGCCATATATGTACTCTAATTCTGTGAATAAACATAGTGCATTTGTCATTACAATAATAGATAAATGACTCGGCTAATAAAAGCAAAATTCCTAGTGATTGAAATCCAACATATGAAAGGCAACAATGTAAACCAAATCTGTTCTGTCATTTGTGTTTGTTCTAATACTTCAACTATGGAATTGAACATTTTTTAAATAAAATTGGAACAATGCTCATTTGTGTCTGAAGGTGTAAGTACATTATTAACAAATGAGGTTACCACAGGGAAAACATAGCTTTATATACCACAGATAATTAATAAACTTTTGAAAATCTAATTTCTTTCATGAGCACTCAAATTTTATTAGTATTCCTCAGTTGGATAAGAAATTGTACAAATCTATAAAACTATAAACCCTGATTAAAATCTTCTAATGATAGTTTATGTGGTTAACCACGCATTTCTTCTAACACTTGTTTTCTTACAAACCTTCAGTTATAAAACGTATTCATTTGCTATCCATTAGTGGGATGACGTCAGACTGACATTTGACTGTATATCTTTAACTATAGAATTATCTTCTAAGTTTAAGAAACTGTTTAAATCATTTTAACTACACAGTAAGATAGAACGCTCCTTAAATGAAAAAATACAGGTTTTTCTGTATACAGCTATTGCAACTGCAACTAGAACAAATTGCCTTTATGATATCTTTTCATCATTTTAAACAAGAAAAAATGTGTCTCTACCTAATACAAATCTGCATTATGGATAAAATGAAAGTACTGTGGACAGAATGAATGGGGAAATTAAGACCTTGACTGTGAGGAGATAAGTAAATTTTACATAAAATGTAGCCACGAACCTTTATACTATGTACACTCTCTAAAAAATAGATTTCCTGGTTGTCAATCATTCTCAGTTAAAAGGATAAACTGGAGACCCAGGGAAAAAATATTTTATTCTAGATTTTGAGTACTTGTCGCCCTACAACTTGGCCCTGATAAACAGGTGAAACATCTTTCAAACTGCCTTCTAAGGTTTACTTTCTTTTGACTTTATATAGAGAGATTTGATTTCAAGTGTCCCTGCCTAACCATATAGACCTTCCAGGGTTCACTCTGTGCTAGAGCTGAAGGATCTTGGCTGCCTCAGGCAGTCTCCAAAGTGAGGGCACACACACCAGGACAATCTATTGGGGAATGTTGGTGGGAAAGTGCTGGATTGCATGTTTATATTTTATCTTATTGCTTTCAAATTTCCTTTTTTTCTTTTTTTTGGCATGTTTCATAATACAATAATACTTTTATATACTATATAAACAAATATACATATTTGGGGGTATATGCTTAAATAACTTTTTACAAATAGAAGTGTTACTATAATATGGCCAGGCATGGTGGCTCACACCTGTAATTGCAGCACTCTGGGAGACGGAGGTGGGCAGATCACTTGAGGTCAGCAGTTCGAGACCAGCCTAGCCAACATGGTGAAACCCCATCTCTACTAAAAATACAAAAAATAGCCAGGTATGGTGGCACACACCTGTAATCCCAGCTACTCAGGAGGCTGAGGCATGAGAATAGCTTGAACCCGGGAGGCAGAGGCTGCAATGAGCCGAAACTGTGCCACTGCACTCCAGCCCAAGTGACAGAGCAAGACTGTCTCAAAAAAAAAAAAAAAAATTGATATAGTCAACTTTACAGTTATTTTAAATTTCAATTATTAAACATTATTTGGGCAGTTTAAATGATTTTCAATATATGACAGAAAAGAACATTGTGGAAATAGCCTGTTGTTTTTTTGAACATCTTTGAAAAGCATTTGAAATCAGCTCTATTTTTTTTAAGTCCAAGATATCACTCTGTATTGTCTTAAATATTCCATAGTTATCTGAAGTTGTTTTTTTGACCACATCTGGCTTATGTTTTTTCCAGACTTTCCTGAAGGAACGCTTTGACAGTGAAGAAATCAAACCTGACTTATGGATGTCCTTAGAAGGTGGAAGTACTTGCACTGAGTGTGGAATTCTTGCTGAGGACACTGCACTCTATTTTGGGGGATCTACTGTGAGACAAGCAATTACACAAGATTTGGATCTTCGAGGTGCAAAGTAAGTCAATTTTTTGTTATTTCTATTGCAACATAGCAAATTGGTCCCAAAGCAAGGAACACTTGTATGGAAGAAATTATCCAGGACTTGAGTATTTGTTCTAATGAATTATTCTGATGCATAAAATGTGCTTGCATTCAGGTTTCTGCAATACTGGGGGCGCATTGGGAGTGAGAACAACATGACCTCTTGCCATCGTCCCATCTGCCGGAAGGAAGGCGTGCTGTTGGACTACTCTACCGATGGAGGCACGTGTCAGGGGTGAAAACCACACCTTGGAGCAGATTCCCAAATTCCATCCAACACCCTCAGAAAAGTCTCTACAAAGCTTTGCTGACTTCAGTTTCAATTGTGAAACTCACAAAGAAAAAGCTACATATTTTGTTTGTATTACATGTACCGTACAAGTGACTTCTGTGTTACGCAAAAAGGGGACAAGAGAGAAACCACATTAAAAAATAAAGTCCAAACTTTATGAATAAACAACCTCTGTGCTTTACTGAAGCTTGAGTGATACAATTAAGAAATGCATTTTGTATGATTTCCAAGTAAAAGATCATTTTTAAAACTTTAAAGCATTTTTAAAAGCTTATGTGTAAACATGTAGTAAATGCTATAGAGAATCTATAGAAATCTTTAAAAATTGTGAAAAAAAGTCTGATTTTGTGAGTTTGTCATAGAATATTTTAATAGAATTCTGTTTTATTTTGAAGTAGCTAAAATGAGACCAGTAATACCATGGTGTCTTTAGAAAAATCTACTTTAGCAGATAGATATCATTCTTAATAACTAGCTGATTAACAGATGACCCTGAAGTATTTTAAGGTATTTGAAGGATGTTTTCTTAAGTAACTAAACATCCCACCTGCAATCTTATCAAGCAAGAAGAGATAAACTTTATACCAGTCCAAATAATTACAAAATTGCATAAAATTACAATAACTATTTTAATACTGAAAGCTATTGCCAAAAACATGTAAAACATAGGTATATCTCATTATTTGTGAGAAATAAGAATTTAGAACTAAATTTTAAAAGCAAAACATAACTAATTTTTACTTCAGTGTTTTTATTTTGGCCAACTCTTTCGAAATACCCTTCCCCTCATATCATTAGCCTCATACAGAAACAGTATTTATAAGTAGTGATTACCTAACATCAAAGTCAGCAAAATCAGTTGTCATTTGCTGGTTGAAAATTTCTTTGGGAAGTTCACAGTATCTGAAGCATACTGGTGGTTTATCAGGAGGCAGGAGATTCTAGATATATTGGTATATTTGTTGTTATAGGAATTACCTGGACTTTGCTCCATGAGATGGATTACCAGAAATACATTTCTGTTAGACATGACTACATACTTCTTCCTGAAGATGCACTTACCAACACAACTCGACTTCGTTGGTGGCAGCCTTTTGTGATCAGCAATGGAATTGTGGTCTCTGGGGTGGAGCGTGCTCAGTGGGCACTGGACAATATTTTGATTGGTGGAGCAGAAATCAATCCCAGCCAATTGGTGGACACTTTTGATGATGGTAAGAAACAAGACATTGAACAATTTTCTTTCCTGTGAGCCATTTTTCTGCTTATGTCTTCAGATACATTAGCACATGAAAAGCATTTATAAGAATGCCTAGCCCATACTCCTGCTCAACAAATGTTAGCTGTTATTTTGCCCAATGGTTTATAAATCTTCAAAGTTGGCTGCCTGTTGAAATGTCCACTGAGAACTCAATAAATCCTGTTAAAGGCACAATGTCTGGCTTTAAATATAATTTGAAATTTCAATACTCCCAAATAATTTGTTTCTTTAGTGATTAATGTGTCACAGAAATACTTAATGCACTGGCTGACGAAGTGTATCAAGAACTTTTCAGTGCTAAGTTACCTAGACTAGCAATTACATTTTAAAAGTACGGTAATCATTATACTACCATTTAATAGTCTTGTCTAAGTTTGATTTCTCATGTTGGATTTATGCATTATCCCAGTTAAATACAATAAAAATCCTAAAGTGTAAGCAGAAAGCTAGTAGAGTATAAAAATTTAAAGAATTCAACAATAAATCAATCAGTTCAAGAGAATAATACGCCATATTGCTTCCAATTTTCCTCAAGAGAATAACATGCCATATTGCTTCCAATTTTCCTTAACAGAAGGCACTTCCCATGAAGAAAACTGGAGTTTTTACCCTAATGCTGTAAGAACAGCAGGATTTTGTGGCAATCCATCCTTCCACCTCTATTGGCCAAATAAAAAGAAGGACAAGACTCACAATGCTCTCTCCTCCCGAGAACTCATTATACAGCCAGGATACATGATGCAGTTTAAAGTAAGGAAAAGTGACTCTTTAAAACAGAAAGTAGCATTGCATTTGGGGCCCGGGGGAGAATGTTTATTCAGACAACTTTAAGGAAATGACTGATATTATTCATTAAAAGAGACTTTATCTTATGAATAAAAGAGGTCATCTTTTGCAAAGACCTTTATTCAAGTATGATTTTTTGAGGATAGATGAAATCCCTGAAAATGTTGGGACACAGCAAGAAATGTAACTATTAGGCTGGTGCAAAAGTAATTGCAGGCTGAGTGCGGTGGCTCACGCCTATAATTCCAGCACTTTGGGAGGCTGGGGCGGGAGGATCACTTGAGGCCAAGAGGCCAGGAGCTCCAGAGTAGCCTGGCCAACATGGCAAAACCTTGTCTCTACAAAAAAAAATAAATAAAATAAAATAAAATTAGCCGGTCATGGTAGTACACACCTGTAATCCCAGCTACTCGGGAGGCTGAGAAATAATAATCGCTGAAACCTGAGAGGCAGAGGTTACAGTGAACCGAGATCATACCACTGCACTCTGGGTGACAGAACGAGACTGTGTCTCCAAAAAAAAAAAAAAAAAAAATTACTTTTAATGCCATTCATTTTAATGGCAAATACTGCAATTACTTTTACACCAACTGAATATATTCCATCTTATATATGTAATCTGGATTTCAGTCTCCCTAACCTTGTAAATTAAAAGCTCAAATAGGAGACTGCCTACTTCTAGCTCTCTGTAACACTATCTCCTTTTTATGTTGCACAATTCTCGCTCTCTCCCTTCGCTTCCTCTATCATCTCTCTCTCTCTCTGCCTCTTTCTCTTACTCCATGCCTATTATGTGCATCGAGCCATTTTTTCTCCATCTTTTTTTTCAGTATATCTTTCTATTTTCTTATGTCTCTCATTTCATATGCCTATATGACATTAGTCTTGTTGGAACTTCCTAAATCCTCAAATAATTAAGGAGAACTCTCAAATATTTTAAACTGAATACTTGATTCATATAGGATGTAAGTGAAGATATAAATAATTAATAGACACTCAGAGAAAGGCAAAGCAATATCAATTGATATATCTCTATTGCAAACACCTGTAATCCCAGCACTTTGGGAGGCCAAGGAGGAAGGATCTCTGAGGCCAAGAGTTCAAGACCAGCCTGGGAAACATAGCAAGACCGCTGTCTCTACAAAAAAAAAAAAAATAGCTGGGCATGGTGGCATGTACCTGTAGTCCTAGCTGCTCAGGAAGCTAGGCACAAGAATCACTCGAGCCCAGGGGTTGGAGGTTACAGTGAGCTATGATCCCACCACTGCACTCCAGCTAGGGCAACAGAACAAGACCCTATCCCACACACACAAAGCCATTACAGAAATGCATTGTATAACTAGGTCATTTTAAAGACATCAGTTATTCTAATACCCTTTTTTGATATACTACAATGACAGTTAATAGTGAAAATCTTTATTAGCAGAAATAAAAATGTATTTGCTTTTTGCCTCAGCTCTATGTTAAACTCCCCTTCAGAGACTGGAGGGTAAGGCAAGCTCCCCAAATGCTACTATTCCTTCAGGACTAGTCTTAACTTAGTGATATGAAGAAGTGTTATACTTCCTCTGTTTCTAAGCCGTGTTCCTTAAGAGTGAAGATTTTCCCTCTACCACGTTAACGTTGTGGCCCAGATCAAAGGCATTATATTTGATTGAGTTGATTGGAGCCTCCTCTTTTGTTACTTCTGTAACAGAAGTCACTGCACTGAAGAGACTGGGTCTCTCTTTCTCTAACCAAGGCAATTTCCTTAGGAAAAACAGGGAGTTTATCCTCAAAAATTCAGTAAAGTATCACTAAAACTACATACTTGAAAGTCACCAGAGTCTTACTGTACCCAATGTCAACAGCTTTTGCGTATCCCCATCTTCCCTTTCCTCTCTACACCATCTGACACTGTTATTCTCGCCCTCTTCAACCTGTGGAATTATCTTTCCCCTAGGCTTCTAGGTTCTCTGCTGGTTCTCCTTTTACCTCTTTGATATCTACTATCTTCTTATGGCTTTTCTCCCCTTAGCCCTCTAAATGTCAGCATTTCTCAGTATGTATCAACTTTCTTCTCTCTCCATAGACCTTCTCACCATCAGGAATTGTATCCAATCATCTAGCTTCAAGAATCATATCTTGAAGAGCAAATTTCAAATCTGCACATCCAATGTTGACTGGCTAACAATTAATTCAATATTTGTAATAGCCCCTACACGTCTACACCTTTGTGCACATTGGCACCTCAACTGAATGTGTCTAACAGTGCACTTAATATCTTCCCTCACCATACCAACTCCTCTTTCTGATTTTCCTGTTTCTCTCGATGGCACCACCATTCACCTAGTAACCAACTTGAAATGTTCGACTATGCTTTGATTTTTCACTTTTCATATCTAATCATATCTAGTGATTGCATCCTTTGAATTCTACTTTCCAATGTTCCTGGTATCCATCCAATCTTCTCTGTTTGCACTATCACCACCTCTGTTCTGGCCCTAACTAAATCAATAGTTGACTAAGTACTCTTTTCACTCCCAGTCTCTCTCCACTCCTGTGTCTTTGACATCACAGTCAGATTGATCTTTATAAAGCATAGCTCTAAGCAGCACATTATTCCACTGCTCAGAAACCTTTAATGACTCTCCCACTTATCAAATTAAGGTCAAACACCTTAGGCTACAGCTTCTGGTCTATCAAATTCAACCGACCATTCTAACCTCATCTCTGAATATTTCATATACGCTATACTTGGACCAAAACATGCTATATGCTGTGCTCTGGATGTGCCACCATGATTCCCTACTTTGTCTTCACTCACACTGTTTCTTTCACCTAAATATCTTTTTCCTATTTCTACCTCTCACACTCTTCCCAGTCTTCAGGGGCAGCTTGCATGTACCCTATCTGATTATTTTCTAATCCATTTAATCAAATGCTATCTCCTTTGAAGCACCACAGCATTATATTTGTGTCTTTTATGATTCCCACTATCATTATGCTTCTTATTCTCTCTCTGAATTTAGAGTTGTTTTATTCATGACTGTATGGCCTGAAATTTTTAGCACTAACCTTCCCTAGTTATCAGTGCTGAAATAGGACTTGATTAAATAGATGATTAGGACTTAAATTTGAATCACCAAATTTTTATAGCATTTATGTATTACTGATTCAAACATTTAATTGCATATAATATGGAAAGCTTTCATTCATACAGAAATACAGAAAACCCCAAGAACAAATATTAATTACAATTGTTGATTTTAATTCCAAATAAAAATTTAATAGTAACAATCAAGAAAGTTAGGCTATCAATGAAAATGTTTTGAATCAGTGATACTTTCAGTTTCTGTCTATAAATTCGGCTAATGTTACTTTCTTTTTGGCCAATTTATCTTACCCAGATCTGTGATTAATGCATTATACTAATTTAGTGAATAGAAATGTAACTTTTAAAACCTTAATTTTCATCTCCATGCAAAATTGAACGTCTATAACAGAATCCAAAAGAATGTATTCTTGGTATCCCAGCAGGCTGCTCTGTAAAAGCTTCTCTGAATATTACCTGTCAGAGTAATAAATGGCGGGATGCGATTTTTAATTAATGGGATTCAATATCATCTAATCTTACCTGTGTATTGATTGTTTTACATTTGTTTTAGATTGTGGTGGGTTGTGAAGCCACTTCTTGCGGTGACCTTCATTCTGTAATGTTGGAATACACTAAGGATGCAAGGTTTGTAAAATAATTTTTAACATTATCTCCAAACTTGAATACCCAATCCAAATGGTTGTCGTGAGAATATGAGTGTGTGTGTGTGTGTGTGTGTGTGTGTGTGTGTGTGAGAGAGAGAGAGAGAGTTTCGCACTTGTTGCCCAGGCTGGAGTGCAGTGGCGGGATCTCAGCTCACCGCAACCTCTGCCTCCTGGGTTCAAGCGATTCTCCTGCCTCAGCCTCCTGAGTAGGTGGGATTACAGGCATGTGCCACCACACCCAGCTAATTTTGTATTTTTAGTAGAGACAGGGTTTCTCCATGTTGGTCAGGCTGGTCTTGAACTCCTGACCTCAGGTGATCCGCCTGCCTCGGCCTCCCAGAGTGCTGGGAATTACAGGTTAAGGCAGTTGCTTACAGAGGAATAACCTTATATCCTAAAAGTGGCAGTTCATGCATATTTTTATATAAATTTCACTTGTACAAAATGTATACATATGTCTTATTTTCAAAATTTTCCTTCAAACCAAAAAAAAATCAATTTTCATACAAGGCTGCCACCAAGAAACTTTGTATTTTAAATTTTATCAAAATAAGCAAAGCACTACATTTGACCTCAGAGTGGAACTCTCTTATTCATGTTACTCATTTTCAGCTACCTCTAACAAAAACTTTGAATGATCTGAATATGCATCAGCCAGAGTCACCTCTTCTAAAGCATATTAACAGTATTGAATAAAAGTCTGACATAGTTCAGTTACCTTATTAGGGTTAATAACCCTCCCACTATCACCTTTAAACACTAATTACATTAAGTTTGAGGAGACGGACAATTTTGTCAGTCAACTCCAGGTATATTTCTAGTAACAATGTCAGTAGGAAGAATCCACCAGAATTCATTGCTATGCATGCTGTTATTTTATTCTGTTGTCCGTGTGCTTTTAAAGAGTCAGAATATTTCTGAAAATATTTTAATTTTTTTATAATCTGTAATTATAAATGTATATAGAAAACAGGAAACTCATATACAAGTATTTTAATTTAACCTGACCACAAAGCATTACCTTGACATTAGACAGATTATATGTTTCTCTTACAATTTGTCTAACAAAGCCTTCTGGTTTCTGCAGATCAGATTCCTGGCAACTTGTACAGACCCAGTGCCTTCCTTCCTCTTCTAACAGCATTGGCTGCTCCCCTTTCCAGTTCCATGAAGCCACCATCTACAACTCTGTCAACAGCTCAAGCTGGAAAAGAATCACCATCCAGCTGCCTGACCATGTCTCCTCCAGGTAGGTTGCAAATTAAGGTAAACTTTGTGAAATTATCTGGCCTCTCTACAGAGTTCATGCAGTGAGCTGAAAACAACTGACAGTGTGAGCCAGAGCTTTACATGCAGCCCTGGTGCTCTCTCCCATCTTCTTTCCCTCCTGTCACCAACCCATGCCCCCAAATGGCAACTGCATGTCCCAGGGGAAATTGGAGTTTGTCTGTAAATGACTCAGAGATCTCAGATTTCCTTTGACTTAATACCATAGCATGTACCAAACTCAATCACAGGCCCTGAATGACAGACCCTAATCCAAGACTGGCATTGGCACCAGTTTTGCCCCAGTGTTCTGCCCTCCTAAAGGCTGTGCTTCTCATCCAGATACAAATACCAGTTGGGTGTGTAGGGCTGACAGGTTACACAAAGCTGCAGGACAAATACAATGGAGTGCAATCTTCCTAGAGCAGATTTGGTTTACTCAAAGATTTGGAAAATGATATACCTTTATAGGAAAAATGAACACAGATTTATTATGGACTAGAATAGGAAATTCACATGAAATTTTCAGAGAAGATACAAGTTTCCAGAATGGCATTTTGGGTTATACTCCCCGAGTCTGAGAAATACAAGTTCTCTCACCTCTGCCAGCAGGGTGCTTCAGGAAGACATTTGGGAAGCCCTTTTCTCATAAATAGTCCCCTCTCCCAGAGAGGCTGGAGGCAGGATGCAGCCATGGAAGTAACAACCTACTGAACCCCTTCTGCTCTCTGTGGTTCTTTCAGTGCGACACAGTTCCGCTGGATCCAGAAGGGAGAAGAAACTGAGAAGCAAAGCTGGGCAATTGACCACGTGTACATTGGAGAGGCTTGCCCCAAGCTCTGCAGCGGGCACGGATACTGCACGACCGGCGCCATCTGCATCTGCGATGAGAGCTTCCAAGGTCTGAATCCCAGGCTGTCAATTTTGATACAGGAGACCATGAGGTTCTCCTCATCTTAGCATGTATATCAAAGTCCACTAGGAAATGGATAGAAATTCCAGCCTGAGGGGTCTGAGATTCATGACACACTCCTTGGTCACTCCTTATTTAACTTTGGGACAAATTATTAAGCATAGCCTTATGCAATATTCCTGAAGGTATTTTTTAAAATATAGAATTGAAATCTACCCCAGACATTCTATAAATATAAATTTATAAGCATATAAATCCAGATATGCTAAATCAGGATATGGTATAGTACCTCACATTCTCTGTCTTTCATATAACTCCCTACCCCCACCCACATCCCCAATACTTAATTTCCACCTCTGGGCCTCCCTCCTTCCTGGCCTAGCTGCCTGTGCCTACGTACTTGAACAGTATCCCTCCTTCCTCAGCCTCTTCCAGCAGCAGCTGCCACTGTTCTCCTAAGATGTAGCTGACAACTCAAGATGTTCTGGTTTCAGGTCACTGTGATACTGACACACACACACACACACACCCCCTTTATGACTCAAAGAAATCCATTTCACTCCTTGAGTTTCTAGAGGCTGAGTATATATCCAGGGCAGAAAGTATCTACTCCACCCCTCTCATCATAGGAAATTGCTCTGTTGGTCTGTTAGAAGGTCTACAGGCCTGTTTTCCTTTGAGCCAATGTTTCCAACAGGTTTCAGCCTCTATCATTACAAAGTTCACTTTCCATAGTTAACCTTCTGTATCCTCATAGCTTAATACTTGGCCGATAGCAATGCTAATAAATCTTCTTTGAATGAATCCTTACACTGTCTTATGCTTTACTATTTACATAGTATACACCAACTAATTCTTCAGCCGCTTATAATCTATGATATCCCCATCAGTTATCTGTGGTTAATATAATTATTCCCATGCTACAGGCAAAGAAACTGAGACTCAGGGAGGCTAAGTGACCTGCCTAAGGTCACACAGCTAGCAAATATCAGAAAGACCACCACTCAAGGTGTTCTTTCCAATCAGCCTTGCTGTCTCTCATGGCTGAGAGATTTATCCGAGGAGGAGCGGAGTTACCCAATTTCCCCCAGATATGCAATGTAAGAATCCATGTATTTGAATTCCGGAGTCGGATCTATTTAGATTTCTTGGTTGATGTTTCCTTGCATCAAAATCAAATGGATATGATTAATGTAGACTGCTGCACATCTCTGATGTTAGAAATTACTTAGCCATCTCCTTTCTCCGCTGGTGTCACTGTCACTGAGACCAGCTGGGTCTGTCACTATATTAGCTGGAGAATTTTAACTCTAGGCAAATGAGTGAATCAAATGTCTCACAAGAAGTCCTAGATGTCTGGAATTTGCCCTCTCCCCTGAACTTTAATTTTAAACTATTAAGGACATGTAGAAAAAATGTACTGTTTAAATCAAGGGGAAATGCAAGCACATACACATTTGCTAATATAATATCTTACTTAAATGCCAGTAATTCAGTTCAGGGGCTCTGAGAAACACTTCCAGTTTTATCATTATTTATTTTATGTATCTCAGCTTCGTTACTGAGTATCTTTTTTTTTTTTTTTTTTTTGAGATGGAGTTTTCACTCTTGTTGCCCAGGCTGGAGTGCAGTGGCATGATCTCAGCTCACTGCAACCTCCGCCTCCTGGGTTCAAGTGATTCTCCTGCCTCAGCCTCCTGAGTAGCTGGGATTACAGGCACATGCCACCATGCCCAACTCATTTTTTTTTTTTTTTTTTTTGTATTTTTAGTAGAGATGGGGTGGTTCACCATGTTGGCCAGGCTGAACTCGAACTCCTGACCTCAGGTGATCTTCCCACCTCAGCCTCCCAAAGTGCTGGAATTACAGGCATGAGCCACTGTGCCCCGCCCATTACTATCTTATATGTGCTAAATATTGTTTTAGATGCTGGAATCCAACGAGTTAAAATATAGACTCTACTCTTAAGAATCATCAAGTATATATTAACCTGTATTTTCTGCTACAAATCATGCTAGGAAAAAAGAAATTAGATAGGCCTCTTATACCAGGGTGAGAGTTCCCTACTGAGACCCACCACTGGTAAACATTCAAGGCCCAGCCAGATGCTGTGGTATTTAAACAACAGTTTTACACAGCAAATACGGACATGAGCACTACATATTTCAGTTAACATTGACTCAAAGAAAATTGGATTTTTTTTCCAACAATATAAGCCAATAATTGCCAAAACAAAACATTTACTTCTGGGAGTCTGTATCTACTTAGTATTTTGCCATTTTTTTTTTTTTTTTTTTTTTTTTTTACTGTAAGAACGTTCAATTATTTATTTATTTATGTATTTATTTATGCTGGATTTTGTTACGTTTCCTTTTTTTTCCCTAAGTTCTGGGATACATGAGCAGAATGTGCAGGTTTGATACATAGGTATACACGTGCCAGGATGGTTTGCTGCACCCACCAACCCATCACCTACATTAGGTATTTCTCCCAATGCTATCCTTCCCCTTGCCTCCTATCCCCCAACAGGCCCTGGTGTGTGATGTTCCCCTCCCTGTGTCCATGTGTTCTCATTGTTCAGCTCCCACCTATGAATGAGAACATGCAGTGTTTGGTTTTCTGTTCTTGTGTTAGTTTGCTGAGAATGATGATTTCCAGCTTCATCCATGTCCCTGCAAAGGACATGAACTCATCCTTTTTTATGGCTGTATAGTATTCCATGGTATATATGTGCCACATTTTTTTTACCCAGTCTAACACTGATGGGCATTTGGGTTGGTTCCAAGTCTTTGCTGTTGTGAATAGTGCTGCAATAAACATACGTGTGCATGTGTCTTTAGAGTAGAACGACTTATAATCCTTTGGGTGTATACCCAGTAATGGGATGGCTGGGTCAAATGGTATTTCTAGTTCTAGATCCTTGAGGAATCACCACACTGTCTTCCACAATGGTTGAACTAATTTACACTCCCACCAACAGTGTAAAATTTTTCCTATTTCTCTACATCCTCTCCAGCATCTGTTGTTTCCTGACTTTTTAATGATCACCATTCTAACTGGCATGAGATGGTATCTCATTGTGGTTTTGATTTGCATTTCTCTAATGACCAGTGATGATTAGCTTTTTTTCATATGTTTGCTGGCCGCATAAATGTCGTCTTTTGAGAAGTATCTGTTCAGATCCTTCACCCACTTTTTGATGGGGTTGTTTGGTTTTTTTTTGTTTTTTTTTTTTTTTTTTGGTAAAGTTGTTTAAGTTCCTTGTATTTTGCCATTCTTACAACAACAACGACTTAAATCTGAACTTGAATACTTGTTCTTAATCTTGAATAACTCTGGTTGGTCCAGTTAATTTCTGTGACTATTCCTTGTCCTCTAGGTGATGACTGCTCTGTTTTCAGTCACGACCTTCCTAGTTATATTAAAGATAATTTTGAGTCCGCAAGAGTCACCGAGGCAAACTGGGAGACCATTCAAGGTGGAGTCATAGGAAGTGGCTGTGGGCAGCTGGCCCCCTACGCCCATGGAGACTCACTGTACTTTAATGGCTGTCAGATCAGGCAAGCAGCTACCAAGCCTCTGGATCTCACTCGAGCAAGGTACCCAAACATCCATATTGTAGTCCAGACATAGAATTTATCAGTGAAAACCTATCATTTGAATTTGGGACAAGGAAGCATATATGTTTCACAACTCAGAATTATGCTTCACTTAACTTTATTAGAGAATTGCTTTGTATTTCTTCACTCACAGTGGCTGAGTGGTGGTAATGTAGGCATAAGCCCAGAAAAATGGCCAAATATTTTTTTTTAATGATTAGGTATAAACTACATAGATAATTTAATGTTGAGCACAGGCAAATATATAAATGTGTATGTGAAGTAAATGTGTAGCAATGCAAACATATGCCTATATTTAGCACACGTAAGTACAATAAATAGAAATGGAGGAGGGATGGATGAATGGATAAGATCTTTAAAATTTTATGTGCTATAGTTGCTGAGGGTTAATGCAGAGTAGAGTGGGCAGAGACCTTGCAAATGGACTAGGGAAGTGACTGACAAAGACATAAGGAGGACTGAATTTCCTTCCCTATCTGCCCTTCGCAGCTTTGGCTTCCTTATCCAGAGTAAACACAGCTTTTTGTCTATATAATTCAAGAAAAGATTCCGAGGCTTAAAAAAGGTTGCTAGATATTATTGTAGAGTATTTCTTGAATGCTGAAAAGTGTTCAGTAGCTATGAGAATATGTGTTTGATTAATGGGAAGATAGTTTACTTAAAACCTTTCACTTTGGAAAATATAATATTAGTGTTGTATTTTCACAGGCAGAAAGGCAGGTTTGGGGGCCCTTAATATGATAAACAATGAAAATAAAATTAATTCCTGTATGGCAACCATGATATGATAAAAGTTGCATCTACCATCTTCCTTTTTTTTTTTTTTTTTTGCCTACCAAAATGAAATACTTAATCTAGAGATAACCTGGTGTTTTCTGTGACACTACCATATATAGCTGCAACTAGGTACATAGTAATGGCACACTATGTTTTAAATTAGTTTATGCATTTATACGTTTCTAAATCTAGCTCTTTATTCCACCACCTACTTTAAATTAGGTACTCTGTTAATCATGAGGAATCTTATGAGGATTTATTTCCCATGCCTAAAAGCTCTATCTAGGCCAAGGATGACAATGAAAAGCAAAATGTCATGTTGAACAGAATAGCAGACATGGTTCAGAACCTGCACATCCTAACTCAGTTTTCCCTCAGCTCTAATCTCCAGACAGCCTTTCCTAAAATAGTCATAATTTATCCCCATCCAGATGTGTTCAGCTTGGAGTTATCTGTAAAAAGAATGCAGCATAAATATTGTGGTTGTATTCTATGTCCTCAGTTGTCTGTTTGGTCCATATTACCTTTCAGAGAAAAGAAGATGTTTTCAATGAAATACTCTAACAAGATTTCCAACATCATGAAAAGAGGGCACATCTTTGAAAGTCAAAAATACTTTCTTTGTATAGAAAGTCAGCCTGAGGTCTTCACATGTATAATATAGAAGACAATATGAATAAATTTTGTTACTAACAGTGATGTAGTCATAAGACTGGCTGCTTCACAGATGTGAGGGTGATCTGGCTGCGACATCTGTTGCTCCATTGATCACCAGGGTTGATTCAGCTGATCTGGCTAGCTAGGCGGGTGTCCCCTTCCTCCCTCACCACTCCACATGCATCCCTCCCAAAGCTGCATGCTGGGTGAATAGGATGACCATCCCCAATAGAGGAGGACCAGTCTTTGGTGAAGGGTATACAAGTAACTGTGCTCCCTTGCTAGAACCTCCAAACAAGCTCTCAAGACTGGCTGCTTCTGGTTCTACTATATTATGAACTTGGAAATTATGGACTTTAGAAACAAGAAAAGACCAAGGAAGTATAACTCCTTTCATACTTCCTGAATTTAAAGATGATTTCCTAGCCGGGCACAGTGGCTTATGCCTGTAATCCCGGCACTTTGGGAGGCCAAGGTGGGTGGATCGCCTGAGGTCAGGAGTTCGAGACCAGCCTGGCCAACATGTTGAAACCCCGTCTCCACTAAAAATACAAAAATTAGCCAGGCGTGGTGGTGCGCACCTGTTATCCCAGCTACTAGGGAGGCCGAGGCAAGAGACTCACTTGAACCCAGGAGGCAGAGGTTGCAGTGAGTCAAGATCACACCACTGCATTCCAGCCTGGGTGACAGCGCAAGACTCCATCTCAAAAAATAAATAAATAAAAATGAAGATGGTTTCCCTGTGTTTTTCAGCAAAATCATGTTTGTCTTGCAAATTGGGAGCACGTCGCAGACGGACAGCTGCAACAGTGACCTGAGTGGCCCCCACACTGTGGACAAGGCGGTGCTGCTGCAATATAGCGTCAACAATGGGATCACCTGGCACGTCATCGCCCAGCACCAGCCAAAGGACTTCACACAAGCTCAGAGAGTGTCTTACAATGTCCCCCTGTAAGTGGCTCAAATGGAAAGGCATGGTCTCATGCACAATCCCTTTGTGAATCCCTGGGAATCACAATGCCACAAAACTAGGTGGTGGCAGAAGCAAGACTAACCCAGATCTCCAAAGTGGTGTTACTATTTTTGATGAGGACAAGAAAGGCACAAATTAAAACAAGGAATAGGGACAAGAGGAAATAGACAATAATAACTAAATGCAAGGGCAGTTTTTGCCTATTTCCCTTGCTTTAACTAGTTTTTCTAGTCTTAGAAAACATTTATTTTCTGCTGGCGTGCTAGTTTGAAATTTTACTGAGGTTAAGTAGTCATGTCAGTTTTGCTTTGCATTGTAAGCCCAGCTTCTAGCACAGTGTCTGTCACACAGAAAGCACTCCATGCTTGACTAAATATCTTTGGACATTAATGGAACAAGTGAGAGGGAGAGAGATGGAAAAGTTTTACAAGTCCTTGAGTAGCCAGTAAAATTTGATGCTGCTCAGAATACTATGACTTAAGCAAATCTGAATTCCATGCACAACATTTTGTTGATTTAGATTAGCCTATTATAATATTTGACATCTAGAAGTCAAATACCAAAAAGTTCTGCTTCCTAATGTATAATCTCTTTGTCCCCTCTGTCTGTGACCCAGGGAGGCACGAATGAAAGGAGTCTTACTGCGCTGGTGGCAACCACGCCACAATGGAACAGGTCATGATCAGTGGGCTTTGGACCATGTAGAGGTCGTCCTGTGAGTATCTGATTCATGGCATCCCATGTCCATTTCAGAAAGGTCTGAAATTCCTTTGATATGGCATGCTCCTTAATTCAGTAAGAACCGTTTTTGATGAGAAGCCCCCACAGGAGCACTTTGGCTTACACTCTTTTGCAACTGCAAGCTATAGCTCAAGTCATCAGTGAAATAGCAAAGCCCCAAATGAAATGTACCTTAGAAAACCTCCATAAGCACAACATTTATTTAAGGATTGACAATATTGGTTAAATTGGATAAAACAAAAGTCTCCAGGTAAATGAGAAACCATGTCTTAAGGCAGATCTGGGTTGCCTTATAAAATGAAATGACATCCTTGAAGAGGAAGGATCTGTAGTGGGCAGTGTCTGAAGTGTTACTAACTAATGTGCCCAATTACAGACATTCTCCATTTAATGATGTGGGGGTTGCAACTAGAACAAAGAATTTGTGGTTTCAGATTCCTCCTGACCAATCCCAGCACCTAACAAGTTAAAGGTGTTTTTCCCTCTATATAATAAAGCTGTCACCACTCTCACCTGGCTGGGTTGACTGTTCACTCACAGAGAGATGACTTGCTTTTTCTCTAACGATCTAGTTCCTGTAGAACTGGAATGCTTATGTCTCGACGGGTTCGGACTGATGGCTCCAAATGGTTGGCAAGGAGAAGCGAATCTTCTCGGTAGATAGGTTCAAATGTTCATTCTGTTTACCAAATCCAAAATGAAATCAGTCCCTTGGCTGATTTCAGTCATTTTGCAAGCAAATTTAAGTGATTAATTGGTAGGAAAACTACCAGATTTGTTTTCGTTCAGTCATAGCCATGAGCTGAATTTTTCAGTCTTGAGCTAGCCCTCGTCTTAGTTTTCACTGAGGCACCTGCTTGCATGGCATCCATATCAACCCCCAAATCCAAGAGCAACCTGGTCCCCACACTAGCCTCCTGTGCGCGCTGCTGCTTTTGGACAACTTGCTGGGCTCTGCCTCCACAAGACAAAGTTGAAGTTTAAAGTAACAGTCCAGACTCATTTGAATCTAAATATGAGGCTGATGTTTTACTTAGATACTGATTTCCTCAGACTACGTTATTCCAGCAGAATAGCCTGGGTCCTGAAATGAATCTATGTACAGTAAGGTCATAGAGAGATGTCTACATAGACCAAAATCCAACTCTGGAACCATTTTGCCCTGGCTATTTGCCTTTCAGGACAGCACTTCTCAATCTGTTTGAACGTCAAAATCACTTGGGAAGCTTTTGAAAACATCAACGAATGTCCCAATGTCCAGGCCCATCCCTTTGGATGAGGCTTTAAATTGATCTGCAGTGGGAACTGGACATCATTCTTGTTTTAAAAGCAGCTCAGGTGATTCTAATAAACTGGTAGAGAATAAAATTAGAGTCAATAACCACTTCTTACCTTTCAAGCAGCTTGCCAATACAATTGCATTAATGGGGCTCCCTGTGCCTGACAAAGCATTACCAACTCCTATAGAAACTTCAAAACCTGACAGTCCTCAAAAGACGGCAGGATACTAATCCTGCCCTTGAGTAAACACAATAATTTTTAACGTATCACACATTTAAGTAGATATTTTCATCCTGCCCAAACAATCAATTGCACTCATCTATTTTGGATTTCAGAGACATATCATCACCAGTAATTTCCTCACTTGTACTAAGATTAAAAAGCAGGGGCGAGGGGTTCAGAGGTGCCAATATACCAGCCAGTGTAAAAGCAACCCCTTCACATATTGGAAACAGAACTCTATTCCTTGCTCCCTGTCAACCTGCTGCCTCAGAGGTTCTCAGCACCGGCAGAAAGCCTCAGCACACAGCACCCAAGGAATCTCCCAGGTCACCTGGTGTTGGAATTAATGCTTATAAGCAACTACCAGCATCAAGCTCCGTATTTTAAACACTTTGAAGAATTTGTCATCTACCAGGCTCATAGCCTTATAAGTCTGTTCTTATCCTGCATTATTATCTCAAACTCTCAGAGCACTAAAACATTTTGAATGAGACAAGCGCATTGTTACATTTGCATGGTGTTGTATGCTTTGAATTTTATTCCAAGTCTTCTTTCAGGAATAACTTAAAAATTATAACTTTATATATACCACATGCTTTTATGTATATATAATTGCAAAAGCAAATGCAGTCTCTTTAATGACATTTCAAAAATTTGTTAAAGGAATTCCTTTATTTTCCTGCTTTTTGAAGAAAAGAAATATCTCACAAAGCCGAGTTCAATAAATGAGTTGTTTCAAAAAATGTATAATAAGATGTTATATTTCCAGAACTATGTTTTTGATGTTTTGCTCTGATCTTATAGTTTAACATTTCTATATCACTCTACCCCTTCAAAGCACTTCTTTTCAAAAGAGCCACAAACAGTTTTAAGGCATTCATTCATTAATATGCAATTAGTAGCTCTACAAAATAATTACTTCAATTCATTCATTTATGTGATGCGCTCAAAATAAACAAGTTCCAGATAATTCAAAAAATTAAATATAATAGTTTTCCAGAGTGTCTTTCAATCACATGAGGCACAAAGAAGCTAGAGCCAAGGTTCATGTCATGATCACAAATATTCCTAATTATAACTTTGCTCCAAAGGATGTATATTTAGAAATAGGTGGAATACTTCCATAAACCCCTATTAACTGAAAGCGTTCTCTTAATTAACTGCACTTTTGTATCAGAACACTTGATTATTTGAACTAGCAATGTTAACTCCTCAAGCATGGCGGGGAGAGTAGCAGACTGAGGCTTGTATCTTAAGAGATACAAACCCTACCTAACTGTATGTTACAAACAGGGCTACTGATATGTTTTTGCAACTAATGGTTGGGGCATACATTTCACTTAGGAATTTTTAAAAATGTACTTTTTTTAAGAGAAGGTTGGCTTTAATCTAACTTTATTACCATAGTTTCGCTTTTGTGCATGTGCACCAAGGACACATGCTAAAAACCCCTAGAAAGAAAAATTATGGTGATGCATGGTATCTTATATTGAGTTTAACCTCAGTACTGCCCATATTAACCAAGAAAACACAAGTTTAATGAGAACAAATTTAGCACTTTCAACAATATTTCAGGATTTAAGAGTGTATCCTAAATGAACAAGATTTGTAATATCTTTTTAATTAAATGGTTTAATTCTAAAATACTACATGTGGAAGGATTTGAGTTTCATAAATATGGACATACAGAATGACAAGCCCCACACCAAAAAGATGAAAACCTCCCTTTTAGCATTTAACAAGCAGTCTCTTATGCTTGTTTGAGAGTGCAATCTTCCCACTCTCATATTTTCCAATAAAATCTGCACATGAAAAGCATTTCACGATGATTAGCCCCTGCTAATCTGCCGTGTAACAGAAGAACCGAATTGACAGATAATATTTTTCCAGCCTCACTAGCTTACAAAAAGTCCTCATTCCATAAAGTCTGAATGATGTGGCATAACACGATCATTGACAATCAAGTGTCAGAAAAATAATTTCTCTGAATTCATTAGCTAGCATAGAATATTTATTTTTCAGTATATGTTTATGAATACATTGGGCAGATCCCTCACAAGATCCATGCTGGTGAGGTTCTTCTTAGGATAAAAGAGAATTTGTTGTCTTAACCATTTTTTTTGGGCACTCATACTTCTATCCTAAGAATCTCCCTCACCCAACTCGCATTTCATTCACACATCACATTTCCTGCGTACGTGTCTAAGTCACACCTGTCATGTGTATAATGAAGTGGGCCAATTTTTGCATGTGTACCTTGAAAGCAAACTGCTCAGTAAAAAGCCTTCGTGAATGAATTGACTAAAAAGTGAATTATTACCACATTTACGGAGAACTGCAAACCTTATGTTGCTAACTATAGTCTTAAAAGCATTTATCAGTTTTTAAAATGAGTTCCATCGTGACCATCCCCTCATGCTATTCATTATCAAGATATTGTCACATTTTTGGCACAAATGATTTATGGAGATGAGCATATTACATTTGTTGCAAAGCATATTTGTCCTTTATTAAATTTGATTGTGTTATCTGACATAGAAGACTTCTGTATTTTTTAAAGTCCATTCCTTAATATATTCAGGAATTAGTATTTCCTACAATGTAAAATAATTGAAAATCAGATAATAAAATTAGTAGTTATTAAGCTATTAATATTTATAATTTATATGCAACATTTATGCCAAATGTAGTACAGCTACATGTATCTTAACATACGGTTATGAGCAAATATTGCATGTTGCATTACATAGAAAAGTATATGTATATATTGGGTATAGAAGAATAAGAAATAACTTCTTTAATTTTTATTTTCAAAAGAGATGAAAAATCCTATATTGCGTCTAAACCTGATCAGACTTTTATGACTAATCACAGTGCTGCATGCATTGAAAGGCATTTTTTAACTTGTGTTATATTTCATTATTTGCTGTCATTGGTTTTCCACTAGAGTAAGGTAAGTCCTCCTTACTAAATCTGGGGAACTGTTTACTAATAAATAATTTCATCAGTGTCACCAAACTTAACCGAGAAGTTTTGTAAAACACCTTTGCAACTAAAAAAAAAACCAAAAAAACAAAAAAAAACTATGAAAACAGTAATAAATGATACTGGTACATACTGGAACATTCGAAACTTATATCCATGTAAATTCAGAGCCAGTCAAATTGAGATAAGTCCCTAATATATACAATAGTGGGCACAACAGCATAGACCAGAGTGCTAGTCAGCATTTTGTCATTGGGCAACAGATTTGACCTAGATTCTCCTCTGTGCTTGACACTGTATTGGGTGCCTCTGAAGTACTCCCAGTTGACAAATTTGTTATGAGGGACAGGGGAAAATAGAAATGTGTGCAAAAGATTTAGGGACTCTGATTACATGTAATGTCTTTTGAAAGACCTACTATGTTGAAGATGCATGAGGGTCCCTTGCCTTACCAATTCTCCTCTAAGTTATTAACTGAATTGGCAGATGGAGTAGATGTGTTCATAATACTTACGAGTTCTAGATCTTGTCCTTAGATAAGATTGGCCACTTTTAATATATACTTATATTTGTCCTCTGAGATACTTTAAAACTTAAGAAGGCAAAATGGTTATAATTTATTGAACATCTATATATAGTGCTAGAAGTTTTCATTTCATCCTTACAGCTCCTGAGGTGCACATGATTTGATATTATTCTCATCCCCATTTAGCAGAGAAAAGAAATATGAAATCTTCCATATGTGTGAGACATTTGTGCCTGCACTTACTTGTGTGTAGCCTTCCTGAAAATGCATGGCCTTTAAGTCAAATGTGTGGCATCCTCTATGCAGGCAAGTTTCAGTGATAGTTTGAATGGCAGCTTCCCATCTAACACTCACCAATATTTCTAAGATATGTTGAATAGTCCACTGGATTCTTATGTCTGCATTCATATAAATCATTATTCTACCACGTTCTGATAAATTACTGACAAGTAGAAATGACTATATTTCTATGAGCTCAAGTTAGTATCAATTCTCTATCTCCTCCATTTCCTTTAGAATCTATTTAAAAATCAATTGAATTGTTTTCATAATAATAAATGAGCTAAGATTGTGTCTCCTTTGAAGAGTAACAGTTCAAAAGAGCACAGAGTCACTATTTACTCAAAGATCTTGCAATGGCCATATTTCCTATGCAGAAACAAGGAAACACTTTATAATTCTTTATGCCATCTAAGTCCCTAAACTCCCTTGGCAATAAAGGAAATTTACATTATCATTTCCAAGAAGCCTTTGTTGTTCATTCTCCCTTCTTTCAATGACTTATTCATAATGGGAGAATTTAAACATGGACCTAGTTCTATCCACAACCAAAGCAAATTGATATGTCAAGTGGCATAGCTGATGTGCCTTGGGATGAACATTACCTCTTTTTATTGAACTGAAAATAAAAATTACTTTCTCTGGTAATTGCAGTGAATAAATAAATCTTTAAAAGTTCATTGCACTTATTTCAGTTATAAGGTTATGTATAGCTGTACATCTAAATGTATCAAAAACAAAAAATAGGCTCACAGATATACTGCACACCAAAAAATGAGTAAATATAAGATAAACTTGTTAAAAATTCCCCTAATGCCCAATGCTGTTAGACATTTTAGAAGATACAATAACTTGTGGGAACCATGTCAATTTATTAAGTGGTCTTAGAGGCAGACAGCATTTTGGTATAGCTTGCCACAGTGCTTGATTTTGAAAGGCTCATAAACTGGAAATATCCACCTCATTACATTTTTATATTGACTCAACTGACTCAAAAGATTTTTATATTTCACATACCAAACTACCAGCTAGTTTCCAGGATGCTTTGATAGTGTGGTTTTTTTTTTTGGTTTTTTTGTTTGTTTTTTGAGACGGAGTCTTGCCATGTTGCCCCAGGCTGGAGTGCAGTGGCGCGGTCTCAGCTCACTGCAACCTCTTCCTCCCAGGTTCAAGCAATTCTCCTGCCTCAGCCTCCCAAATATCTGGGACTACAGAGGCGTGCCACAACACCCAGCTAATTTTTTGTATTTTTAGTAGAGATGGGGTTTCACTGTGTTAGCTGGATGGTCTTGATCTCCTGACCTCGTGATCCACCTGCCTCAGTCTCCCAAAGTGCTGGGATTACAGGCATGAGTCACTGCACCCCGCCATTTTTAATATGACTGTATAAACACTAGGCATCTATAGCAAGTCCATTACTATATATATATCAACATTCTCAGGGATCCAAAGATATGATACTGATGCATAAACTTATTCAGAATTAAAGAGCACCCAGGCCAGGCACAGTGGCCATGCTTGTAATCCCAGCACTTAGGGAGGCGGAGGAAACAGAATCACTTGAGGCCAGGAGTTCGAGACCAGCCTGGCTAACATAGCAAGACCCTACCTCTACCAAAAAAAAAATATTAAAAAAATAAGAAATATATTTAAAATCTTCTAAGAAAAAATATTATTAAAAAAAGAATATCCAGTGACTCAAAATGTCCCCTAAATTGGTTGTAAGCTTCCACCTGGGAGTAGTTTTTAGGGCACTAAAGATCTGCAACCTGCTACTATTTATTTTCTCACCTACAAAGACAGAGACTTTCAATCAGCTCCATAATAAGTAATTATATGGAGACGTTGCTTTAAAGCTGTTAAGTAAGCACATCAAGTTTTGTTAAAACTAAATGTTATTTTGTTCCCATATATTAAGATAACTTTCATGTCAATCTAGGTTGCATTGAGATAACAAAATATCTTCAGTGTTCTAAGTTTATCTTTTTTTGATGTAAAATATTTTAACTATTTTAAATTCTCTTTGAGTACCTTATATCTTTAAATGTGTTTTAACAGAATAATGTTCATTGCTTTAACTTTGCAATTATTCCTTATAGTTAAAGAGTAATGATTTACCACAGGAATCCAATCAGTAAGTCACCATAAGTTCAACAAACATGCCTTGACCGCACACGCATGAGTCAGGCAGGAGGCTCAGTGCTATGGTGCGGGGGTGGGGGGAGTTGGGGAACTGGCCCCCATACCAACAAAAGTTTAGTTGTGGGGAGCCAAGATACGAATACAAACTCCTTCAAAGCAGGATATGAGCACTCTGAGAGTTCAAAGTAGAAAAAAAAAGTTCACTTATGGAGGGAGTAAACAATAAAGAAAATGTAATACTTGAACACGTGGAATCTAGGAAGTGATGTTGACAGCTGGCCAATGAGGCGGGTAGAAAGGACTCAAGGCATTTGAGTAGAGCTGTTTGTATAGGAATGTAGAAAAAGAAAGGGCAGAATAAGATTAAGCATGAAGAGGACTTGAAATGTCTGTTTAAGTTGGCTTAGCTGTTGCTCCATAGATAAGAGGATTCTGCATGGTTTTGGGCAAAGTGAGGCCAGTGTTTCATGAAAAGTTTACTGAATCTGGTGGTGTGCAAAATCAGTTGCATGTATGTGTAGGAAGGTATACATGCACATGTACACAATTATGCATTCAGTTATACTTTCTTAGTATTTCAGGGGTTTCCTTTCAGTGGAGTTTTTTTTTCCTTCATAAAAGGAAAAAAATTAAGTTAAGGAGGCTAGTTCGAGGGGCCACTATAATAGCTTGGGAAAAGAACTATAAGGTGACCGAGGATGCTGGCAGTAAGACAGCAAGTGCCAGTCCCAAGATTTTGTGAATAAAGGAGCAACAGGATAATTTTTCTTGACACTTGATTAGTTCAGTACCTTAATTCCTTGGGTTTTGTTTTGTTTTGTTTTGTTTTTTTGGTAACTCAATTTTACACAGGCAGCAGTTAGTACTTATAGCAGCTAATAAATGGATAAATTTGTGTCATTCAACTATGACACTGAAACTGATCAACTTAGTTGATACATGTAGTATTGTCAGATGGAGGGGATAGGAGGGGGAGGATAGTAAATCTGCATAAAGACAAAACTTGATTTTTTAAAATATTTTTCTCTACCATGTCTTCAGGATATATTCTGTTTCCATTTTATTGTTTCTAGCATTTTTATATTATTGAAATCTAGGAGGGGATGTTATTAGTACCTTTATTTTATAAAATATGTATCAATTTGACATCTATCAGTATTTTAGCACAGATGCTATTGCCTTTTGATTATACATATTTGATGAAATTCAATTTATGTCTTTTCCTTTGAAATGTTTTATTATAAATTTTCTTTTCTAATGATCAAACTATAAAAGTATCTTGTTTTAAAGTTTATATTTTACAAGTGCTAGTATAATATACCTAAGTATAATATCTATTATACTAGGTAAAACATCATTTTACACCTTACCAGCATATTGATGATTGATAATGCAGATTATACTGCTCAGGACCAAATTACCCTTTCCCTCTCTCTTACCCTAACTCAAGTTCATGTCATATCGATCTTTATGTTGGAATCACATCACATGACATTATATGCATTTTATGTTTTCACGGAATTAGGAAGAAAAGGCTTTGGGACCATGAGGAAACTCAGTGAATTTGGAAAATACTGATAGGCTCACTCTCATAAACCACATATTGATGCCACATATGGATATATTGTCACTCAGGTCAGAGTGTGAGAATATGATCCTTTCAGTGATGTTATAGCTCACGATCCTTTTTAAAGGACCATGCCAAAACATTAACAGCTATCACTACTAGTATTGTACAGTTTTCTACAGGATCCTGAAATCCATCTTCAGTATTTTTATCAGCTTCACACACAGCATGTATGTATAAATGTATGTATGCACATATGTGGGGGGATACATACATACATATTTACAATTATACATTTGGTTACACTTTCTGAGTATTTTATGATCTCTTCTCAGTGGAGTGTCTGTTTCCTGAGGCCATGTTTATAAAATATAACCCAGATGCTTATGGTTTGAGGAAGACAAGAGAATCCAACATTCTGAGAAAAACTGACCTCCTTATTTTGTTCCATGAGACTGCATGAACTAGGAGGTCAAGCTGATCCAGCTAACAGTCTGTTTCTGTTTGTTTTTTAAGCTTTAAATGAGAATGTTTGCTAAAGGAACCAGATTATTTTTCCTCCTTGTTAAAGATATATTTAAATAAGGCAATGGGTATAGTGCACACTTCTCAAATGAAATGTACCCAAGTAAGTATTTTCAGGAAGCATTCAAGAATAAAATAAAATTCAAAACAGTTTTAGTTTGCTATGAATCAAGAGAATTTGGCATATTGTCTGGTTCAGAGCTCACTCATGAAAAGACAGGGATTTCTTCAAGGCCAGAGGCAGTGAGCATAGGTCCCAGCCTTCAGTTCCTCTGACCCTGGGTGGTCATGTGAGCTTGACCTATTAACCCTGAACATTTTCAAATAAATATCAGAGTAACTTAGGACCTAGAATAGATTGCACGTTCAATGATGGGACTTACATGCTCTTTCTCCTTTCCCTCCCTGCCTCTATCCTGTTTGATTTTAACAGCACTCGCAAACAAAATTACATGATGAATTTTTCACGACAACATGGGCTCAGGCACTTCTACAACAGAAGACGAAGGTCACTTAGGCGATACCCATGAAGAATCAAAAAGTTTATTTTTTTTCTTCCAACATGTGATGTGTTGCTCTCCATTCTTTTACATCTCGCACTGCATCTGATATCAGGAAATATCCGTGAAGGACTTGGTGATTACCTGAAAGCCCTTCTCAAGACCGAGTGTACACCACTTTCCCACACTGTGAACTAATGACAAGTGACTTATTTGCTCATAAGTAAATGTCTTCATGTTGATGTGTCCGTGAAAGTTGTGATCTGTCATAATATCGGTTACAGTGGCAGTATTGACAATAAGAAACACTTTAACAGAAAAAAAAAGTTTAAGCACAAAAAAATTAAGAGATTTTATGTTTAAAATGGCATTTAGCACAGTATTTAACATTCTTGGTCACAAAGCTATTTAAGTGGACTGTATTTCAGCTATGTCTCATGTTTTATATGATTAAATTATCATTGTTTGTCCTTTATGTATTCTATTCTACAATATAACACATTGAAACTGTATTTACTTGTTATGTTGTAATATTTTGCTGCTGAATTTGGGGCTACTTATATTCTGCAGAAAATTAATTAAAATGCCTATTCAAGAAGATAGTGGTAAAGATATTGTATCTCCTTTAATATACTCCTTAAAAATGTATGTTGGTTTAGCGTTGTTTTGTGGATAAGAAAAATGCTTGACCCTGAAATATTTTCTACTTTAAATTGTGGACGAAGACCCTATCTCCCACAAATAAGTTCCCATTTCCTTGCCTAAAGATTTTTTTTTAAGTGTTCTGTGGCTGATTTACTAACAGTAACTGCCATTTTGTGTCTGTGATAACAGAGTGATTTGTAAAACAGTGGTTGTTTTTTCATTGTGTTTTCTTCGTGGATTGTTTTTTCTGCGGGTCATATTCATGCCTTCTGATGAAGTTGTACCAACACCAGCAACATTATAATGGCCCTGTAGCTCTGAACGCTATTTGTGTAACTGAAAGGTTGCACTCTAGGGAGAACCAAGCTAAAAGCCCATGCTTAAATAAAAATTATGTCCAAAAGCCACTGAAGTTCATTGGTCTTCATTCATTTTCAATTAAATTTTATGTAAGATTTGTAAGCCTGGTCAGTTTGGAAATTATGATGTCAAATATTTGCACCAGTTTTTTGTTTCATCATTGATAATAGCAATTATGAAGCCACACTTTCAATTTAGCCATTTTTCTCTTATTCACCTTTTTCTGCTAATTACTCTGTAATTACGCTAAGAAAAGTCAATAGATAATTCCAATAGTGACTTCACTCCTGAGAATTTTGTTACTGCTAACGCTTGTCTGATCATAAGCACTCATGTGTTCATTGAGTAAATATTTATTGAGTGTTTGCTATGGTCCAGGCACTGTGCTAAGTGTTGAGGATAAAATGGTCATTGAAACATTTTCCCTTCTTGATTTTAACATCTACAAAATAAAAAGTATGTTAATATCATTGATTTTTTTTTTTTTACTTTCAATAGGAGGAAAAAATAAGAAAAAACTGTTAAAACTAGAGTTTTCAGCAATGGCAAACTTTCTCAATACTTTTGACCCCTCTAATGCTAAGCCTAAATACTCCTACAGTGAATGAATTAATATTTTAAAGAACAAATACACCCACTGGAGAACAGCACCTTTTAAAACACTTAAATGTGAAAGAAATAACTGATTTCAGAAGATTCGTCCTACCATGGCCCACTTTAGTCATTTTATGTATGCAATCCTTCATCAAATATCTATTAAGGGATACCATGTGCCAAGCACAGGCAAGGGCACTAGAGATGGATTAGTGAACAAAAGGAGACACCATCGCTGCACTAAGGAAAGTCACAGTAGAGGAGGAAGGTATTTACTAATAATCACACAAATAAACGGATAACTGGGTAAATACCTCATTAAGCACTAAATATTCTTTAGATAAGCATCTGTTAAACATCTACTATACTAATGTACATTATTTGGGAATGAAACATGGTTCTCTTTCTCAATGTATAGTCTAGACCGAAACTCAGAAATACCAATACATACAATACTAAGAAGAAGGTGCTGCCATAGACATGTATTTTGTGTCTAATGGGCACATGTAAACATCCAGACTGGGCAACATAATGACACCCTGTCTCTACAAAAAAAAAAAAAAAAACTGAAAATTAGCTGGGCGCAGTGGCATGCACTGTAGTCCTAGGTACTCAGGAGGCTGAGATGGGAGGATCTGGCCTCAACCAAGCCCAGAAGGTAGAGGATGCAGCAAGCTGTGATCACACCACTGCACTCCAGCCTGGGCGAGAGAGCAAGATCCTGTCCCAAAGAAAAGTAAAACATAAAAAATTTGCAAGTGATATCATACTTAGTGGTGAAAAACTGGATGCTTTCTTTCTAAATTGAAGAACAAAACAAGGTATTTCCTTTTACCACTTCTATTCAACATTGTACTAAAGAGTCTAGCCAGAGCAATAAGGTTAGAAAAAGAAAAGGCATCCAGATTCAAAAGTAACACGTCAAACTCTTTATTGGAAAACATGATTATGTGCATAGAAAAGCCCACAGAATCTATGAAAAACTACTAGAACTAATAATTGGGCTTTCTAAGATTACAGGATACAGAATCAATATACAAAGATCAATTGTTCTTCATTGTTGATGGGAATGTAAATTAGTAAAGCCATTACAAAAAATGGCATAAAAGTTCCTCAAAAAACTAAAAATAGTACTATCATATGACCAAGAATACCACTTCTAGGTATATATCGAAAGGAACTAAAAGCAGTAGGTCAAAGGGATATCTGCACTCCCATGTTCATTGTAGCACTATTCACTCAATAGCCAAGAGATGGAATCAACCTAAGCGTCCATCAATGGATGAATGGATAAAGAAAACGTGGGCCTGGGCGCGGTGGCTCATGCCTGTAATCCCAGTACTTTGGAGGCCTAGGCGGGCAGATCGCTTGAGGCCAAGAGTTCGAGACCAGCCTGGTCAACATAGTGAAACCTTGTCTCTACTAAAACTACAAAAATTTGCCAGGCATGATGGCGTGGGCCTGTGATCCCACCTACTCATGAGGCTGAGGTGCAAGAATCACTCGAATCCAGGAGGTGGAGGTTGCCTTGAACCAAGATGGCACCACTACACTCCAGCTTAAGTGACAGAGCTAGCCTCTGTTCCCCACCTCCCTCCCCCCCAAAAAAGAAAATGTGGTATGTATACACAATTGAATACTATTTAACCTTAAAAACGAAGGAAATCCTGCCACTTGTGACAGCTTTTGGATGAATCTAGAGAACATTATGCTAAGTGAAATAAGCCAGGCACAGAAAGACAAACATTGCACGATCTCACTTATATGTGAAACCTAATAAAGCTGAACTCCTACAAGTCCAAAGTAGATCAATGGTTACCAGAGGCTGGGGCTGGGTACGGGGTGGGGAGGGAGGGAATGCAGAGTTGTTGATCAAAGGATACAAAATTTCAAATAGACAAGAAGAATAAGTTTTGAGATCTGTTACACAGCAAAGTGACTATAGTCAATAATTATTGTATATTTCAAAACAATTAACAGTAAATTTCCAATGTCTTACTATGAAAAATGATAGTTGAGGTGAAGGATATGTTAATTAGCTTGATTTAATCCTGCCACATTGTATACATATATCAAAACACTGTACCCCATAAATGTGTACAACTATGATTTGTCAAAAGATCAATTGCAACTTTGTGCAATGGCAGTATCATAGCCAGTGGGATTTATCCAAAGCACAATTATTGCTAGTTGAAAAGATCATTGTATTTCTATATACCAGCAATGAACAAATGTTTTTTTAAAACTCTTCTTAAACACTTATTAATTTATATTAAGTGTGAGCCAAAGTAATAGCACAAGTGATTAATAATTAAAATGACAAACCAGGAATGGTGGCTCAGACCTATATCGTAGCACTTTAGGAGGCTGAGACAGGAGGATAGCTTGAGCCCAAGAGTTTGAGACCAACCTGGGCAACATAGGATTCAAACTGCTCACCTACAAAATATAGTAATAAAGACAAAAAGTAACTACGCATGTATGTATTGTTCAGAAAAAAAAATCAGCTGTTATTAAAAGAATTCCAGTTCAGAGGTGAGAGGGTTTGTCATAATTACTGTTTCTTCCATGTAGTCCTTTGGGTGTTTACTATAAATAAATGGGTACAGTTGGTTGTTGTTTTTTTTTTTAATAATAATCCACCATGGCTGTAAACTGATGCTGCCTTTATAGACGTGGGAGACCATGCAATGACAATGGGAGTGTCTGCCACTCTCCAGTGGCCCTACTACCATATTCCAGTGCCTGGATCTCCCGTCCCAGAATTCATGCCAGTGCAGCTGAGAAGGAGAAGATAATGTCTGGAAAATATAACTTTTTATGGAGAGAGTACTGGTAGAATAATATATGGAGATATATAAGTGAATAATAAAAAGGCACCGAAATGTGTGTAAGAAATATTGCCTCATAAACCTACAAACAGTAAACTAACTCATATCAAAGTTTTTACGATACCCCCTTAATGTTACTAACCATATAAAGCAGACATAATGAGACAAGTCAGACATTTTTTAACACCTCTACAATCACCTTAACAGAAACTAAACAGCTCCCTTAAAGGCTAAGGAAGAAACTCAGTCACTATTAATTCTAACACAATTTCTTTCATATCGACACTAAGAGATTTCAAGTTGGTTCTTTGCTCTGCCTCTAAATTTCCTAACTGTAACAAAATACTTATTTTCTAGCACCTTCTATGTGTGGAGCTTGATAAAATACCAGAGAAGGAAAGCTGTCTTTTGGTCTCTCTACCTAAGACACACCCTGATATGGTTTGGCTGTGCCCCTACCCAAATCTCATCTTTAATTGTAACTCCCACAATTCCCACTTGTTGTGGGAGGACCCAGTGGGAGGCAACTGAATCATGGGGGTGGGTCTTTCCCATGCTATTCTGGTGACAGTGAATATGTCTCTTGAGATTTGATGTAAAAGGGGATCCTGCACAAGCTCTCTTCTCTTGTCTGCCATCATGTGAGACTGCCTTTTACCTTCCACCATGATTGTGAGGCCTCCCCAGCCACATGGAACTCTAAGTCCAATAAATCACTTTCTTTTCTAAATTGCCCAGTCTCAGGTATGTCTTTATCAGCAGCATAAAAATGGACTAATACACACCTTCATGCAGCCAGAACTCTGTTCAAATTCCCACACCATGAAAACCAGCTTCATCCCCAGTCCTACAGATTAACCAACTCTCATAATGGAAAGAGAAAAGGTAGGCATTTACTTACAGTGGTAGGCATTTACACATCTCACAAAAATTGTTAATATAATGATTACATAATAATGTAACTGTAATTTTTTCCCTGAGGGATTTATATTTTAGCAAGTAGTGTTAAACTTCCAGAATTGTTTCAAGATCCAAAAGAATGAGTTTTTAATGGAGAAACTTTGGGTATTTAGGTAATTGAGATGGGTATTTAGGTAACTGAGGTGGGTATTTAGGTAATTGAGGTGGGTATTTTAGCAAAATAGCTTTGTCAATCACCATGGCAACTGAGGTCTTCCATTTGGATGGATCAGACATTGAGTTGCTAGTCCAGTGACACAAGTTCCAGGGCCCACCTTCCTGTAAGACTTTGACCTACAGGTTAGTCCACTAGATCTCTTTCAAACTCAGTGCATACAAACGCTCAGCATTTGATAATTTAAATACCTCCTATGGCACATCTGCCCTGCCCTGCTCATGCTGGCCTGGTAGGCAAGCCTCTAAAACCAGGAAAATAGACCTGATTCTCAGCTAAAAGAGATATTGAGGAGCTGCCTAAGCCAGAGATAATGTGTTAGTTACACCTATTCCTTGGGCAACACTCTCATCCCAAGTCATTATTACCTCCCATGCTGCTTGGGATTGGGGCAGATCCAGGTTTTGGTGGGCTATTAACTTACACAATTTGGTACAATCTCTGTAAGGGAAAAAAAAAAAACCTCAATATGAGAAAAAAAAATAGGTCCAAACGTGAATATTTAAAATGAGAAAAGAAATCGCAACATGTTACAAATTTATAAATATTGAAAAATTGCCAAATTTCATAAATACTATCTGGAACTGCCAGACTTCATCAAGAAAAAAATGGACCAGTAACCAAGATGTCTGGTAGGCCGAGGTGGGCAAATCACTTGAGGTCAGGAGTTTGAGAGCAGCCTGGACAACATGGTGAAACCCCATCTATACTGGAAAAAAAATAAGAAAAAAAAGAAAGAAATTAACCCAGCATGGTGGTAGGCGCCTGTAGTCCCAGCTACTCGGAAGGCTGAGGCATGAGAATCGCTTGAACCCGGGAGGCGCAGGTTGCAGTGAGCCAAGATTGCATCACTGCACTCCAGCTTGGAAGCTGGGTGAGAGTGAGACCCTGTCTCAAAAAGAAAAAAGAAAAAGAAACCAAAGAACCAAAGATGTCATCCAATATACATATAAAATACGTAACTTTACACACCCAATGAACTCCCTATTACTTATTTGAAGAACTAATAACTAGAAGTTTCTGAATTTGAAAGGATCTATAAATCTACAGATCTAAAAAGCTCAGCAAACTTCAATCAGGATAAACACAAAGAAACCTTTTTAAAATCTGGCTTCCCTGGAGGAGGCACCACTTTCTAATTCTCTAGTGATGGCCTTGCCCTTTCCTTCTTCTGGTTTTCTGCCTACTGTTTTGTTTGTATTTTCTCAGTCTACTTGTTGATAATAATCACTAGAGTAGCCAACATTTGGTCCCCTGCTGCATCCATTCTGGTCCTTTCCAATCCCTTTTGCAAGCAGTGATGTGGTGGATCTTTTCAAACTGTAAGTACGATCATGTCATCTCCTGTTCAACCTCTTCAAAGAATTCAAATTGACCCGGCACAGTGGGTCACACCTGAAATCTCAGTACTTTGGGAGGCTGGGGCAGACAAATCACCTGAGGTCAGGAGTTTGAGACCAGCCTGGCCAATATGGTGAAACCCCGTCTCTACTAAAAATACAAAAATTAGCTGGGCATGGTGGCGGGTGCCTGTAATCCCACTTACTCGGGAGGCTGAGGCAGGAGAATCACTTGAACCTGGAAGGCAGAGTTTGCAGTGAGCCAAGAACTGGCCCTGCCTTGCTCTCCAGCTGTATCTTATGCCACTCTACTCTTTGTGCTCCATCCACCTGAGCCTTCTTCAGGCTTGTTTCTGTCTTTCCAATATGCCATGCCACTTGCACTTACAGAGCGTTTGCAGGTGCTGGCTCCTCATCCTACCTCCACCCCTTTATCTAATTGACTCCTAATGTTTGACATCCCACCCTTTCCTGATCTGGATTGAGTTTTTTCATTTAAATGTGCTCATACTTCTGGATTTTTTTTTTTTTTTTTTTTGCCTTTAGAGCATTTATCCAAGTTGGTAGTTACAGTCTTATCAGTGTGATTATCTAACCAAACTCTGGCCTCTCCTCTGCAGTTAGTCTGTAAATTCCATGTGAGCAACTTACCCATGCAGTCTCAATGCCTGCCACATGGTATTTGAAAAATTAACAGTTATTAAAATAATAAATGAATCCATAAGTATTTTTTAAAAATTTATATTATGCTATTTATTAGCTTTACATCCTTTGGCAAGTCAGTTAACATTAGCCTGTCTGTTTGTCTGTAACACGAGAGGAATAATAGCCACTCATAAAACTATTATAAGTAAAAATATATGTGAATCTCTTAAAAAATAAGCAGTTCTATCAGCAAAAACAATGCTTTCAAGACAAAATACAAACAAGAAATTGAAAGAGTATATTTGTAACATATCACAGACAAAGAGCAAATATTCCTAATATAGAAAGCTATTTTAAATTGAAGGTAAACATCGACCAAAAATTATATTGAAAAATGAGCAAAAGATATGAATAGATAATTCAGGAAAATCATACAAAAAATGGCCCTTCAACATACGAAAGGTGTGCAGCATCACTCATTATAACAGAAGTATAAAGTAAGCCCCACTGAGATACCACTTCTAACCCATCAAATTGGCAAAATTCAAAAACTTGACAATATAAGCTTGGAAAGGCTGTGAAACATAGGCCTTCTCATACCTTGCTGGTAGGAATGCAAAATGACATAAGCCCTAAGGAGAGGATTATGGCAATAGCTAAGAAAACTACATATGCATTTACCTTTTGACCCACCAAACACTTGATCCCACTTCTAGGAATTTATCCTAAAGATACACCTCCAAAAATATGAAAATGTACATGTACAAAGTTATTAATTGCAGCATCATTTGTAACCACAAAATATTGTAAGCTACATAACTAGCCAAACATAGCAGAGTACTTCAACACACTATGGTACCTACATGCAACGTACTACTGTGTAGCTATTTAAAAAAAAAAAAAAAAAAAGGAGGACGATCTCTGTGATGTAATGTGGAGTGATTTCCATAGATACTGGTCAGTGGAAAGAACTAAGTGTTAAATAATATATGAAGAATGCCACCTTTTGTGTAAGAAAGAAGGGGAGGCCGGGCGCAGTGGCTCACACCTGTAATCCCAGCACTTTAGGAGGCTGAGGAGGGAGGATCGCTTGAGCCCAGGAATTGAAGGCTGCAGTGAGCCATAATTGTGCCACCGCACTCCAATCTGGATGACAGAGACTTCTGTCTCAAAAAAAGAAAAGGAAGGAGGTGGCTGACAAGATGGCCAAATAGGAACAGTTCCGGTCTGTAGCTCCCAGCGATAACAACACAAAAGGCAGGTGATTTCTGCACTTCCAACTGAGGTACCCAGCTCATCTCATTGGGACTGGTTAGATAGTGGGTGTAGCCCATGGAGGGTAAGCCAAAGCAGGGTGGGGTGTTGCCTCACCCTGGAAGGGCAAGGGGTCAGGGAACTCCCGCTCCTAGCCAAGGGAAGCTGTGAGGGACTGTGCCGTGAGGAATGGTGCACTCCGGCCCAGATACTACACTTTTCCCACAGTCTTCTTAACCCACAGACTAAGAGATTCCCTCAGGTGCCTACGCCACCAGGGCCCTGGGTTGCAAGCACAAAACTGGGTGGCCATTTAGGCAGATACCAAGCTAGCTGCAGTTTTTTTTTATACCCCAGTGGCACCTGGAATGCCAGTGAGACAGAACCGTTCACTCCCCTGGAAAGGGGGCTGAAGCCAGGGAGCCAAGTGGTCTAGCTCAGCGGATCCCACCCCCACGGAGCCCAGCAAGCTAAGATCCACTGACTTGAAATTCTTACTGCCAGCACAGCAGTCTGAGGTCAAACTGGGACACTCGAGGTTGGTGGGGGGAGGAGCGTCCACCATTACTGAGGCTTCAGTAGATACTTTTCCCCTGACAGTGTAAACAAAGCCAACAGGAACTTCGAACTGGGCAGAGACCACCAAAGCTCAGCAAAGCTACTGCAGCCAGACTGCTTCTCTAGAGTCCTCCTATCTGGCAGGGCATCTCTGAAAAAAAGGCAGCAGCCCAGTCAGGAGCTTATAGATAAAACCCCCATCTCCCTGGGACAGAGCACTTGGGGGAAGGGGCAGCTGTGGGCACACCTTCAGAAGACTTAAACATCCCTGCTTGCCAGCTCTGAAGAGAGCAGTTAATCTCCCAACACAGCACTCGAGCTCTGCTAAGGGACAGACTGCCTCCTCAAGTGGGTCGCTGACCCATGCCTCCTGACTGGGAGACACTTCCCAGCAGGGGTCAACAGACACCTCATAAAGGAGAGCTCCAGTTGGCCTCTGGCGGGTGCCCCTCTGGGATGAAGCTTCCAGAGGAAGCAACAGGCAGCAATCTTTGCTGTTCTGAAGCCTCCGCTGGTGATACCCAGGCAAACATGGTCTGGAGTGGGCCTCCAGGAAACTCCAACAGACCTGCAGCTGAGGGGCCTGACTGTTAGAAGATAAACTAACAAACAGAAAGGAATAGCATCAGCATCAGCAAAAAAAGATGTCCACTCACAGACCCCATCCAAAGGTCACCAACATCAAAGACCAAAGGTAGATAAATCCATGGAGATGAGGAAAAAAACAACCCCAAAAGGCTGAAAATTCCAAAAGCCAGAATGCCTCCTCTCTTCCAAAGGATCACAACTTCTCACCAGTGAGGGAACAAAACTGGATGGAGAATGAGTTTGACGAATTGACAGAAGTAGGCTTCAGAAGGTGGGTAATAACTCCTCCCAAGCTAAAGCAACATGTTCTAACCTACTGCAAGCTAAGAATCTTAAAAAAGGTTAGAGGGATTGCTAACTAGAATAACCCATTTAGAGACAAACATAAATGACCTGATGGAGCTGGAAAATGCAGCACGAGAACTTTGTGAAGCATACACAAGTATCAATAGCCAAATAGATCAAGCGGAGGAAAGGATACCAGAGGTTGAAGATCAGCTTAATGAAATAAGGTGTGAAGACAAGATTAGAGAAAAAAGAAAGAAAAGGAATGAAAAAAGCCTCCAAAAAAATATGGAAATATGTGAAAAGACCAAACCTACATGTGATTAGTGTACTTGAAAGTGAGGGGGAGAAAAGAACCAAATTGGAAAACACTCTTCAGGATATTACACAGGAAAACTTCCCCACCTTAGCAAGACAGGCCAACATTCAAATTCAGGAAATACAGAGAACACCACAAAGATACTCCTCAAGAAGAGCAACCCCAACATATATAATTGTCAGATTCACCAAGGTTGAAATGAAGGAAAAAATGTTAAGGGTAACCAGAGAGAAAGGTCAGGTTTTCCATAAAGGGAAGCCCATCACACTAACAGTGAATCTGTCTTCAGAATCCCTACAAGCCAGAAGAGAGTGGGGTCCAATGTTCAACATTCTTAAAGAATTTTCAACTCAGAATTTCATATCCAGCCAAACTAAGCTTCATATGAAGGAGAAATAAAATCCTTTACAGACAAGCAAATGCTGAGAGCGTTTATCACTACCAGGCCTGCCTTACAAGAGCTCCTGAACGAAGCACTAAACATGGAAAGGAAAAGCTGGTACCAGCCACTGCAAAAACATACCAAACTGTAAAGACCATGACACTATGAAGAAACTGCATCAACTAACAGGCAAAATAACCAGCTAGCATCATAATGACAGGAGCAAATTTACACATAAGAATATTAACCTTAAATGTAAATTGGCTAAATGCCCCAATTAAAAGACAGACTGGCAAATTGGATTAAGAGTCAAGACCCTTTGGTGTGCTGTATTCAGAAGACCCATCTCACCAGCAAAGACACACACAGGCTCAAAATAAAGGGATGGAGGAATATTTACCAAGCAAATGGAAAGCAAAAAAAAAAAAAAAAAAAGGTGGGGGGTTGAAATACTAGGCTCTGATAAAACAGACTTTAAACCAACAAAGATCAAAAGAGACAAAGAAGGCCATCATATAATGGCAAAGGGATCAATTTAGCTATCCTAAATATATATGCACCCAATACAGGAGCACCCAGATTCATAAAGCAAGTTCTTAGAGACCTAGAAAGAGACTTAGGCTCCCACACAATAATAGTGGGAGACTTTAACACCCCACTGTCAATATTAGAAATATCAATGAGACAGAAAATTAACAAGGATAACCAGGACTTGAACTCAGATCTGGACCAAGCCGACCTAATAGACATCTACAGAACTCTCCGCCCCAAATCAAAAGAATATACATTCTTTTTAGCACCACATCACACATATTCTAAAACTGGCCACAAAATTGGAAGTAAAACACTCCTCAGCAAACGGAAAAGAATGGAAATTACTACAAACAGTCTCTCAGACCACAGTACACACAAATTAGAAGCCAGGATTAAGAAACTCACTCACAACTGCACAACCACATGGTAACTGAAAAACCTGCTCCTGAATGACTACTGGTAAATAATGAAATTAAGGCATGAATAAATAAGTTCTTTGAAACCAATGAGAACAAAGACACAATGTAACAGAATCTCTGGGACACAGCTAAAGCAGTGTTTAGAGGGAAACTTATAGCACTAAATGCCCACAAGAGAAAGCAGGAAAGATATAAAATCGCCACCCCAACATCACAATTAAAAGAACTAGGGAAGCAAGAGCAACTGAATTCAAAAGCTAGCAAAAGGCAAAAAATAACTAAGATCAGAACAGAACTGAAGGAGATACAGACACAAAAAAAACTCTTCAAAAAAATTAATGAATCCAGGAATTGGTTTTTTGAAAAGAACAAAATAGACTGCTAGCCAGACTAATAAGAAAAGAGAGAAGAATCAAATAGACACAGTAAAAAATGATAAAGGGGATATCACCACTGATTCCCAAAGAAATACAAACTACCATCAGAGAATACTATAAAAACCTCTATGCAAATAAACTAGAAAATCTAAAAGAAATGGATAAATTCCTGGACACATACACCCTCCCAAGACAAAACCAGGAAGAAGTCGAATCCCTGAATAGACCAATAAAAAGTTCTGAAATTGAGGCAGTAATAGCCTACCAACCAAAAAACGTCCAGGAGGATTCACAGCCGAATTCTACCAGAGGTACAAAGAGGAGCTGGTACCATTCCTACTGAAACTATTACAAACAACAGTAAAAGAGGGAATCCTCCCAACTTATTTTATGAGGCCAGCATCATCCTGATACTAAAACCTGGCAGAGACACAACCAAAAAAAGAAAAGTTCAGGCCAATATCCCTGATGAACATCAATGCAAAAATCCTCAATAAAATACCGGCAGACCAAATCCAGCAACATATTAAAAAGTTTATCCACCACGATCAAGTCGGCTTCATCCCTGGGATGCAAAGCTGGTTCAACATACACAAATCAGTAAATACAATCTATCACATAAACAGAACCAATGACAAAAACAACATAATTATCTCAATAAATGCAGAAAAGACTTTCAATAAAATTCAACAGCTCTTCATGCCAAAAACACTCAATAAACTAGGTATTGATGGAACATATCTCAAAATAATCAGAGCTATTTATGACAAACCCACAGCCAATATCATCCTGAATGGTCAAAAGCTGGAAGCATTCCCTTTGAAAACCAGCACAAAACAAGGATGCCCTCTCTTACCACTCCTATTCAGCATAGTATTGGAAGTTCTGCCCAGGGCAATCAGGCAAGAGAAAGAAATAATGGGTATTCAATTAGGAAAAGAGGAAGTCAAATTGTCTGTTTGCAGATGACATGATTGTCTATTTAGAAAACCCGGCCGGGCGCGGTGGCTCAAGCCTGTAATCCCAGCACTTTGGGAGGCCGAGACGGGCGGATCACGGGGTCAGGAGATCGAGACCACCCTGGCTAACACGGTGAAACCCCGTCTCTACTAAAAAATACAAAAAAAAACTAGCCGGGCGAGGTGGCGGGCGCCTGTAGTCCCAGCTACTCAGGAGGCTGAGGCGGGAGAATGGCGTAAACCCGGGAGGCGGAGCTTGCAGTGAGCTGAGATCCGGTCACTGCACTCCAGCCTGGGGGACAGAGCGAAACTCCGTCTCAAAAAAAAAAGAAAACCCCATCTTCTCAGCCCAAAATCTCCTTAAGCTGATAAGCAACTTCAGCAAAGTCTCAGGATTCAAAATCAATGTGCAAAAATCACAAGCATTCCTTTACACCAATAATAGAGAGCCAAATCATGAGCAAACTCCCATTCACAATTGTTACAAAGAGAATAAAATACCTAGGAATACAACTTACAAGGGATGTGAAGGGCCTCTTCAAGGAGAACTATAAACCACTGCTCAACAAAATAAGAGAGGACCACAAACAAATGGAAAAACATTTCATGCTCATGGATAGGAAGAATCAATATCGTGAAAATGGCCAAACTGCCCAAAGTAATTTACAGATTCAATGCTATCCCCATCAAGCTACCATTAACTTTCTTCACAGAATTAGAAAAAACTACTTTAAATTTCATATGGAACCAAAAAAGAGACCATAGAGCCAAGACAATCCTAAGACAAAAGAAAAAAAGCTGCAGGCATCATGCCACCTGACTTCAAACTATACAAGGCTACAGTAACCAAAACAGCATGGTACTGGTACCAAAACAAATATACAGACCAACGGAACACAACAGAGGCCTCACACATAACACCACAATCTACAACCATCTGATCTTTGACAAACCTGACAAAAACAAGCAATGTGGAAAGGATTCCCTATTTAACAAATGGTGTTGGGAAAACTGGCTAGACATATGCAGAAAACTGAAACTGGACCCCTTCCTTACGCCTTACACAAAAATTAACTCAAGATGGATTAAAGACTTAAACGTAAACCTAAAACCATAAAAACCCTAGAAGAAAACCTAGGCAATATCATTCACAACATTGGCATGGGCAAAGACTTCATGACTGAAACACCAAAAGCAATGGCAACAAAAGCCAAAATTGAGGGGACTTCCAAGATGGCCAAATAGGAACAGCTCCAGTCTGCAGCTCCCAGCAAGATCAACGCAGAGGACGGGTGATTTCTGCATTTCCAACTGAGGTAGCTGGTTCATTGCATTGAGACTGGTTAGACAGTGGGTGCAGCCCATGGAGGGAGAGCAGAAGCAAGGCGGGGGCATCGCCTCACCCAGAAGACATGAGGGGTCAGAGATTTCCATTTCCTAGCCAAGGGAAGCTGTGAGAGAAAGAAAAATGCTACACTCCTGCCCAAATACTGCAATTTTCCCATGGTCTTCGCAACCGGCAGACTAGAAGATTCTCTCCGGTGCCTAGCTCAGCGAGTCCCACACCCACAGAACCCAACAAGCTAAGATCCATTGGTTTGAAATTCTCGCTGCTAGCACAGCAGTCTGAGATCAACCTAGGATGCTGGAGCTTGGTGGGGAGAAGGGCATCCGCCACTGCTGAAGCTTGAGTAGGTGGTTTTATGCCCACAGTATAAACAAAGCTGCCAGGAAGCTCAAATTGGGCGAAGCTCACCACAGCTCAGCAAGGCCGACTGCCTCTCTAGATTCCACCTCTGTGGGCCGGGCATATCTAAACAAAAGGCAGCAGCCCCAACCAGGGACTTATAGATAAAACCTTCATCTCCCTGGGACAGAGCACCTGGGGAAAGGGGCAGCTGCCAGCACAGCTTCAGCAGACTTAAACATCCCTGCCTGACAGCTCTAAAGAGAGCAGTAGATCTCCCAGCACCGTGTTCGAGCTCTGATAACGGACAGACTGCCTCCTCAAGTGGGCCCCTGACCCCATGCAGCCTAACTAGGAGTCACCTCCCAGTAGGGGCCTACACACACCTCATACAGGAGAACTCTGCCATCTGGTGGGTGCCTCTCTGGGACAAAGCTTCCAGAGGAAGGATCAGGCAGCAATATTTGCTGCTCCATAGACTCCGCTGGTGATACCCAGGCAAACACGGTCTGGAGTGAACCTCCAGCAAACTCCAACAGACCTGCAGCTGAGGGACCTGACTGTTAGAAGGAAAACTAACAGACAGAAAGGAATAGCATCAACATCAACAAAAAGGACATCCACACCAAAACCCCATCTGAAGGTCACCAACATCAAAGACCCAAGGTAGATAAAATCACAAAGATGGGGAGAAATCAGAGCAGAAAGGCTGAAAATTCTAAAAACCAGAGCACCTCTTCTCCTCCAAAGGATCACAACTCCTCACCAGCAAGGGAACAAAACTGGATGGAGAATGAGTTTGATGAATTGACAGAAGTAGGTTTCAGAAGGTAGGTAAGAACAAACTCCTCCAAGCTAAAGGAGCATGTTCTAACCCATCACAAGGAAGCTAAAAACCTTGAGAAAAGGTGAGAGGAATAGCTAAGTAGAATAATCAGTGTAGAGAAGAAAATAAATAACCTGATAGAGCTGAAAAACACAGCATGAGAACTTCATGAAGCATACACAAGCTTCAGTAGCCAAATGGATCAAGTGGAAGAAAGGATATCAGTGATTAAAGTTCAAGTCAATGAAATAAAGCAAGAAGACAAGATTAGAGAAAAAAGAGTGAAAAGAAACAAAGCCTCCATGACACATGGGACTAACTGAAAAGAACAAATCTATGTTTGAATGGTGTACCTGAAAGTGACTGGAAGAATGGAACCAAGTTAGAAAACACTCTGCAGGGTATTATCCAGGAGAACATCCCCAACCTAGCAAGACAGGCCAACATTCAAATTCAGGAAATACAGAGAATAGTACAAAGATATTCCTCGAGAAGAGCAACCCCAAGACACATAATCATCAGATTCACCAAGGTTGAAATGAAGGAAAAAATGTTAAGGGCAGCCAGGGAGAAAGGTCGGGTTACCCACGAAGGGAAGTCCATCAGACTAACAGCGGATCTCTCTGCAGAAACCCTACAAGCCCGAAGAGAGTGGGTGCCAATGTTCAACATTCTTAAAAAATTTTCAACCCAGAATTTCAAATGCAGCAAATTTCATATCACTTCATAAATGAAGGAGAAATAAAATCCTTTACAGACAAGCAAATGCTGAGAGATTTTTGTCACCACCAGGCCTGCCTTACAAGAGCTCCTGAAGGAAGCACTAAACATGGAAAGGAACAACCGGTACTAGCCACTGCAAAAACATGCCAAATCGTAAAGACCACTGACGCTATGAAGAAACTGCATAAACTAATGGGCAAAACAACCAGCTAGCATCATAATGACAGGATCAAATTCACACAGAACAATATTAACCTAAATGTAAAGGGACTAAATGCTCCAATTAAAAGACACAGACTAGCAAATTGGATAAAGAGTCAAGATCCACCAGTGTGCTATATTCAGGAGACCCATCTCACGTACAAAGACACACATAGGCTCAAAATAAAGGGATGGAGGAAGATCTACCAAGCAAATGGAAAGAAAAAAAAAAAAAAAAAAAAGCGGGGTTGCAATCCTAGTCTCTGATAAAACAGACTTTAAACCAACAAAGATCCAAAGAGACAAAGAAGGCCATTATATAATGGTAAAGGGATCAATTCAGCAAGAAGAGCTAACTATCCTAAATATATATGTACCCAATACAGGAGCACCCAGATTCATAAAGCAAGTTCTTAGAGACTTAGAAAGAGACTTAGACTACACACAACAACAATGGGAGACTTTAACACCCCACTATCAATATTAGACAGATCAACAAGACAGAAAGTTACCAAGGATAGCCAGGACTTGAACTCAGCTCTGGACCAAGCAGACCTAATAGACATCTATAGAACTCTCTACCCCAAATCAAAAGAATATACATTCTTCTCAGCACCACATCACACCTATTCTAAAATTGACCACATAATTGGAAGTAAAACACTCCTTAGCAAATGTAAAAAAAAAAAACAAATCATTACAAACTGTCTCTCAGACCACAGTGCACTCAAATTAGAACACAGGATTAAGAAACTCACTCAAGGACCGGGCACAGTGGCTCATGCCTGTAATTCCAACACTTTGGGAGGCCGAGGCGGGCGGATCACGAGGTCAGGAGATCGAGACCATCCTGGCAAACACTGTGAAACCCCGTCTCTACTAAAAATACGAAAAAGTTGGCTGGGCATGGTGGCGGGCACTGTAGTCCCAGCTACACGGGAGGCTGAGGCAAGAGAATGGTGTGAACCCGGGGGGCGGAGACTCTGTCTCAAAAAAAAAAAAGAAAGAAACTCACTCAAAACCACACAACTACATGGAAACTGAAAAACCTGCTCCTGAATGACTACTGGGTAAATAACGAAATTAAGACACAACTAAATAAGTTCTTTGAAACCAATGAGAACAAAGACACAACGTACCAGAATCTCTGGGACACATTAAAGCAGTGTGTAGAGGGAAATTTATAGCACTAAATGCCCACAGGAGAAAGCAGGAAAGATGTAAAATCGGCACCCTAACATCACAATTAAAAGAACTAGAGAAGCAAGAGCAAACAAATTCAAAAGCTAGCAGAAGACAAGAAATTACAAAGATCAGAGCAGAACTGAAGGAGATAAAGACACGAAAAACCCTTCAAAAAAAAAAAAAAATCAATGAATCCAGAGCTGGTTTTTTAAAAAGATCAACAAAATAGACCACTAGCAAGACTAATAAAGAAGAAAAGAGAGAAGAATCAAATAGACACAATAAAAAATGATATAGGGGATATAACCATTGATTCCCACAGAAATACAAACTACCATCAGAGAATACTATAAACACCTCTATGCAAATAAATTCGAAAATCTAGTAAAAATGGATAAATTCCTAGACATATACATCCTACCAAGACTACACCAAGAAGAAGGTGAATCTCTGAATAGGCGAATAACAGTTTCTGAAATTGAGGCAGTAATAACCTACCAACCAAAAACAGTCCAGGACCAGATGAATTCACAGGCAAATTCTACCAGAGGTACAAAGAGGAGCTGATACCATCCCTTCTGAAACTATTGCAAACAATAGAAAATGGCCATACTGCCCAAAGTAATTTATAGACTCAATGCTATCCCCATCAAGCTACCATTGACTTTCTTCACAGAATTAGAAAAAACTACTTTAAATTTCATATGGAACCAAAAAAGAGCCCACATAGCCAAGACAATCCTAAGCAAAAAGAACAAAGCTGCAGGCATCATGCTACCTGACTTCAAACTATACAAGGTTAAAGTAACAAAAACAGCATGGTACTGGTACCAAAACAGATATACAGACCAGCAGAACAGAACAGAGGCCTTAGAAATAACATCACACATCTACAACCATCTGATCTTTGACAAACCTGACAAAAACAAGCAATTGGGAAAGAATTCCCTATTTAATAAATGGTGCTGGGAAAACTGGCCAGCCATATGTAGAAAGCTGAAACTGGATCCTTCCCTCACACCTCATACAAAAATTAACTAAAGAGAGATTAAAAACTTAAATCTTATACCTAAAATATAAAAACCCTAGAAGAAAACCTAGGGAATACCATTCAAGACATAGGCATGGTTAAAGACTTCATGACTAAAACACCAAAAGCAATGACAACAAAAGCCAAAATAGACCAATGGGATCTAACTAAAGAGCTTCTGCAGAGCAAAAAAAAAAAAAAAAAAAAAAAAAAACTATCAGTGGAGTGAACAGGCAACCTACAGAATGGGAGAAAATTTTTACAACCTATTTATCTAACAAAGGGCTAATATCCAGAATCTACAAAGAACTTAAATTTACAAAAAAAAAAACAAACAAACAACCCCATCAAAAAGTGGGCAAAGAATATGAACAGACACTTTTCAAAAGAAGACATTTATGCAGCCAACAGACATATGAAAAAATACTCATCACTGGTCATTACAGAAATGCAAATCAAAATCACAATGAGATACCGTCTCAAGGCAGTTAGAATGGCAATCATTAAAAAGTCGGGAAACAACAGATGCTGGAGAGGATGTGGAGAAATAGGAAAAATTTTACACTGTTGGTGGGAGTGTAAATTAGTTCAACCATTGTGGAAGACAGTGTGGCAATTACTCAAGGATCTAAAACTAGAAATACCATTTGACCCAGCAATCCTCTTACTGAGTATATACCCAAAGGATTATCAATCATGCTACTATAAAGACACATGCATACGTATGTTTACTATGGCACTATTCACAATAGCAAAGTCTTGGAACCAACCCAAATGTCCATCAATAATAGACTGGCTAAACAAAATGTGGCACATATACATCATGGAATACTATGCAGCTATAAAAAAGGATGACTTCATGTCCTTTGCAGGGACATGGAGGAAGCTGGAAACCATCATTCTCAGCAAACTATCACAAGGACAGAAAACCAAACACTGCATGTTTTCACTCATAAGTGGGAGCTGAACAATGAGAACACATGGACACAGTGGGGAAACCATCGCACACCGGGGTCTGTGGGTGGGGGGGGTGGGGGGCTGGGGGAGGGATAGCATTACGAGAAATACCTAATGTAAACAACAAGTTGATGGGTGCAGCAAACCAATATGGCACATGTATACCTAGGTAACAAACCTGCACGTTGTGCACATGTACCCCAGAACTTAAAGTATAATTTTTTTTTAAAAAGCCAAAATTGACAAATGGGATCTAATTAAAGCGCTTCTGCACAGCAAAAGAAACAATCATCACAGCGAACAGGCAACCTACACAGTGGGAGAAAATTTCTGCAATCTATCCATCTGACAAAGGGTTAATATACAAAATCTACAAAGAACTTAAATTTACAAGAAAACGAACAACCCCATCAAAAAGTGGGCAAAGGATATGAACAGACACTTTTCAAAAGAAGACATTTATACAGCCAACAAACATATGGAAAAAAGTTCATCATCACTGGTCATTAGAGAAATGTAAATCAAAACCACAATGAGATACCATCTCATGCCAGTTAGAATGATGATCATTAAAAAGTCAGGAAACAACAGATGCTGGAGATGTGGAGAAATAGGAACACTTTTACACTGCTGGTGGGAGTGTAAATTAGTTCAACCATTGTGGAAGACAGTGTGGCAATTCCTCAAGGATCTAGAACCAGAAATACCATTAGACCCAGCAATCCCGTTACTGGGTATACACCCAAAGGATTATAAATCATTCTACTATAAAGACATATGCACACGTATGTTTATTGTGGCACTACTCACAATAGCAAAGACTTGGAACCAACCCAAATGCCCATCAACGATAGACTGAATAAAGAAAATGTGGCACATATATACCATGGAATACTATACAGCCACAAAAAAGGATGAGTTCATGTCCTTTGCAGGGACATGGATGAAGCTGGAAACCATCATTCTCAGCAAACTAACACAGGAACAGAAAAATCAAACACCACATGTTCTCACTCATAGGTGGGAGTTGAACAATGAAAACACACGGACACGGGGAGGGGAACATCACACACCGGGGCCTGTCAGGGGTGTGGGTGCTAGGGGAGGGATAACATTAGGAGAAACGCCTAATGTAGATGACGGGTTGATGGGTGCAGCAAACCACCATGGCACGTGTATACCTATGTAACAGACCTGCACATTCTGTACATGTATCCCAGAACTTAAAAAAAAAGAAAGAAAAGGATGGAAGGAAGGAAAAGAAGGAAGGTAGGCAGGCAGGCAGACAGGAAGGCAGGCAAGAACACATAACAAATATCTGTGTGGCTTTACAAAAACACAGGAAGAATAGATGAGAAGTAATGACGTTGTTTACTCACACAGGATTGGGTAGAATGGATGGAACAAAAGAAGGAAGACAATTCTCTGAATATACGTTTTCAGATCTTTTAATTTTGTTTTTTCTTTTATCAGCTTTTAAGTTCTGGAGTACATGTGCAGATTTATTACACAGGTAAACGTGTGTCATGGTGGTTTGCTGCACAGGTCAACCCATCACCTAGGTATTAAGCCCAGCATCCACTAGCTATTCTTCCTGATGCTCTCCCTAATATTCTAACACCAAAGAAATGAAATTAAGCCAGCAAGGATGGGAAGCGGGTAGAGGGTGGGGAAGACTCATATTAAAAGTAAAGTCATCTCGCTCTCTCCTCCCGCCGCCCAAGATGTGGAAAGGAAAGAAGGCCAAGGGAAAGAAGGTGGCTCCGGCCCCTGCTGTCCTGAAAAAGCAGGAGGCCAAGAAACTGGTGAATCCCCTGTTTGAGAAAAGACCTAAGAATTTTGGCATTGGACAGGACATCCAGCCCAAAAGAGACCTCACCCGCTTTGTGAAATGGCCTCGCTATATCAGGTTGCAGCGGTAGAGAGCCATCCTCTATAAGCGGCTGAAAGTGCCTCCTGCTATTAACCAGTTTACCCAGGCCCTGGACCGCCAAACAGCTACTCAGCTGCTTAAGCTGGCCCACAAGTACAGACCAGAGACAAAGCAAGAGAAGAAGCAGAGGCTGTTGGCCCTGGCCGAGAAGAAAGCTGCTGGCAAAGGGGATGTCCCCACTAAGAGACCACCTGTCCTTCGAGCAGGAGTTAACACCGTCACCACCTTGGTGGAGAACAAGAAGGCTCAGCTGGTGGTGATTGCACATGACGTGGATCCCATCGAGCTGGTTGTCTTCTTGCCTGCCCTGTGTCGTAAAATGGGGGTCCCTTACTGCATTATCAAGGGGAACGCCAGACTGGGCCGTCTAGTCCACAGGAAGACCTGCACCACTGTCGCCTTCACACAGGTGAACTCGGAAGACAAAGGCGCTTTGGCTAAGCTGGTGGAAGCTATCAGGACCAATTACAAGGACAGATACGATGAGATCCGCCGTCACTGGGGCGACAATGTCCTGGGTCCCAAGTCTGTGGCTCATATCGCCAAGCTCAAAAAGGCAAAGGCTAAAGAACTTGCCACTAAGCTGGGTTAAATGTACACTGTTGAGTTTTCTGTACATAAAAATAATTTAAATACAAATTTTCCTTCAAAAAAAAAGTAAAGTCATCTCTAAATTAGAAATAATAGCAGTATCTATACAAGTAAATCCATGTAAAGTGCTCAGAACAGTGCCTACTATATGTAAACACTGAACAGGTATTAACAACATTGCTATTATTGTGTTAGTGTATTAGGTACCTGGTGCTACTAAGGAAGGAGACCACTACTACTCCTGCTGCCCTCCTCCCCCCACCTTGCCTAGTTCACAACACAGGAGGAAAGCGAGAAAGAAACAAAAGTAAGATAAATAACCAGACAACCTTGGCACCACCACCCGACCCTAGGAGTTAAACAAAGTAATAATAATAACATCAACCCCTGGCTTAAACTACTTGTGTTATCTGTAAATTCCAGACACTGTATGAAAAAAGCATTGTAAAACTTTCTGTTCTGTTAGCTGATGCATGTAGCCCCCAGTCACGTTTCCCACGCTTGCTCGATTTATCATGACCCTTTCAGGTGGACCCCTTAAAGTTGTAAACCTTTAAAAAGGCCAAGTATTTCTTTCTCAGGGAGCTCGGCTCTTAAGACGCGAGTCTGCCTACGCTCCCGGCCGAATAAAAAACCTCTTCCTTCTTTATTCCAGCGTCTGAGGAGTTTTGTCTGCCGCTGGTCCTGCTACACTACCAGCAAAGGCAGTTTATCATCCAACTGTCTCCAGTGTTGCTACTCAAAGTTTGGTCCTCCAGCAGCCTACCAGGATCACCCAGGGGCCTGTTAGAAATGCGTATCTCAGCCCCTACTGCAGACCTACTGAATCAGAATCGGCATTTTTAACGGGATCCGCAGGTGATTCCTATGCACATTATAGTGTAAGAAGCACTAGGGTACAGACATGTATGTGGCAAAATAATTTCATAGGATGGCAAAGGCCAAGTGGCAAATGAAGGACACCAGAAATGCACGTCCCAGGAGCCCAACTCCTCTTTAGTAACTTATCCTGTTAAGATTTGTTTAGAGATATTCAAAAGCGTGGAGAAAAGCAAATTTGGTTTCCTCAGCTAGGGACGTGGAGAGTGGTCTGGTGCCCTTGAAGAGATCGCCCTCGTGTGGAGTAGGGAGGGAATCTCCAGCCCTTCCTCCCGGTTGAAGGACCGCACCAGCGCTCCAAGCCCAAGGCCTGGCCTGGGTTCTGGAGGTGGGGTCTCCTTGGCAGAAGCCTCTGGTGTCTGCAGGCGTGCATTTCAGCTTTAAGACCAAAGACCTTGTCCACCACATGAGTCACTACAGTGTGCACGCGCAGAAATGCACAAAGCAAAAAACAGATGCTCTTAATGAACCAACTATAATCCTTACTAAGACAAGGCCAGAGGGAAGTGTGTATTTGAAATCATTTTCTACACTTCACCCTCCTGGATCCCGGCACTCTGGCTTCGGCGCTCTCTTGTATCCCAGTTTTTAGAAGCAAAACAAGCTATTTCCTAATTTGTTTTTTAAGAGACGGAGTCTCGCTTTGTTGCCAGGCTGGTCTCAAACTCCTGGGCTCAAGCGATTCTCCCACTTTGGGATAACATGTTACGTTATTCTACTTAATAAAACGCAAACGTTGTTTTGTAAATTCTAATTTAAATGCCCGGAAAATAACCTATCATGCATTGCCTTGTTGTGCAATAAATAGTCAATATTTGCAAACAAAGTGTTAACCAAAGGCAGTTCATCAAAACTTTTTGAAAAAAACAAAAACAAAAAATCCCACACTTACATTGTCCTAAGGATTTCCTAAGTTTTCGAATGTTCCTGTACGAATCCGAGTCTCTATAATGACTGTAATTGAAAAGATAAGTCAGGGTTTTCTTTTGGTTCTTTTCCATTTTAAAATCATAAAACGCAATGTTTTCCACTTGAACGCTATACCTTGAGTATTGTGCTTGCTTCAGCCTCGAGCCTCTACTGACGTTCCACCTCAAGGCGGCAAGATGCCACCTGGAGAAACTCCTGGGCCATAGAGGAAGAAAGCCGGTCTCATCAGGGTACTTTTGCTCGTCAAGAACAAGGTGTTAAATTCCAAGCACACTTTGGAAAGTTCTAGGTGCTTGGGAAGAGGCCCCTAGGGGGCAGGGATGCCCGCGCCCCGGCGTCCCACAGCGGAGGGTGGCTGCGGGGCCTGGCTTTGGTGGGGCGGGGCGGGCTTGTGTTACCCGGAGGCACCGGGCGCAGCCACCACTGCCCGCGGCGCCTCCTCCTAGAGCCGCACCTGGAGGCAGCGCGCCCGTCGAAGAGGCAGCGGCTGGGGAGCGCGGCGGGGCGGCTCCGCCCAGGGCAGCCCGGGCTGGTGAGTGCGCGCGGGGCCGGGGGTCGCGGTCCCTCGGGAGGGGGCTGAGCTGAGGCCCGCGGGCCCACCCGAGCAGGGGCCCTCGCTGTCACCGCCTCTGCCTCTGCCCCTCTCTCCCGGGCTCCATGCCGCGCCCTTTCCCTAAACGAACAGACGACAGGGCTGACCTGCCCGCACTCTGCTGATCTCTACGCCGGGAAGGAGAAAGTCTCACGAAGCGCTTTCCTTTGCAATCCCCGTCCCCTCGCCCTCTGCAGCTGCACACAGCATTTTTACTTCACGTTTGCCTCCTCGAATCCCTTCGGCGCTTATCCAGCCCTTTGCCGTTTCCAGTTTGGTTTTCGTCTTTTTCCCGCGCGCCCTGGCTCTGCTCCGTAACACCCTCCTCTTGCCCTACGGTGGCCGGCACCAGACTCCTTGGGTCTGGCCTGATTTGTATCCAAACCGAATTACCCAAAACTAGGCCCTCAGTTCTGCCTCTGGCCCTCTCTCCGGAGACTGGCCGTGCCTCCTCCTGTGCCGGGCCGGGCTTGCCCGGCTTTGGCTGCCCCGAGCTCCCAGGGAGCGAGGCTGTGGTCCCGAGACTGGGCCCTCCGCTCAGTGCCGGGCAAAGCTCGAACCCCGGGTCTCCTACTTCTCCGCTCACGAAGGGACTGGTCAGAGCCTAACAGCCCTAAAATTTGGTATTGGCCCCCTGCCGGGAAATCCTTCTCCCTACTAATCAGGCATCGCGGCAGCTGCTCTGCCATCATAGAGGCTCTGACACTCTGGACTCTCGAAGCTCGCGGCAGTGTTTATTTTTACGAGAGATTTAGTTGATCAGGAACCAATTGACTTGGTTAACTGCCTCATGTAGAGCGCACCTGCGCCGGGCTCAGCCGGGAAGGCGTGCTGGACGTTCTCAATGAGCTCCGAGACCTACAGAAGAAACAGCTGCAAGGATCCGATCTGCTAGCTGTGAAAAAAGCCTCGGATACGCTGTAGGTGGGCAGAATTCTTTTCCTAGCTTCGATGAGTACTGTAGATTCTAGAATTTAAATAACATTCATGGAGACTCTTAAAACAACAAAAAAAATGGCAACCTTTTGCGGGGACTGACTGAGATTTAGCTTTTTCCTATCTGAAAAGTGAACAGTGTGCACTAGATACAAATGTATTGTCTAAAGTGTAGGAATCTACAGCATAGAAATGCAGGGGAATTCGGAGTATGCAATAGGAAGTATCAACCTTTTTGAAAATGAAACTTAAAATGTGTTTTTGTCAGGCATTCCTTCTAATTACTGTAGTATTGCTTTGTATCAGAAGACTTTCAGACAGAGGACAGGAGGGAGGAGAAATTCAAACTAATTTGCATTAGAAAGAAAGTTAGGGCGAGGAATTCCTAGGTAAGGTTGCTATAGCTCATATCTTAAGTGCACTGTTGGAAAGCTTTCTAGTCTATTAGGTAACACCTGAAGCCCCAATTCTCTTACGTAGCATTTCTTTTTTTCTCTCTCTTTAACTACTCTGAAACTGTACAGAGTTACACGTTCCTCATTAATTTATGAGCGAAACCAAAAGAATTGACTCAATCCAACAAGTATTTGAGCGCCTTTCGAGTAGAGGCGCTTTGCTAAGAACAGAAGAATGGAAGACTAAGGAAGTTTCTAACAATCAGTGGATTATCTTGTGAGGTGTAGATGCAGGTGTGCACTGCCTATTCAACTGACAATCAAAATCAGTTGAGTTTTCATCTCATTCTAAATATCATGTGTTGCCCCCTGGTATCTTAATTTTTCTACCGTTGCAGGTAGTCTGCATTTTAGTAACCCAAGTGAAACAGTTTTCGAGGGAAATCATGATAAATAAGAAGTACATCCATATTCCCAGGTGTTCTCATTACCATTACATTAATAAAGTTAAAATCAAGAAAAATGAGATGATTTTCCTTTCTTTTGGTTTCAAACTAGTGAAATCTTGCACAAAAGAAGACACAGCATGAATAAATTTAATAATTTTGTGCCTCAAAGTATGTTTTATGTAAGTCTATTCTTTTAGAGGATAGATCTAATTTCATGAACTCTTAATCCTTTTGAAGGCTAGTTCCAGGACCAACTTCATAAAATGTTTTATTGTAGGTACCAACAACTGTCAACATCATTATCTTCTCCCCACCTTCACCTTTGAAAACAATTGTATTCTAGAGGACTATGAAGGAGGGGACAGGTCTCTTTCAAAATCTGGAGAACACTAGGGACTTTATCCCCCCAAAAATAAAAAAGCACACCCATTCAAAATCTTGTACACCTTTCAGAGGATTCCTGGTGCCCAGGTTGTGAGAGCTTGCTTTAGAACGGGTCAGCGAATTAGTCAGAGGGTAGGTAGGTGGAGGGAAAGGGAAGTGAAGCAAGATGTGGGTAAATTCACAAACTGAGTGGATATGACTTAATTTACTTTCAAATGGAATAAATACATGGCCCCTTGAGTAAGTATTCTGTGAATGGGAAGGAATAATTGTATTATTTGTAAAAGACTAAAGACAGATTGGCCTAATTTTTTAATTGATCAAGGTCAACTCTTATCTTGAACATTATGAGTCTCTCATTTTTCTACTTTTCTTGCTCTTTTCAAGGCAAGTGCTCTAGGAGGATTTGCTCCCAGTACTGATGATGCCCCATTCGGGACACAATCTCTCATATGCAAACTTGTAGTCATGAATTGCTACATATGGGAATGGTCGAGTTCAAAAATTGAAATATATGTTTTTCACACCCTAGCAGTTCACCCTTAGGAAGAAGATATAATTATATATAATTAGCCTATCCCATGTAAGCCACTCTGATAGCAGTAGCTGTGCCTTGGAAGGGAGTGGGTTGATATTAGGAATGAAAGGACAGCATTAAGAAATATTTTAGACATAGCTTCTTTCAAAAACACAAACCAGCAACTGCTGAATTAACTTACTTTTCTTCTTCTATATATAGGGCCAAGGAGCGAGCTCTACCTTCTCTAGCTCTCAGCTCCAGTAATCAAGGTTTCAGTGAACTTCACTGGAGCTCCCAGTGGGGGATCTTGTCCCCTGTCCTGACTTTTGTGCTGCACATTGGATCTGGGTAAGTAGACAGCCTCCTCGAACTAGTAAATTGGAGAGTGGGTCAGAGGTAGTGATGGATTTTATCCAGATCAAAGGATTCCTCAAAATTTCCAGAGATCTGAATCACACACCACTACTTGGAAGAAAACTATAAGAGAGAATACCAGAACCATCACACCTTACACTTACCTTTTAACTTGGATCGGGATCAGCCTAAGATATCCTTAGCTATCAACCAGCTTTGACTTACCGTATTCTTGAGTGGCAACTAGGTGGTGGGCCAACAACCCTAGAATGTCCTTGAAAGATGCTTATTGGATTTGTAAATTAATGGAGATCATGGTTTTAAGCCAAGCTCTGCCACTAACCAGGCATGTGGTCTTGGGCAAGTCACATGGCAGTTAAATTCTTTGGACCTTAATTTTTCTATGTATAAAATGAGGGTGCTATATGGCACCAGTGGTGCTCAGCAACTAATGTATAATTCCATTGCATTTGCATTGCCTGGGAGTTTATTTAGAAAAAAAAATACCCAACAGAGATTCTGATTAATTAATCAGATTTATTTTGAGGATAAAGTCCTTAGTGTTCCCTAGATTTTGAAAAAGACCTGTCCCCTCCTTCATAGTCCTCCAGAATACAAATGTTTTCAATAGTGAAAGTGTAGGCCAGGCTCAGTGGCTCACACCTGTGCTCCCAGCACTTTGGGAGGCTGAGGCGGGAGTACCATTTGAGGCCAGGAGTTCAAGACCAGCTTAGCCAACATAGCAAAACCCTGTCTCTACTTAAAATACAAAAATTAGCCAGGCATGGTGGTGCATGCCTGTAATCCCAGCTACTGGGAGGCTGAGGCAGAAGAATCAAACCCAGGAGGTGGAGGTTGCAGTGAGCCAAGATTGCGCCACTACACTCCAGCATGGGCAACAAGAGCAAGACTCTGTCTCAAAGAGAAAAAGAAGAGTGATGAAGGTGGGGAGAAGATAATGGACTGGCATAGGCCCAGGCATCTTTATTTTTTAAAAGTCCCCCCAGCAAATACTAATATCCAGTCAGGATTGAGAAAAGCAGGCCCACAAAATCCCTGGTAAACATAACCTGGCCCAGCATTGCACCTCCTCAGTGGTAACCAAACCTAAACATGTCTTTCTCAGAAGCAGTCCAGATCAAGCTATTTCAGGTTATTCAGGGGAGCTGCTGTGCCTGCTCACCTTTTTGATATTCCCACAATGCTTTGCTGACTTTGCAGCACCTGGTAGTTTTTGACAGTCTGAATTAGGTGTAACTCTGCCTATCCAGGATGATCAGCTGTTCCTAAAGGTCCCCAGAGACGATAACATCTCTGCTCTGGGTATCCATGCCAGTGTTTAATAACCTCTTGAAATTTTCTCCTTGAAGTGATCTGTGACTTGTTGAGGTGGGGAAGAAAGGTGTCAGCAGGGGATAAGCATGATCACCTTGATCGCCGCTGAAATGTGAGCTTCAGTGTCCAAACTGAGATAAAAAATGATCCTCACACCTTCTCAAGTAGTTGAAGACTATTGAGTTACCAGGGAGAGGAGAAAAAGAGCACATTGTTTACCTTAATTATTTCTTGGGACCTAATCATGTTGCCATTACACTGTAAATTCTGTAGATTTTCACACTTGGAAAATTCTTCTAGAGTTAGCACTTACTATATTGTAATCCATGAAACGTATTTGTTTACCCTACTCTTCTTTTAATCTCCTAATACTCTTCATATCCCAAAGACAAAAAACTGTGTGTATATGTGACTGTCAGATCAGTAAGAGAGACAGACATCAGTTGACCAAAAATGGAAAGGAGGAAAAACTGACAAGGGTAAGAGGCACGTGGGTTACCAGGAGCTACACTTAATTTCTCTCTTTTCTTTCTCGATTAGTCTTATCTCTGCTATAAGCCTATTCTCAACTTGCTGAAATGCAGGCAGATTACCATATCCCATCTGCTCTGTTGGGAGCAAGCCTCCCAAAATCTGGCCATAAACTGGCCCCAAAACTGGCCATAAACAAAATCTCTGCAGCACTGTGACATGTTCATAATGGCCCTAACGCCCAAGCTTGAAGGTTGTGGGAATGAGGGCAAGGAACACCTGGCCCGCCCAGGGTGGAAAACCGCTTAAAGGCATTCTTAAGACTCAAAAAATAGCATGAGCAATCCGTGTCTTAAGGGCACGTTCCTGCTGTGGCTAACTAGCCCAACCTATTCCTTTAATTCAACCCAACCCTTCATTTCCCATAAGGGATACTTTTAGTTAATTTAATATCTATAGAAACAATGCTAATGACTGGTTTGCTTTTAATAAATATGTGCGTAAATCTCTGTTCAGGGCTCTCGGCTCTGAAGGCTGTGAGACCCCTGATTTTCCACTTCACACCTCTATATTTCTGTGTGTGTCTTTAATTCCTCTAGCGCCGCTGGATTAGGGTCTCCCCAACCGAGCTTGTCTCGGCATGCTCCGTGTTGACAAATGTGGGCTTGTGGCCCTTGATTCCCGCATGTTCCCTGCAGCCTTCCATACACAGTGCATGCAGTACTGTCTCCAGGGGTGAACTGGCAGCCTGGACACACTTGGTCTAATCCAGCGTTGGCCAATCCCAGGGCCTGACTTAATTCTAAATCACAGCTTAGGTTGGAGCATATTTTATTTTTTCCTGGAGTGGAAAGCTATTGGCAGTAAAGTTTTTACCTCTGTATCTCAGAGGAGTGGCCTTTACCTGATGTCAAAAATCCAATGCAGACCTACAAAACCAGCTCAGCCCCCACCTCTCCAGCTGCCTAGAGCTGGTTGTACTCATTGCCAGTAAAAAACAAACAAAAGAAAACAAAATTCTAGGATTGGAGTCGTTTTATATGTTCATTGCTGATCGTTGTTCCCAAAGATTTAGTAGTATTGGGCACATGTTCTGTTCTATCATAATTTATTCCTGACCTACTTCTTAAAATGAATTAAAGTAGGAAGAAATATACCAGGAAAAGGTAGATTTGTCATAATTTCAACTCTACTGGAAACTTAATTATTACTAAACTCAATGGCCCATTTATGTGTTTATAAATAAAAATGTATCCTCCCATACATCTAGTTTCTTAAGATAATAAGAATAGGGTCGTGCTAGTCCTTAGGATTATCATTAGTTTGCTTTTTAAATCTTTACTTCCAAAAAGCAACACAATTTTGCAAAATAATTAGAAATGGTAAAATTTCTTAGCCAGTCCCTGTTTATTGAACACTTTTAACAACATCCTCAAAGGTAACAAGGGTTTTCATTGCTTCCTTTCTTGCATTTTTGTTTCCTTCCTTTCTTCCTAGAGTCATTCATTATCCAACAAATATCTAATGAGTTCCCCCATGCCCCTGACTTCATGTAGGTTACATTCTTATGAAGAAGGGAAGGGAGACAGAAAATAAAGAAGTAAACCATCATGTAGGTTAGATAGTGTTAAGTGCTATGGAGAAACATACAGCTCATAAAAACATGAGACTGTCTGGGAGTACAGCATCCTGGCCAGTGCAAAGGCCCTGAGGCAGACATGTGCTTGGCATGTTCATAAAACAGCAAGGAGGCCATGTGCGGTGGCTCATGTCTATAATCCCAGCAATTTTGGGAGGCCAAGGCGGGTGGATTGCTTGAGGCCAGGAGTTCAAGACCAGCCTGACCAACAAGGTGAAATCCCATCTCAACTAAAAACACAAAAATTAGCTGGGCGTGGTTGCACACGCCTGTAATCCCAGCTACTCGGGAGGCTGAGGTGCCAGAATCACTTGAGCCCAGGAAGCAGATGTTGCAGTGAGCTGTGATTGCACCACTGCACTCCACCCTGGGCAACAGAGCAAGACTGTCTCAAAACGAACAAACAAACAAACAATAGTAACAGACAGCAAGGAAGTCCATGTGGCTGGAGCAGAGTGACAAGGTGGGAAGGCGAAGAAAATGACCCCAGCAAGGAAAGGAGCAGTGGACAAGAGTTTGAGAGGGTGCTAAAGATCATACAGGACCCATTTTCAGTGGGATACTTGTAAAGTGATGTGAAGATGGGGTTTCTTACTGTTTAGTTGAAACAGCAGCAGCCTGTGTTCTCTTTCTTCCTTGTTATACCTCCTGGATAGTCCCCCCGGCTTTCCTTTCCTCTCCAAATTAATCTCTTCCCATTCCTCCCCTTGTGCTTCCTTTCCCCCTAGGCTGGCTGCAGAGAGGGCTTCGGTTTCCCTTTCTCCTTGTTGCCCTGAAGATAAGCCTGCCCCTCCTGTTCTAAGAAATGTGCTGCTAGTTGCTAAATAATAAAAACTGTCAGGTAGCACCCCAACCAATAGTCATGAAAGAAATCTTAATGAACTTATGCAAAATATATTCCTTGTTTACACTACAGACCAGACACAAAGTGGTTGTGTTATTGTTGAGCTGAGTTGAGCCTGTGTGTTTTGTTGGGTCTGCACATTGTTTCACAAAAATGTGGATTGGTTTCCAACATTTAAAGCAATGTTTAATGAAAATTGAGAAATTTTTTATTAAAATGTATTTTCAAGTTTTCATTCCAAATTGATGTCCTTTATGAAGTTCTAGAATAGGCAAAACTGATCTATGGTGATAGAAATCAGAACTGTAGTTGCCGACATGTCAGAGATTGACTGGGTAGGGACACGAGGGAAATTTCTAGATAATGAAAGATTCTATTTCTAGTAGTCTGAAATGCACCGTAAACTCATTAAACCATACACTGATCTGTATAGTTCACTATGTGTACATGAAATCTCAATATAGGTGGGCTTGGTGACTCACACGTTTAATCCCAGCACTTTGGGAGGCTGAAGTGGGTGGATGGCTTGAAGTCAGGAGTTCAAGACCAGCCAGGCCAACATGGTGAAACCCTGTCTCTACTAAAATTACAAAAATTAGCAGGGTGTGGTGGCACATGCCTATAGTCCCAGCTACTTGCGAGGCTGAGGGAGGAGAATTGCTTGAACCTGGGAGGCAGAGGTTGCAGTGAGTCGAGAGTGAGACTCCATCTCAAAAAAAAAAAAAGAAAATTTTTTAAAAATTATAACTAATATTTTAACTGACAAATTATAATTTTATACATTTATGGGTACAATGTGATGTTTTGATATATGCATAAAATGGAGAATTATTAAATCAAGCTAACATATCCACCAACTTGCTTACTTACCTGGTTTTTATAAGATATTTGAAATTTACTCTTAGTTATTTTAAAATATATAGTCGACCCTTGGTCTCCACAGGTTCTGCAGATAGAGAGGGCCAACTAGGGACTTGAACATCTGCAGATTCTCATATCCATGTGGGGTCCTGGCACCACTCTCCTGTGGATATAGAGGGCTGAAATCACAGTTATGATTTCTATCACCATAGATTAGTTTTGCCTATTCTAGAACTTCATATAGAACATGAGTTTGGAAGGAGAACTTGAAACTACATTTTAATAAAAACTTTCTCAATTTTTAAATGTTGGAAACCAATGCAAATGTTCATGAAGCAATGTGCAGACTCAACAAAACACACAGTCCCCCTGCTGTGCAGTCGCTCTCAAAACCTATTCTTGTCTGTCTGAAACTTTGTACCCTTTGATTAACAATTCCCCACTCCTTCCCTCCCACCCCTCACCTAGCCTCTGGTCAACACCATTCTACTCTCTACTTCAGTGAGTTTTTTAGATTCTACATGTGAGATGATGTGGTATTTGTCTTTCTGTACCTGGCTTTTTTCATGTAGCATGATATCCTCCAGATTCATCCGTGTTACCACAAATGACACGATTTCCTTCTTTTTAAAGGCTGAATCATATTTTACTGTGTCTATATACCACATTTTCTTTATTCATTCATCCATTGATGAACACTTAAATTGATTCCATGTCTTAGCTATTGTGAATAACGCTATAATGAACATGGGAATGCAGATATCCCTTTGACATATTAATTTCAACTCCTTTGGATATATACCCAGAAGTGGGATTGTTGGATCATATGGTAGTTCTATTTTCAGTTTTCTGAGGAACTGTGATACCATTTTCCATAATGGTTGTACTAATATACACTCCCACCAACAGTATATAGGAGTTCCCTTTTCTCTGCATGCTCACCAACACTTGTTATCATTCATCTTTTTGATGAAGGCCATTCTAACAGGTGAGGTTATATATCATTGTGATTTTAAAGTGCATTTTCCTAAATATTGGTAATGCTGGGCATTTTTTCATGTACCTCTTGGCCATTTCTGTGTCTTTTGAGAAATGTCTATTCTGGTCCTTTGCCCACTTTTAATTGTGTTGTTTGTTTTCTTGCTATCACGTTATTTGAGTTCCTTGTATATTTTAGATATTAAGCACTTGTCAGATGTGTCATTTGCAAATATTTACTCCCATTCAGTGGGTTGTCTCCTCATTTTGTTGTTTCCTTTGCTGTGCAGAACCTTAGTTTGATGCCATCCCGTTTGTCTGTTTTTGTTTTTGTTGCCTGTGCCTTTGGAGTCATATCCAGAAAATAATTGCCTAAACCAGCATCATGGAGCTTTCCCTCATTTTCTTTTAGTAGATTTATGGTTTTAGGTCTTAACATTTAAGTCTTTAATCCATTTTGAGTTGGTTTTTGCATATAGTATGAGAAAAGGGTCCAATTTCATTCTTCTGCATGTGGATAGCCAGTTTTCCCAACACCATTTATTGAAGAGACTGTCTAAAGGAAAGTTTTAAATGGAAGCCCTACGCAACATTCAGCAATACCTGGATAGCAACTGACCACTTCGGGGTTGGCACATGCTTTCTAGATTAGCTCGGACACCTCGTCCACTTCTGTCATTTTCATTACCTACTTCCTTGTAGGTGGTATTGGATTGTGATTCCTTTGGTAGATGCGTAGCAGTTTGGGTTTCAACTATTAGTGGGGAGCAAACCTGAAGTCGTTTAAGGCATCTCATGAGGAAACTGGATTTTAATAGAGCAATGGCTTTAAATTTGTAAGGAAAAATGATTTCGAACTTAGAATCCTATTGTCAATAACTTACCAAGTGTGACAGTGAAATGAAGACATTTTCAGACATTCAAAGACTCAGGCTGTTTACTTCTGAGTACCTTTTCTAAAGCAGTTGCCTGAGGATATGCTCCAGAAATGAGGGTATAAAGCAAGGAGGAGGAAGATGTGGAATTAGAAAGAGTGGAGCTAATCCACAATTCCAATGAAATAAATTGTAGGTTGACAGACGTTCACCAGGCTTAGAAAAAAATTAATACAAATTAGGGCAGATAGTGAGCTCAAGAAGAATGACTTTAAGAAGAATTAAGTAAATTTCCTTTTATAGATAGAAGTAGCAATGAACAATATTTGCATAGTTATAGAAATAATAGGAATTCAGCCTGGCGCGGTGGATCACGCCTGTAATCCCAGCACTTTGGGAGGCCGAACTGGGCAGATCACGAGGTCAGGAGATCGAGACCATCCTGGCTAACATGGTGAAACCCCGTCTCTACTAAAAATACAAAAAATTAGCCGGGCGTGGTGGTGGGCGCCTGTAGTCCCAGCCACTCGGGAGGCTGAGGCAGGAGAATGGCGTGAACCTGGGAAGTGGAGTTTACAGTGAGCCAAGATTGAGCCACTGCACTCCAGTCTGGGCGACAGAGCAAAACTCCATCTCAGAAAAAAGAAAAAGAAATAATAGGAATTCTTCCTGGTCCAAGTGCAGTGGTATTTACAACTAATTGATCACAACCAGTTACTGATTTCTTTGTTCCTTCTACATTCCCACTGCTTTACTTGACTAGCCTAAAAAAATGATGATGAGGATGATGATGATGATGATGTTGGGACTTCTAGCAACCTAGAGGGCTAAGCTGACTCATTCAGATCTTCCTCCAGGACAAACACACACAAAAAAAGGATAAAACACAACAAATGTTCAAATAACCTTGAAATAAAGACTGTCAGAAAGATGCAGAGAAAAATGTTTAAGAAAGAACAGTAATAGTAAGAAATCTCACATGCAGCCCGAACCGTAGGAGTTTTTCTGTGGGATATAGACCCTGGAGTGTTGAATGATGAGGTTGTATCATTCAAACCTTGGCAGAAAATTTGGCTTCAGGCCCACAGGAGACCAGGACCATGGAACTGAAACACTGGATAAGCCTGGAGCTCTAAAGACCTGTCTAGTCCATTAATAGAGTATTAGGCAAAGTCTAACCACTACTTAGGGAAACAAGGAAGTCTTGTAGGCCTTGAGTGAAAGTTAAAAAAAGAAAGTCACCCTTGAACAATCAGAACCCTGGGCCAGTGCCTCATTCAGAAATTGGGTTCAAAATTATACTTCCTCTATGAATAAGAAGACTCAAACCATATTAAACAAACACCAACAGTAGTGAAAAGGTCCAGGACCCACTAAAACCGCCAGAACCCTGGCAGAGTAGACATGAAAGCTTCTAAAGACACGTCACGACTTAAGTGTACATGGAACATCCACAGAACCACTCCTCCCCTTCCACAATTAAATATGAGCTCACAATTTTAAAAACCTACAAATCACTGCAAGGGAGTGTCAGCAAACAGAACAAGCAGAAGAATCAGATCCCCAAGAATTTAAAACAATGGAAATAGATGAACAAGATCACAAGTGTGTTAAAAATTATTAAAAGAATAAAGAGAATTGAAAACAAAAGGAAAAATGGAACACTATGAAATTAGAACAAGCCGATTTCAAAAAGTATAGAAATGAAAAATATAGACATTAAATTTTTTTAAAAACATAATGTCCTACTTAAACAACGTATTAGAGCCAAAAGTAGATTATTAAACTGGAAGCTAAATCTGAGAAGACTATCAACCCAATGAGATAAAAAGCTGGAAAGTGTAAGAGGTTAAAGCACACAATGACATGAGAAGCTCCAACAAATGTCTAATAGAAATTCCAGAAGGAGAGAGAAAAGGGAGAATAAATTGGTATATATTGGTTTTATAGGTAAAGGAATTAAAAATAGTAATATAATTTAGCAAAAATATAAGTGAGTAAGGAGACTTAAATGCTAATATTTCAGCTGCGTGCAGTGGTTCACACCTGTAATCCCGGCACTTTGGGAGGCCAAAGTGGGTGGATCACTTGAGCTCAGGAGTTTGAGACCAGCCTAGGTAACATGGTGAAACCCCGTCTCTACAAAAAATACAAAAATTAGACGGGTGTGGTGGCATGCACCTATAGTCTTAGCTACTCAAGAGGTTGAGACATGGCAATCTATTGAACCCAGGAAGTGGAAGTTGCAGAGAACCGAGTTCATGCCAGTGCACTCCAGCCTGGGTGACAGAGCCAGACCCTGTCTCAAAAAAAAAGTTAATTTTTCATGGTAAGCGTTCGTGAATAATGTCTAAACTTGATAAGTAAAAAGAACAGCCATATGATTTTATTACTTAGAGCAGTAGTTCTCGATTCCAGAAAAGATTGGGAAATGTATCCTGGGGATGGAGAATGCTACTAGCATTTAATGTCAAGAACAGAGATGCTAAATGCATAGAACAATCCCACACAAATCCCACCTGAAATACCAGTTTCCCTTTCTGAGAATTGCTGATTTAGAGTTAATAATAAACTCACCAGAAGAATTAATATCAAAAATGATTCTAAGAAAATGGTGGCTGGCTACAGTGGCTCACACCTGTAATCCCAGCACTTTGGGAAGCCAAGGTGGGAGGATCACTGAAGCCCATGAGTTCAAGATCTGCCTGGGCACCATAATGAGACCCTTTCTCTATGAAGAAAAATTTAAAAACTAGCCAGCTGTGGTGGTACATGCTTGTGATCCCAGTTACTCAAGAGGCCGAGGCAAGAGAACAGCTCGAGTGCAGGAGGTTGAGGCTGCAGTGAGCCATGATCACACCACAACACTCTAGCCTGGGTGACAGAGTGAGACCTGTCTGAGGAAAAAAAAAAAAAGAAGAGAGAGAGAGAGAGACAGGCAGAGAGAGACAGACAGAGAGAGAGAGAGGGAGGGAGAGAGAGAGAGAGAAAGAGAAAGAAAGAAAAAGAAAGAAAGAAAAGAAAGAAAGAAGAAAGAAAAAGAAAGAAACAGAAAAAAGAAAGAAAGAGAAAGAAAGAAAGAAAGAAAGAAAGAAAGAAAGAAAGAAAGAAAGAAAGAAAGAAAGAAAGAAAGAAAGAAAAGAGAGAAAGAAAATGGTTGCTTCAGGAAATAGAACTCGCATTGGGAAGAATGGGATGGAAAACTATTGTTTTTCATTATTAGTTCTGTCATAATACTTGCAGTTTTATCATGTGTATATTATTTTGGCTAAAGGTTATTATTTTAGAAAAAGAAATAACTAGTCAACCAGTAGATTCTCCTTTCATTTTTGCTTAAACTAGAGAACTTTTTTCTATTAAAGTATCTGTCATTCAAACCTAAGCACCACTTTGAATTACTGAGCTTTTTACCTCGAAGAAAATTCTAAGGGCATATCTTGTGAGCATTAAAGATCTTTCAAGCGTTTCTAGCTGGAAAATAAATCTTGCTATTTATTAACTTACGGAGTCACAGCAAATTAGTGCTGGAAGGGATTCAACTTATTTAGTGGTATGGAATAATTTCTCCATGGCAGAATGATTTTGAGCAGTAGTTTTGTATAGGCCAAAGGAGGACTGGGATACAGTCAAATAGCAAGAGCCCATGGCTGCAAATTGGAACCTGCATCCTGCCTTTCATGGACTTTAAAAATCTAATCCTACTTGACCTCTCCAGTTTTATTTCCTATAACCACCCAAAGCACGATTTCTACCAGTACCTTTGGTATTCCATGAACATGTCCTATTAGCATTTACCTTTTCACATCTCTGTGCAAAATCACGTGCCTGCCTTTTTGTCTTCTATTCATTATTTGAGAGCCACTTCAAATTCAGCATCCTCTCCAAAGCCATCCTCTGGAACAGCAGGCAGAAGCCAGGACCTGTGGTCACCCTACTTAGATCAAGTAACTCGCCAGATGTCCCACCATAGTGGCAGAACCAGGACTTGAATTGAGATCTATGTGATTCCACAGCCTGTACTCCTGGCTGCCATTTACAGATAAGGAAATTAGGATACAGAAAGCTTGTATATCTTGCAAAAAAACATGCAGCTCTAAAGTGCCAGTTCTGGCTGGGTGCGTTGGCTCATGCCTATAATCCTAGCACTTTGGGAGGCCAAGGCAGGCGGCTTACCGGAGGTCAGGAGTTTGAGACCAGCCTGGCCAACATGGTGAAACTCCGTCTCTACTTAAAAAAAATTAGCCAGGTATGGTGGCACACGCCTGTAGTTCCAGCTACTTGAGAGGCTGAGGCAGGAGAATCACTTGAATCCAGGAGGCGAAGGTTGCAGTGAGCCGAGATTGCACCATTGCACTTTAGCCTAGGCTACAAAAGTGAAACTCCATTTCAAAAAAAAAGTGCCAGTTCCAGCCTTCAAACACAGTCCTCCTGAACCCTAAGCTATGCATAAGGAGTTGCCTCTATGGATATTAACGTGTAAGAGCCCTTTGGTAGAGGAATTTAAGGGGAGAAAACCACAATCACTTTTGCACCAACATAATATAAAAGAAGAGGGAAAGTACGGGCACAGCACAAGGCTACAGGCTATGGCAACCTTGGCCCCTGCCACTCACTCAAGATCATTCAGCCAACAAATGTCTGGGAGACAGCCGCATGCCAGGCTGTGTACTTGATGCTCAGAAAGAACAGTCCTGCCCTTAACGAGCTTACAGTCTACATTCAAAACCAGCTTGCATAGGTCTTAGGGCCTTTTGCTCTTTCTACATTTTGAGCCATTATAATTAATCAATGATAGTTAATAAGGGAAAACAGATAGGTAATATATTCTGGTTATGCTAACAGTCCAAAAAGTAATAAGAACAGAAAACAGCTTTTTCAAATTCCTTTTAGGAAAGGCTGATACAGTCATAAGTGAAAATATGTTTTTTCTGGGTTCTAATTCATGAGACTTTTGCTATTTGCTGTGTACATTATAGAAAAGTTCACATCCTCTTACTCAGGGCAATGTTGAAAAAATTCATAATAAAATTTATTTTTGTTGTTTATATTGAGGCCCACAGAGAAGTCATGTGAAAGATATAGTAAGCTTGGGCATGTGCTTGCATATTTGGGATTAAAAAGTTAATATATGCATTATTAAAGTTATAAATGTGTAAATTATTTTGAGTAGATGGGTGAAGGTCCTTACTCTCTTCTGATGCCTCCAGTTCACAGAGAAAAATACTATTTCAAAACTTAAAGAAAAGCATTACTTTACTGATGATGGCTCTAACTAGTTTAAGCACCAAGAGATTTAATTGGCATTTTGAAATACTGTTCCCAGAATGTTGTCACTGGAAACGTTTAAAGATAAGGAAACATAGAAGCAGAGAATAGTATAGTTGTTTCCAGGGACTGGGAGGAGAGAAAAATGGGGAGAAATTAATCAAAGGAAATCAAGTTAAAATTATGCAAGATGAAGAAATCCTAGAGATCCACTGTACAGCATAGTACCTGTAGTTGACCACCCACTGCTGTACACTTAAAAATGCACTAACAGGCCGGGCACAGTGGTTTACACTTGTAATCCAGTACTTTGGGAGACCAAGGCAGATGGATCACTTGAGGTCAAGAGTTCGAGACCAGACTGGCCAACATGGTGAAACCCCATCTTTAGTAAAAATATTATACAAAAATCAGCCTGGCATAATGGCGTACAGCTGTAGTCCCAGCTACTCAGGAGACTGAGGCAGGAGAATCGCTTGAACCTGGGAGGTGGAGGTTGCAGTAAGCCAAGATGGTGCCACTGCACTACAGACCTGCAACAGAGCAGGTCTCTGTTTCAAAAATTTTTTTTTTAAATTCTGACAGTAGGTCTTGTGTTCTTATCACAAAATAATAATAATACATAAAGAGAAAAGCAAACTTTTGGAAGTGATGGATATATTTATGGCATACATTCCTCCAAACTCATCAATTTGTATACACTAAGTATATACAGCTTTTTGTATGTCAGTCATATCTCAATAAAGTGGTTTAAAAGTTAATAAAGATAAGGAAACTAAGACTCAGAGGCAAATTTTGTATGTTAATTCAGCAAACATTTTTCAGCCCTAACTACCAATCACTGTACAGAAATTAGTAGTATTGCGTTTCTCCTTTCATGAGGCTCGCAACTATTTTCCCAATAGGTTGTGCATCAGTCTCACTCCATGAGCTTTAAAAAAATACAGATTCTAGAATTACTAAATTAGAATCTCTAGAGGGGGCTGGGCATAGTGGCTTATGCCTGTAATCCCAGCACTTTGGGAGGCTGAGGTGGGCAGATGACCTGAGGTCAAGAGTTCGAAACCAGCCTGGCCAATATGGTGAAACCCCATCTCTACTAAAAATACAGAAATTACCTGGCCATGGTGGTGGGCACCTGTAATCCCAGCTAATTGGGAAGCTGAGGCAGGAGAATCGCTTGAACCCAGGAGGCAGAGGTTGCAGTGAGCCGAGATAGTACCACTGCACTCCAGCCTGGGCGACTGAGCAAGATTCCGTCTCAAAAAAAATAAAAAACTATGATGAAAAATGTTCTACATTACCTTAAAATTCCTCCCTTCATAGCTGTGGGGAAATGGACCTTGAAGCTCTAGGTCAGTTTGCTTTGCTATCATTAGTATTTTGTGTTTGAGGACCTGCCAGAAGATGTGTCCATTTAGGTAATCCTAGTAAGTGACTTTTCTCATGTAAGGATTTGTGTACTTTTACAATTTGGTGATTTATAATTTCAATCAGCACACTGGAAACTCTTTATCTGTCGTATAAGAGTCTGGTTATTTGATCTCCTAGTATTGGTTCCTTGGTTACTTTGCCTCTCTGCCTTTGATAAGATGGTTATTGATAGCCTTCGAGGCTTTAATTATTTAATCGTTGTTGATACAAATAAAAATTCCCCCAAAAGGACAGCCTTTCATTATATCTTCTTCTCCTTTCCTTTTCCAGTTGAAACATCCTTGAACTACCAACCAGCTCTCTCAAAAAGGACATAGATTAATAGCCAGGGTGCCAGTATCTCAAAAATATTTGAGAAGTCATCTCTGTGTCTCTTCCTAACCTACAGAGAGTTAAGGTTGCCAGATTTAGCAAAGAAAAATACAAGATACCCAGTTAAAGTTGAGATAAACAAAGAATATTTTTAATTATATCCCATGCAGTATTTGAGACATACTTATACTAAAAGTTTATTTCTTGATTATCTAACGTGCAAATTTAACTGAGCCTCCTATATTTTCTCTGGCAACCCTACAGATAGTGCATATCTTAATGCTTTAGAAAATCCATCTAATGTTTTGAGATCTCAATTTGAGATTTGCTCCTAATTGAAACCCACAAGGAAATGGTTATGACAGTTAAGACTGCATTTGCCTGAAGTATAGTGGATGTTACACGGCCCACCTCCATACAACTCTCTTTTGTTGTGAGAATATAAGCATAGAAACAAGACTTTGCTTGAGAAACCTAAGCCAAATAGTACTGTTTTGTAATTTGTATTATTTTGCAGACACACATAAGTAAAGATAGTGCTACGATGCATTGCGCAGAATTTATGTACACGCTATTTAGGTTTTTTTCTTTTTGTTTGTTTGGGCGGTGGGCACATGGATGCGTGGGTGAGGGTGTTTGTTTTGCCATCTCCTGAGTCAGTGGTTTTGAGCCTTAGCTGTACAATAGAATCACCTGAGAGCTTCTTAAGCTCTCAATCCGTGTCTGCTTTGCAGACCAATTAAACCAGAATCCCTGGAAATAGAGTCAAGCATCAGTATTTAAAACTGCCCAGGTGACTCCAATGTGCAGCCATGGCTGAGAACCAATGCCCTAAATGAAAATGGCAAATTTGAAAAAGCTCTTTTTACCACTAAATTATGTCCTTATTTTAATCCTCTTCCAAACTCATTTCATGTACTTTTGAGTCAGCATATTATGGCAATTACATTTATTATTTTGTATTATATCTTCTATATATGATGTATAATATCATAAAGCTTACTTTAAAAATGATTTCACGTGGCTTTAATCAGTCACTGATTCAGTATTAGTTTCTTCAACATCTATAATTGGCTTTCATTTTCAAATATTTCTTTGTGATTTTTCTTACGTATTTTTCATATGTATTTCTCTCTCTCGCTCTCTCAGATTCTAAGCCAGTGATTCTCAACTTAAACGGCATATTAGAACCATCTTAGGATGCTATAGAGAAATGCCCAAGCCTGCCTCCTGGAGGCCGTGCTATAATTGGTCGGGTGTGGAGCCTAAGCATTAGTGTTTAAGTACCTGAGGAAGTTCTGGGTTTAGCCAGAGTTGAAAGTCAGTGTTTTCAATATGTCAAGTACCTATCTAGCTGATCAACTGCATGTCCTGGGGAACTTTTAATACATAAATATAATTGCTCTGCTTAATGAAATAGAAGAAATTTTGAGGTTCTGGGAGAAGGAGAAATAAGGGAGTGGTAAGTGACCACCCTCTTGTCTTTATACTCTCAGATTCGTGGGTGTCATGAGGAATTCCTGATGTTGGGGATAGCCAAAGGACTCTCAAGACTAAAGATAGAGATGCCTCCTATTTTAAGTGTTTGCTATGCTTCAGTGTAAACCATTCTATTGCCCTGAAATCTCCAGAAAAGATTGCCACATACATGGGTAAGGGACACATGCTTACACCCACAAGTAGTGAATACCCATTGTTCGGGCCTCACCCAGTGGAAATCCTAACTGTGTAGGTTCAGGGTAAGGCCCTGAACCCAGTAATTCAAGCCCTCCCCAGACCACTGTGATGATTGGCCACATTTGGTCACCACTGCCTTGTAGGTGATAAAACATCCCTAGACATGATCATCATAATTCACCCAGTCGACAGCTGGGCAAACTCCTGTGGGGTAACAGGAAAATCAATGGTAAAACTGAGTTTCTGCAGCAGGAGAAAAACCAGAGTCTGATTCTTATTAAACCTTCCTCAGGTCTACCGGTTCCTTTTCTCTTCGAGTGGCCACATGAAGGAAGAAATTACCTTTCTGAACTAGGACAAAAGAAGACTAAGAAGATGATGCCTACAAAGAATAATAATAAAAGTTTAAAGCAGATGTAATCTATAAGATGAAAGATTAGACAGGAAGCATGGCATGCATTATCAATAATCATAACATACCCATTCAAAGATTTCATTCACCCCCCAGTTACTCAGCACCTGCTAGGATACAAGTGCTGAGATAGGTCCTGGGAATTCAGAGTATGATATTGTCTCAAGGAATTCACAGTCTAGAAGAGTAGATTAATGATTCTATTAGAATAGAAGAATGGAAGAGCATACAAAGTAACATGCATAGGCCCATTTCATAAAGGATTGTAAGTGAGGGGAGACTTCACAGAGAAGCAGAAGACAGAACAAGGGTTTGGAAGATAGAATGATTAGGCTGTGGGGAAAATGGAAGGAGTGAAGGGAAAGAAACAACATCTCTTATTAGAATGAATTGAAACTCTAGATGGGCACAGAGGCGTAAAGCAGCATGGTATGTTGCCTGGATGACAGATGGTTTTATAATGATGTCATGTAATGATCTGGAGGAGTTAGGGCAGGTGGAAGCCAGTGGTAGGGTTTTGATGTGTCGAACTCCACTCACACATCATCCCAGTCATTCTTGTATTTTGATGAGTTCCTAGAGTGGCCCTAAAGAGCTGGATGAGAGGTGGCCAACCCACCTTGCTAGTCTGAAACAAAAAACGTATAATCTTTATTTCTCGGGTTCTGCAATATTCTCTTTCTCCAGATTTACCATTTCTTAGTTCATATGAGCTGCTATAACAAAATGCTACAGACAGAAATTTCGAAACAATAGAAATTTATTTCTCACAGTTCTGGAGTCTGGGAAGTCCAGGAACAAGGCACCAGCTGGTAAGGGCCAGGTGTCTCTGCTTCCAAGATGTTGTCTTATTGCATCATCCTCTGGAGAGGAGGAACGCTGTATCCTCACATGGCAGAAGGGACAGAAGGGATGAAAGGGGGTGAGCCCCCTCTGCTATGTCTTTTTATAACTTAATCCCATTCGTGAGGGTTCTGGAGCCCACATGATCAATCAGTTCCTAAGGACCACACCTCATAATACTGTTGTATTGGGGGTTAAGTTTCAACTTGAATTTGAAAGAGACAAAAACAGTCAAACCGTAACATTTTAATGTCATCCTTAATGGTAATTGGTTGCATTTGCTGCCATAATTTTTTTATAGGCTCTTGAATTTTCAACCTCTTTCAACATAGGTATTTATTTTGCATAATATTTTGTGGTAGATCATACACAACCCTGATTTCAATTTGTTTTGTTTTGTTTGAGATGGAGTTTCGCTCTCATCACCCAGGCTGGAGTGCAATGGTGCAATCTCAGCTCATTGCAACCTCTGCCTCCCAGGTTCAAGTGATTTTCCTGTCTCAGCCTCTCGGGTATCTGGGATTACAGGCATGTGCCACCATTCTCAGCTAATTTTTTTTTTTTTTTTTTCAGTAGAGGCAGGTTTTTCTCCATGTTGGCCAGGCTGGTCTTGAACTCCTGACCTCAGGTGATCCACCCACCTCAGCCTCCCAAAGGGCTGGGATTACAGGTGTGAGCTAGTATACCCAGCCTTGATTTAAATTTGAATGTGACTTTATTTTGATGAAAACCTGAGTTTTCACTGTGAAGGAGTTGTATTGACCAACATTAATAGCCCTCACAATTCCACAGTCACCACACAAGCACTTAGCCATGCATTCACGTTAACCTCTGCCCGCTCTGCCATTAACTTCCTTCAGTTGGGAACACTGGCTTTAGTTGTTGTGCTTTTAATATTTTATTATGAGGTATGTAGTTCGAATGTACAGACAAGTGCAAACAATCATGTAACAAGCACCAGTTTACTTACTAAACAGCATAATAAAATCTTCATATTTTGCTGTCTTTGTGCCAGTTCTTTTTTTACAAACTAAAACATTGCAGATACAGTTAGTAGAAGCCCTCTACTATCCCTTCTTAGTCTCATTTCCCTCTCTCTAGAGGTAAAACCAACCTGATCTCAGTGTTTATTGTTGTCAAGAGTGGTTTTATACTTTTACTACAAATATATGTAATAACATATACTATTATTTTGTTTTTAAACTTTAAATAATTGAATCCTCTCAGTATTCATCTGTGCCTTACATTTTTGTTGAAAATTGTCTCTGAGATTTGTTGATGACACATATAGATGTAGTGTGTTTCTTTTAATTACTATATAGAATTAAATTTATGAATATACCAAAATGTATTTTTACTGCATACAAGTAGACATTTAGATTTTTTCCAATGTTTCACTGTTATAAGGCTGCAGAAAACATTCTTGTACACATCTCCATATGCACAAATATGTTGTATTTTTATTCTTTAATCATTTCTTTTACTCATATAAGTAGTATCACTATGTAGCAATGAAAAAAACTATCAGTCATTCTAATAATCAAAAACATGACAATGTAATCAACTTCAAAACAATATTAGAATAGTGTGCTGATGTTTTAACTTATTGCCTTTCACAAAGGTCACCAGTAACTTCCCTCAAACAGACATATAAGCCTCAGCCCTGAACCATAGAATAATTTAAAGAGTAATCAACCATAAATATAGAATTGGAAGGGAGGCTAATATAGCTTTAAGAAACATTGAGTCAATTTAAGGACTGATCGTACACTTTTTTTCTGTTTCCTTGACATATAGCTGGTCAAAATTGACCTGATTTGCAATTCCTCTTATATGGACCTAGAGGCAACTGACTGTAGTATTTAGCCATTGCACTTAATATGAGCTTTTGTTAAAAGTACACACATTAACCATTTATTGCCCTGGGAGGCAATAAGTCACGTTTATTTTTTTTATTGATTTTGATTTCATTAATTACTGCCTCCTATATACAGATCAATCCATTAGGTCCTCTGGGGTGTCCAAAGAAAGCCTCAGAAGAGCTTGGAACACCACAAAGAAGAGATGCTTAGGAAAAGTCATCAGTAGGATTTTGGCATGTAAAATGGATTTTTTCTTTTTTCCCCTAGTAACACTCAGGAAATGCTTGTCTCCTGCTATTAATGAGTGATTTCAGAGTACTATGGATCATGCTGAAGAAAATGAAATCCTTGCAGCAACCCAGAGGTACTATGTGGAAAGGCCTATCTTTAGTCATCCGGTCCTCCAGGAAAGATTACACACTAAGGACAAGGTTCCAGATTCCATTGCGGATAAGCTGAAACAGGCATTCACGTATGTTGCATTTTAACCTGTTTCTGTTATTGTATCATTTAGTTATGAGAGGCGCAAGGTCAAATGTGTAAAGAAAATCTGTTTGGTGAAGTGGAGAAAAAAATGAATGCTGAGCCATCATGGTTTGCAAAGCTGTTCACGAGGTTCAGTCAGTGTTAGATATCTGTACACAGGCTTCATCATGAATTTCACCATATTTATTGAATTCCTACTATGCCGTTTGTCTGTGTAAATGTTAACATAACCAGCACGCTTTCTAATTCTCCACCCACCTTCAAAATACCTTTTGTGTCCCAGGAATATTCCAGCCACTCTCTTTTTTTCCCCACCCCTGACTCCTACCCTGTCTGGCAATATCCTGAATCACCAATTGGAAATTTTTCCAGATTGCTCCTGGGAATAAGGAATGGAAAGTGCTTTGGTTTGAATTCTACAGAGATGTTTCTCATTTATAACTTTATCTCTGTCTGTCTTTGTCCTTTCAGATGTACTCCTAAAAAAATAAGAAATATCATTTATATGTTCCTACCCATAACTAAATGGCTGCCAGCATACAAATTCAAGGAATATGTGTTGGGTGACTTGGTCTCAGGCATAAGCACAGGGGTGCTTCAGCTTCCTCAAGGTTAGTAGATCTTTCTTTCCCCCCTCGCTGTCCTCAAACAAATGCTTGACCTTCTGTTTATTTCATCATGATTGCAAATTCATAATTTTTATCATATCTTTCTAGTAACCTTTACCTGTCTAAAGGTATTCTTCAGAAACATGTAATCCTTGAACCTGTAATCTCAGCACTTTGGAAGGCCAAGGTGGGAGGATCACTTGAGACTGGGAGTTGGAGAACAGCCTGGGCAACAAAGTGAGACACTGTCTCTACCTTTGAAAAAACAAACCAAAACAAAAAACACAGCTGGGCATGCCTGTAGTCTCAGCTACTTGAGAGGCTGACACAGGAGGAGCGTTTGAGCCCTGAAGTTCAAGGCTGTGAGGAGCTCTGATCATACTACTTCACTCCAGCCTGGGAGACAGAGTGAGACCCTGACTCCAAAAGAAAGCTCCAGGGATATTAATAGTAGAAAATGGTGATACTGTTTTGCAGATCAGTACATTGGTTGGGCATTATCTTGCCACTTGCTAAGTCAGTCACTCAAGAAACATTTTGTTGTTATGGTTGTTTTGAAGGTTTGTGGCTTCTGAGTCCATATTCTAATTACAAGGGACCATGATATGCTAAATTCCTGTAGTATATTGCAGCAACCCTGTGATTTTATATGTCATATAAGAACTTAAGAAAATATTCATTAACTTATTCATTAATTTATTCATGTATTCTAAATAGTACATGTTTATTAGGCACCTACCTGGCTCACTGTCCTCATGGAGCTCACTAACCATCCAATCAAGGCATGAGATGCTAAGCAGAAAAAAGCACATAGAAAAATTTTAATTACAATGATAAGCACAATGAAGGAAAAGATAAGGTATTGTGAAATAAAAATAGTGGGCCGGGCGCGGTGGCTCAAGCCTGTAATCCCAGCACTTTGGGAGGCCGAGACGGGCGGATCACGAGGTCAGGAGATCGAGACCATCCTGGCTAACACGGTGAAACCCCGTCTCTACTAAAAATACAAGAAAATTAGCCGGGCGAGGTGGTGGGCGCCTGTAGTCCCAGCTACTCTGGAGGCTGAGGCAGGAGAATGGCGTGAACCCGGGGGGGCGCGGGAGCTTGCAGTGAGCCGAGATCGCGCCACTGCACTCCAGCTTCGGGCACAGAGCAAGACTCCGTCTCAAAAAAAAAAAAAAAAAAAGAAATAAAAATAGTGGATCTAGGGCTGGCTGTGGTGGCTCACGCCTGTAATCCCAGCACTTTGGAAGGCTAAGGTGGGTGGATCACCTGAGGTAAGGAGTTCAAGATCAGTCTGGCCAACATGGTGAAACCCCATCTGTACTAAAAATATAAAAATTAGCTGTGCATGGTGGCATGTGCCTATAGTCTCAGCTACTCAGGAGGCTGAGGCAGGAGAATTGCTTGAACCTGGGAGGTAGAGGTTGCAGTAAGCTGAGATCGTGCTACTATACTCCGGCCTGGGCAACAGAGCAAGACTCCATTGGGAAAAAAAAAATAGTGGATCCAGGAAATGAGGTTTGAGCTGAGACCTGACTCAGGTCAAGAATAAGAGAAAATGCATTTCAGGCAGAAGGAATAGCATGTGTGAAGGCACTGAGCAGGAAAAGAATTGGGTGTGGGACAAAGAATGAATGGAAAAGCATTGTTCTAGGAGTGTGAGGGAGCAGGGGGCAGTGGCAGGTGAGGTGGGCACAGGCAGGCCTGCAGAGTCTTCTTAGGCCATTTTTGGGTTTCATTCTGAGTGCAGTGAAAAGCTATCAGCATTACTTTTTATTTAGGTTTTCTTTGTGCATAAGTCTTCTCACACTGCTAATAAAAACATACCTGAGACTTGACAATTTATAAAGAAAAAGAGGTTTAATGAACTCACAGTTCCATGTGGCTGGGGAGGCCTCACAATCATGGCAGAGGGCAAATGAGCAAAGTCACATCTTACATGGTGGCAGGCAAGAGAGAGCTTGTGTAGGGAACTGCCCTTTATAAAATAATCAGGTCTCGTGAGACTTACTGTCATGAGAACGGCAAGGGAAAGACCCACCCCCATGATTCAGTTACCTCCCACTGGGTCCCTCTCACAACACATGGGAATTATGGGAGCTGTAATTCAAGAAGAGATTTGGGGAGGGACACAGCCAAACCATATCACTCTGTAAGAGGTCACTGAAGACTGCCGTGGGGGGAATGGATTTGGGTAGTGGGAGGGGTACCAGAATGGATGTGAGGAGACCAGGTAGAGGTGACAGCAGCTCATGGTAGGCAAAGGTGATAAAGGCTTGAACACCTCTAGGTCAGCTGTCCAAAAATCAATTCCCTTGTAGCCAGTTTCCAAAAAATTGTCAAAAAAAATCACTTCCCCTAATGAGCAATTGGCTTTGTTTTTAATTTTCCAAGTGACTGATTTACCATATTTATTAAATCTGTTATACAAAATCTTGCAGATTTGGGACAGATTCCCACAATCATTTTGGTGCCATCACCCCAAGAATAGATAAATGGACAGATTCAAAGGCAGAGGTAAGGGCAGGGTGAGAAGCAGATAAGGGCTCAGTATCCAAAACAGGAAGCAGAAGTCAAACTGACATTCAGTCAAGCTGGACTGACGGAGCTCCAGGAATGTCTGCCGGCAACCACGCAAGCTCACACTCGAAGAACTCCTCAGGATTCTACCTAGTTGAATTTTCACCGTCATTCTGCAAACTTATCTTCAACCAGCTGACCTTCTTCCATCTCGAACTAGAATGCTGGCTGTAAGAATGGAAAGAATTGGAAAGACATATATTTTGTAGGCGAGATCAGCAAAACTGGCTGTTGGATTAACTTAGAAAGAAGGAGGAGGGCGTGTCAACAATAACTTTAAGACAACTGGGCTTATGGGTTGGATGTGTGGAGATGGTGAAGAAGAGGGATGGTCAAGAATGACTTCCAGGTTGCGGTTTCAAACACCTGAGGGATGGAGGTGTCAATTGCAGACATAATAAAGATGACAGGACTGGGTATGGTGGCTCATGCCTGTAATCCCAACACTGGGAGGCTGAGGTGGGTGGATAACCTGAGGTCAGGGGTTCAAGACTGACCAACATGGTGAAACCCCATCTCTACTAAAAATACAAAATAAGTCAGGCATAGTGGCACATACCTGTAGTCCCAGCTACTTGGGAGGCTGAGGCAGGAGAATCGCTTGAACCTGGGAGACGGAGGTTGCAGTGAGCTGAGATTGTGCCAGTGCACTCCAGCTTGGGTGTCAAGGGCAAAACTCCATCTCAAAACATAAAAAATAATAAGATGACAGGAATAGGATTGAAGAGTAAGTCTGATTATGTTAAATTTGAGATGCTTGTGAGATAGACAAGTAGATATTTCATGTTTGTATTTAATATATGATGAGCCCAAAAGAGAGGGAGGGGCTAGAGATATCAAGTGTGGAAAGCATTTAAACCATGGCAATAGACCATGGCACCTAGGGAGAGAATGTGGAGTGAAAAGAGAAGGGAGCTAAGATCAAGCTCTGTCCAACATTAAAGACCCAATACAGAAGGAGGAAACAGCAGAAGAAATAGAAAAGTATCTGGAAAGGAAAACTAGGAGTGTATATTATTACAGAAAGGAAGAAATTATTTCAAATCAGGGAATGATTCAGTAGGTGGAACACTGCTGAGAGACACAGATCATCCCACAATCAAATTTGCATTGGAAAGGTATTTTTCTGCTCATTATTAATGAAGATAGATAAGTATGAAAAACAATATAGCAAAGATAGAGGTCTAAAAGGAAGTAAATACATTTCTTGTGATTGATAAATAATTTAAATTACCAAAAAAAATTTGTGTTAAGCATGTCAGAGTGAAAGTATGCTCTTATCTCGAATTGTCTTAAAAATTCCTCTAAAATGACAATGAAAGGGGAAATGGTATAAGCTAGCAAGGAGGAAGAGCATGAGAGAGCAGACACAGTGGAACAGGAGAAATGTATATATGGCAAGCAGATGGACAAGTGGCAGCTGAATCATTAGAGTAGAGAAGCTTAAATGTAGGTACATACACTACAAAACACTGGGAAATTGGAGGCTCCAAGTATTGTGAAAGCTGTAAGTCAGGCAGAAGGCTAAAAGCAAAGGAACTAGTTCAAAATCTTTGCAATCAGTAGCATCAATACACTCAGGTCCCCACATCTACATGATGCAGTGGATGGTAGGATAAAAATACCAAGAGATGTCAGGAAAGTTACCTAAAAGTCTGCACACTGAACTGTGAGTCAACAAAGGCTGTTCCCTTGCTCTACTTTGTTTGCTTCAAAGTGCCTGCAAAAAATCGTATAGCCCAAAGCAGATGGTGACCTATAAAAGACCCATAGTGACAAATAGAGGTCCCCCAGTAAAGATGCTGGCTGGCCACCCAGTTGTCCTACAATAAGGCCCATCAGTAAACAGAGAGCCAATACATATGAAGCTTCAAGAAAGAGACCAAATCATTCAAAAAAGAATTCATAAGGAACAGAAATAACAGGGCAAAATAAAAAACTTTATAGTATCCTAACAAAAACACATTGAGTCTCTGAAACAAAAACAGGATGCTATTTTGAAAAGAGCATTCAGAGAACAAGAAAGAGCTCATAGAAATTAAAAATGTGATAGCTGGAATAAATATTTAGTCAGGGTTGGAAGACAAAGTAGAGGACATCTGGAAGCAGAAGAAAAAGACAGTAAGAGAGAAAACATAAGAAGACCAGAGGATCAAGCCTGATGTCCCATCATACATCTAATAGGACTTCCAGAAAGAAAGAAGAGAGTAAACAGAAGGAAGAAATGATCAAAGAGTAATCCCCAGGGCTGAAATACATGTGTTTTCAGACTGAGAGGAATCATAAAATATCCAGCAGAATAGATGAAAAATAAAACAAGGCACACCATAGTAAAATATAGAACACCAGGAATCAGTAGAGGATCTCAAACTTGAAAGAAAAAAAGTCACATAATGAAAAGCTGAAAAGGTAAACATAATGGGAAATTAAGTTTGCATCTAAAATGGATAAATTGAGAAATCATGATACAAACATATTTAGAACAGTGTTTCTCAACTTCATGCCATTTACCCTGTTTGTTTTGGGGGGCCTGTCTTGTGCAGGGTAGGGTGTTTAGCAGTACCCCTGGCCTTCACCCACTAGATGCCAGTAATACTCACCCCCTCCCCCATCATCATAATCAAAAATGTCTCCAGACATCCCCAAATGTCTCCTGCCAGAAGTGGGGATGGGGGAGCGCTCTCCTTTGAGAATGCTGATTTAGGAAAATGGAGGTAAATAGAGAAAAACAGCTCCACAAGTTGGAAGTCATTGGCTCTGAGGAGCAAAACCTGGAGGAAGAGGGGTAAGCAGGAAAGAGCTGGCTTTTCCAGAGAGCCTTTGCTGCTTGGCTTTTTAAATCGTATGCATGCATTTCTTTGCTAGAAATAAATTTTGTTAACAACATTCGAGTGACCGTGTTATTATACATGAAGTTAGGATGCTTTCCCAACTCTTGTTTTGCTAAAGCTGTCTCCTCCACAGCGTAACAGTGCATTAAATGAGTTTTTTAGTTGTCCCAGAAATTTGGCTGAGCCCCCAAAGCTGAGAACAAAGAGTGCTTATTGCCTATACATTTGGAAGAGGGATGCCAGTCAGTCTATCCGGAACTATGAATGAATGACCCAGGCTCCATGAGGGAACGAGAAGACTGACTTGGAATGAGAATTTTCCAGGGAGAGGTTAAAACCCTATCCATTTCCCCTCCACCTGCAGTCAAGTAAGGAAGGACTGCAAGAAAGCTACTCAGAGCGCTGAGCCCCACCCCCTGGAGTTTGTGGAGACTGCTGCCTAATTCTTGCATGAAAAAGTCCAGCTGCTCTAAAAAATAAAGTTTTTAAAAAACTTTCAAGTGAACCTGCACGTGGATGTTTATAGCAGGTTTATTCATAATTGCCAAACCTTGGAAGCAATCAAGATGGCCTTCAGTAGATGAATGGGTAAACTGTGGTACATCCAAACAATGAAATATTCAGTGTTAAAAAGGAATGAGCTATCAAGCCATGAAAAGACATAAAGGAACCTTAAATACATATTACTTCGTGAAAGAAGTCAACCTGATGTAGCTTAATACTGTATGATCCCAATTGAACGACATTCTAAAGAAGGCCAAACTGGCCAGGCACAGTGACTCATGCCTGTAATCCCAGCACTTTGGGAGGCTGAGGTGGGCACATTGCCTGAGCCTAGGAGTTCAAGACCAGCCTGGAAAACATGGGGAAACTCGGTCTCTACAGAAATTAGCCAGGTGTGATGGTGCACACCTGTAGTCTCAACTACTAGGGAGGCTGAGGTGGGAGGATTGCTTGAGACTGGGAGGTTGTGGCTGCAGTGAGCCGTGAACATGCCCCCGCACACCAGCCTGGGTGACAGAGCAAGACTGTCTTTAAAAAGACAGTAAAGCCGGGCGCGGTGGCTCACGCCTGTAATCCCAGCACTTTGGGAGGCCGAGGTGGGCGGATCACAAGGTCAGGAGATCGAGACCATGGTGAAACCCCGTCTCTACTAAAAATAGAAAAAATTAGCCGGGTGCAGTGGCGGGCGCCTGTAGTCCCAGCTACTTGGGAGGCTGAGGCAGGAGAATGGCGTGAACCCGGGAGTCGGAGCTTGCAGTGAGCCGAGATTGCGCCACTGCACTCCAGCCTGGGCGACAGAGCGAGACTCCGTCTCAAAAAAAAAAAAAAAAAAAAAGACAGTAAAAAGATCATTAATTTCCAGGGGACGGGGGGAGGGAAGGATAAATAGGCCACAGAGAATTTCTAACCAGTGAAACTACTTTATATCATACTATCATGGTGGCTACCTGTCATTGTACATTTGCATAGATTGTACCACACCAAGAGTAAACCTAATGTAAACTGTGGACTTTGGGTGATAATGATAGGTCAGTGTGGGTTCATCACTCGTAACAGATGTGCCCCTCTGGAGGGGAATGTTGATAGTGGGGGAGGCTGTGCATACATAAGGGCAGGGGATATATGGAAAACCTCTGTATCTTTTGCTCAATTTGCTGTGAACCTAAACTGCTCTAAAAAGTCTATTTTAAAAAAAATGTGTCAAGGATGATGTGAACTGCCTAGGACAGCAGAGTGAGGGAAAGAGTCCTCCAGAGGGTTTGACCTGCGCTTCCAAAGTTTCTTGGGAGTTAAATGCCAAGCTTTCCCATTGGATAACTGGGCATCCTGAAAGGTAACGAGGCTTGGCTCATTTGATAGGTACCTGCCCAAGAAGTCTGCCTACAGGATGAGCATACGCCAGCCGAAATTACCTGGAAAGCCGTATCTTCTGATAAGAGTTGGAGGGAGGATATCTAAGAGTCAGGAGGAAGGAGCATTACATAGTTAGGGCATAGTAACTGGGAGTCCTTTATTGCAAAGGGGTCTCCAGAGAACCCACAAAATCACCCCATTGGAGAAAGAGCTCGCATTTGTGCATCAACACCAAATTACAATGGCACCCACTAAGATAAGACTTTTTTCTGCTTTTATCTAATTTGTGAAAGAATAAAGCAGAAAAAAAAAAAAATCACCCACTGGCAAAAAGGAGATGACAATGGAAACTGTCTCAACCTAGACTCTATCAGCACCAAGGTAAGATGATGTGCAGGATTGGGGTAGGGTAGGTTGCAACTTAAATTAAGATGGGCTTCACTCGTTCATCAGAAATAAAGAACCAAGAGAAAAACACATGTAACCCCTCTGTTTTCTAATGATCTCCCATTTCTGTTCGGTTTTTAATCCCACAGGCTTAGCCTTTGCAATGCTGGCAGCTGTGCCTCCGATATTCGGCCTGTACTCTTCATTTTATCCTGTTATCATGTATTGTTTTTTTGGGACCTCCAGACACATATCAATAGGTAAAAGCTTATACTTGATATTCTACTACCTTCCCTTGTGTATTTCCAGCCTTTGCAATGTGCCAAAGAAATAGCATGGTCATTATTAAAAATTGTCTTAATAACAACTTTTGTTACTGCATGCACGACAGGTGCTTTAAAAACCTACACTCGGCCAGGTGTGGTGGCTCACCCCTGTAATCCCTGCACTCTGGGAGGCCGAGGCGGGCAGATTGCCTGAGGTCAGAAGTTTGAGACCAGCCAGACCAACATGGTGAAACCCCATCTCTTTGTAAAAATATAAAAATTAGCCAGGCTTGGTGACGGGTGCCTGTAATCCCAGCTGCTCGGGAGGCTGAGGCAGGAGAATTGCTTCAACCCGGGAGGCAGAGGTTGCAGTGAGCTGAGATCACACCACTGCACTCCAGCCTGGGCAACAGAACAAGACTCCGTCTAAAAAAAAAAAAATAACTACACGCCTCCCAAGATTTCTAGAACTTACAACTTTCTTATAATCTTGGAACAATAAAAAAGACAATTTTCTTGTGTAAAAGGGCAATTGTTGAAATCTGTGAAATGAGATAAATGCTTCATTTCATAATGTAATTTGCCAGCATCTGGTTTTTATTTTTATACTAATGGTAGTATTTCAAGTTCCTAATCGCTCTTCACGTATTTCATTTTTGTTGTATTTGGGGCTCTGAATTGTACATATTTTCAGTTTATCAGAGGCATATGGATTTCATAATAGTCCTGGTATTGCATAAGGCTACCACCTAGCACACACACACTTTCCAGATATCTACTGTTTGGTAACAAATACCCTCAAAATGTAGCAGCTTTACAACAACAATCATGTTTGTATCTTCCATAGTGCCTACAGGTCAGGACTTAGGAAGACCTGGTCTGGATAATTCTTCCTCTCTCCCTTTTTCCTCCCCCTCTTCCCTCTTCCCTGCCTTCCTTTCTCCATGCAGTCCCAGGAATTCTCCACTTGGCCTAGTTAGAGCTTTTTTACACATGGTGACTCGGCTTCAGCAGAAGGTGGAAGTTGCAGCCCTTTTATTACCAAGCCTCGGAAGTCACACAGCTTCACTTCTGCTGCATTCTTTTGTTTACTAACAAGTCAAAACCAACCCAGATTCAAGGAGAAATTAGACTCCACCTCTTGATGGGGAAATATCAAGAAGAGTAGGTGGATGGAAGATATTGCTATGTCTATTTTTGGAAAATACAGTCTGCATGCACACACATGCGCATGCACACACACACGGTTGCCCACACACCAGAGGCAGGACACTGAAGAAAGGAGCATAGCCTTCTTTCAAGCATGACTTCTTGACCTCAACTTTGTCTCTTGGTGTACTGGCAAAAACCCTATCAGATACTCTGAATTAGATAGTGTCGTTGAACCCTGAACAGGGATCTTCATGCTTCATTATTTCAGGTCCTTTTGCTGTTATTAGCCTGATGATTGGTGGTGTGGCTGTTCGATTGGTACCAGATGATATAGTCATTCCAGGAGGAGTAAATGCAACCAATGGCACAGAGGCCAGAGATGCCTTGAGAGTGAAAGTCGCCATGTCTGTGACCTTACTTTCAGGAATCATTCAGGTAAGGCTCAAAGATGGGGAAATGGACTGTCTCATTTGTTAACCTAACAGGTATCTATTGAGAGCTCTTAGCTGGTCTTCCTACACGGTGGGCGGGGTCTGCTGGAGAAACCCCAAAGCTCCGGGAGTAACTGCAGACCAACTGCATGCCTTATTCACAACTATGAGTGACCAGCAAGCAAGCTTCAGGTGGATGCTTTAAAGATCCCAAAAGCAAGACAAGTTTGACACAGCAGGATTGATTAGTGCTGGGAGAGGATATTCCTCTCTGCTTGGAGGGAACAGCCAATGATCATGATCATGCACTTTAGTCTACATGATGAAGCATGCCCCCAGCTCCATGAGAGACAGGGAAGGCATTAGTGTGGCCAGTGCACTGTGGGACACCAAGACACTCCAGACTTTCCTCTGTTTTCTGTATAACCAGTGATTGATTTGTTAGCTACTTACCCACTTCATGTACAAGTTTGCAGTATTAGAAAATGGTCCAGAGGCTGGGCGCAGTGGCTCACACCTTTAATCCCAGCACTTTGAGAGGCTGAGGCAGGTGGATCACAAGGTCAGGAGTTCAAGACCAGCCTGGCCAACATAGTGAAACCCCGTCTCTACTAAAAATACAAAAATTAGCTGGGTGTGGTGGCATGCACCTGTAGTCCCAGCTACTCAGGAGCCTGAGGCAGGAGAATCACTTGAACCCGGGAGGCGGAGGTTGCAGTGAGCCGAGACCGTGCCACTGCCTGGGTGACACAGCGAGACTCCATCTCAAAAAAAAAAAGAAAATGGTCAAGAAAGAACTTGTATATTTGCTGTGGGTCTTAACTTCCTGACCTATCATGTGATTCATTTGTTTCTTTGTCATTAAAAAAAAATAGTTTTGCCTAGGTGTCTGTAGGTTTGGATTTGTGGCCATATATCTCACAGAGCCTCTGGTCCGTGGGTTTACCACTGCAGCAGCTGTGCATGTCTTCACCTCCATGTTAAAATATCTGTTTGGAGTTAAAACAAAGCGGTACAGTGGAATCTTTTCAGTGGTGTATGTAAGTAAGCAACTCTCTGACATTCTGGTACTTGTTTTTTCTTCTTTATTTCCCCCACTTCTCTTCTGTATCTCTTTTTACTTTCAAGACTCATTTTTGTTTTTCTCCAGTAATTTCCATAAAAAAGGAAAAATTCATTTATTCTAAGGTTTTCTGAAAAGAGTGTTACAAAGAGGACTAAACCTTAAAATCTCTATTATTAATATGTGATACTGCCCACTTCACAAGGAATTTTTCGCTAGGTCTTTATTTGGTGACTACACCATCACTCTAATTAGGTGAAGAGAGAGCTTTTTCTTACAACCAAATCATAGTCTTTTTGGAAACTAACAAATAATTTAAAGGCATGAGGGGAGAACATCTCTCTCTCTCTCAAAAACTGCTAATTCAGGCTGGGTGCGTGGCTCACGCCTGTAATCCCAGCACTTTGGGAGGCCGAGATGGGCAGATCACGAGGTCAGGAGATCAAGACCATCCTGGCTAACACGGTGAAACCCCATCACTACTAAAAATACAAAAAAATTAGCTGGTGTTATGGCAGGCGCCTGTGGTCCCAGCTACTCAGGAGGCTGAGGCAGGAGAATGGCATGAACCTAGGAGGCGGAGCTTGTAGTGAGCCGAGATCGTGCCACTGCACTCCATCCTGGGCGACAGAGTGAGACTCCGTCTCAAAAAAAAACCAACTGCTAATTCAAACCGGCAAAAAAAAATAAGGCTGTAAAAGATTTAACTAACATAAATCTTTTAGTTACATAGACCCCTTACCAAACTCAGAGAAAATATAAATTATTTGCAAGCACTTAAGGAACAATGGTACTAACTGATCATGTTGAAATTGATCATGTGAAACTGATCACCAATTCTAAAAATTCAATGTTTTTTCACACAGTGCAATATAATTAAAAATCAAAAACTAAACATAGCTTTAAAACTCCCACATATTTAGAAACCAAAAAACATTTCTAAATGACCCATGAATAAAGAGGGAATTAGGAAATAATTAGCATTAATTGATAGAAGTACTACATATCAAAACCTCTGAGATGCTGTTAAAGCTGTCCTTGGAAAGAGGCCTGTAGTCTTTGTAGGTATTTATGTGCTAGGCACTGGGTGCCAAGATGCAGCTGTGAGCTGAGAAGATACAGGCCTTTCCCTCTGGAACTTTCAGTCCAGTGGGAAGATAGTAAACCTTTAATTGCACACATGTGTAATCAATTACAATTTGTGTTGCGTACTATGAAGGAGAAGTACCAGCTGCTCTGAAAGTTAAATAGGGAGACCTTGAGATTAGGGGTCTAGGAAAGGCACTTTGAGGAAGTGACATTTAGATTGAGTCATTGGTTAAAATGGAATCAGACTTTAGGAATATTCTCTAAATAACAAAATTCTTAGTCTCCCATAATAGCTGTTACCGTACTTCTTACTCTGAGACTTCTCGAAATGCCTTGTCACAAAGGAAATAAACATACTGAGTACTCTAGGCATCGATAGGAAAGGGTGCATGGCCTGGGCTGAGCAGGAAGTCTACTTTATTGGGTTTCAAATGAGAATTGACTATATTTGAGGTGCCCGGTTGGTAACCCTGGGATATAATTAAGTGGATTTCTTCTCTAGTTCTCCTAGGTTCGTTTCCCAGACATCAGCACTCTTGACTTCAAAGTCCTGCTAACAATACTTTCTCCTTCTTTGAGCTCCTAAAAGCTTTTCTATGTATTTACCTTTGGAGTACTTTGCTATCAACCCTTAATTCTTTCCAAGTGCTCAGGACTCAGCTTCAGGGTTCCTTTTCTGAATTTTATAATATTACATTGAGACATCAGCATATGATAAGAATAATTGTTTGATAGGAATAACTATAAGGCTGGGTACAGTGGCTCACACCTGTAATCCCAGCACTTTGGGAGGTCGAGGTGGGCGGATGACTTGAGGTCAGGAGTTCGAGACCAGCCTGACCAACATGTTGAAACCCCATGTCTACTAAAAATACAAAAATTAACTGGGCGTGGCAGCAGGCACCGATAATCCCAGCTACTCAGGAGGCTGAGGCAGGAGAATCACTTGAACTTGGGAGGCAGAGGTTGCAGTGAGCCAAAATCATGCCACTGCACTCCAGCCTGGGCAGCAGAGCAAGACTGTGTCTCCAAAAAAAAAAAAAGAATAACAACTATTTTAAAAAAAAAAAGAGTAACAACTGTAAAGTTGTAGACTGGGTAAAAATACCCCCTAATTGGTGGAAGCTACAAAGAGAGATTTCAGCCTGAGAACTTTTAACTAGAAATACCCAGTGGAATGGCTGATGTGAATTAGCGCACTAGACAGTCTCTGTCTCTCTCAGGGGCAATTTCTTGATGTAAACATCCAGCGTTCACTGTGTTACAGAGTACAGTTGCTGTGTTGCAGAATGTTAAAAACCTCAACGTGTGTTCCCTAGGCGTCGGGCTGATGGTTTTTGGTTTGCTGTTGGGTGGCAAGGAGTTTAATGAGAGATTTAAAGAGAAATTGCCGGCGCCTATTCCTTTAGAGTTCTTTGCGGTAAGTCACCTTGGGTCAATGACCTATTCAGCTTCTACGACTGCATTTACTTATTTCTGTAAGGGATTTTGAAGTGGATGAAAGAAATTTTTTGCTCTCAATTCTGCCAAAAGAAGGTTACAATTTGTCGAAGAAATTTGACAAATTCATTGACAAGAAAGTAAAAAGAAAAAGCCTTAAAACATAGACACAGATGATTTTTTAAATTATATGTAAGACTATACATGAAAATTTTAACATTAATTATAAGTGATGGGGTTATGGAAGATTTTCTCCTCAAATTTTTGTTGGCTAATTCTTTTATAATGAGCACATATTACTTTAGTAACCAAAAAAAAAATCCATTTCCGTTTTGACAAAGCAAAGGTTCCCAAACTTTCTCCATCCCTTGACACTCCTAAGCCAAAAGAAATACCTCACAGTTCCATTTATTAAGTAGTTAGTTCCAAACACTTTAATAATATTTATGATTAACAACTTCATAGTTTTTAAAAATATGCACATAAATTGGAATAAAAATATTTTATTATGTTAAGTAACCACAATTATTTAATCATGGAATGCATATGCCTGATGGAAACTGCATAGATCCTCAAATCTCAGAATCAAAAAGGGCACTGCTACCCTCATTTCCTGTTCACATGAATATGTATGTGGTTCCTGCTTTTTCATCACAGCAACCACTGAACACCTAGCTTTGCAAAGATACGGCATTATTGAAAGGAACACAGTATTCAAACTGTGAACTACTGCCAACTAGAAGTTTGCACAGTGCCCAATAGATGTCACTGTTTCACTGGGGACCTTTTAATATCCAGAGTGTCCCATAGAGTGCCCTTGGCATCCTGGGACTTGTTTGCACATGTGTGGGAGCTACAAGGAGAAGAAATGAAGAGTAGGCTGGGTGTGGTGGCTCCACACCTGTAATCCCAGCACTTTGGGAGGCCAAGGCAGGCAGATCACTTGAGGCCAGGAGTTCGAGGCCAGCCTGGCCAACATGGTGAAACCCTGTCTCTACTAAAAATACAAAAAATTAGCCAGGTGTGGTGAAATGCACTTGTAAACCCAGCTACTTGGGAGACTGAGGCATGAGAATTGCTTGAACCTGGGAGGCAGAGGTTGCAGTGAGCCAAAATCGCACCTCGCACTCCAGCCTGGGTGACAGAGCAAGATTCTGTCTCAAAAGAAACGAAGAGTATGTTTGGGGGTAAAGGGCTGGCAAGATGGCCGAATAGGAACAACTCTGGTCTGCAGTTCCCAGCGAGATCAACACAGAAGGCAGGTGATTTCTGCATTTCCAACTGAGGTACCTGATTCACCTCATTGGGACTGGTTAGACAATGGGTGCAGCCCACGGAGGGCAAAATGAAGCAGGGTGGGGCATCACCTCACCCAGGAAGCACAAGGAGTCGGGGAACTCCCTCCCTTAGCCAAGGGAAGCTGTGAGGGACTGTACTGTGAGGAACAGTGCATTCTGGCCCAGACACTATGCTTTTCTCATGGTCTTCACAATGCACAGACTAGGAGATTCCCCTGGGTGCCTACACCACCAAGATTCCCTTGGATTTCAAGTACAAAACTGGGCAGCTGTTTGGGCAGACACTGAGCTAGCTACAGGAGTTTTTTTCATACCCCAGTGGTGCCTGGAACACCAGTGAGACAGAACCGTTCACTCCCCTGAAAAGGGGGCTAAAGCCAGGGAGCCAAGTGGTCTAGCTCCAGCGGATCCCACTCCCACAGAGCCCAGAAAGCTAAGCTCCATTGGCTTGAAATTCTCGCTGCCAGCACAGCCGTCTGAAGTCGACCTGGGATGCTCAAACTTGCTAGGGGGAGGGGCACCTGCCATTACTGACTTGAGTAGGCAGTTTTCACCTCACAGTGTAAACAAAGCCACCTGGAAGGTCCAACTGGGCGGATCCCACCATAGCTCAGCAAAGCTGTTGTAGCCAGACTGCTTCTCTAGGTTCCTCCTCTCTGGACAGGGCATCTCTGAAAGAAAGGCAGCAGCCACAATCAGGGGCTTATAGGTAAAACTCCCATCTCCCTGGGACAGAGAACCTGGGGGAAGGGGAAGCTGTGGTCGCCGCTTCAGCAAACTTAAACATTCCTATCTGCCATCTCTGAAGAGAGCACCAGATCTCCCAGCACAGCATTCAAGCTCTGCTAAGGACAGACTGCCTTTTCAAGTGGGTCCCTGATCCCCGTAACTCCTAACTGGGAGATGCCTCCCAGTAGGGGCCAAAGACACCTCATACAGGAGACCTCTGGCTAGCATCTGGCGGGTGCCCCTCTGGGACAAAACTTTTGGAGGAAGGAACAGGCAGCAATCTTTGCTGTTCTGAGCCTTCACTGGTGATACCCAGGCAAACAGGGTCTGGAGTGGACCTCATCAAACTCCAGCACACCTGCAGCAGAGGAGCCTGTCAGAAGGAAAACTAACAAACAGAAAGGAATAGCATCAATATCAACAAAAAGGACGTCCACACAAAAACCCTATCTAAAGGTCACCAACAGCAAAGACCAAAGGTAGATAAATCCATGAAGATGAGGAACAACCAGTGCAAAAAACTGAAAATTCCAAAAGCCAGAATGCCTCTTCTTCAAAGGATCACAACTCCTCGCCAGCAAGGGAACAAAACTGGATGGAGAATGAGTTTGATGAATGCATAGAAGTAGGCTTCAGAAGGTGGGTAATAACAAACTTCTCCGAGCTAAAGGAACATATTTTAACCCAATAGAAGGAAGCTAAGAACCTTGAAAAAAGGTTACAGGAATTGCTAACTAGAATAACCAGTTTAGAAAAGAACATAAATGACCTAATGGAGCTGAAAAACACAGCACAAGAATTTCATGAAGCATACACAAGTATCAATAGCCAAATCAATCAAGCAGAAGAAAGGATATCAGAGATTGAAGATCAACTTAATGAAATAAAGCTTGAAGACAAAATTTGAGGAAAAAAAAGAATGAAAAGGAATGAACAAAGCCTCCAAGAAATATGGGACTATGTGAAAAGACCAAACCTACGTTTGATTGGTGTACCTGAAAGTGACGGGGAGAATGGAACCAAGTTGGAAAACATTCTTCAGGACATTATCCAGGAGAACTTCCCCAACCTAGCAAGACAGGCCAGCATTCAAATTCACGAAATGCAGAGAACATCACAAAGATGCTCCTCACGAAGAGCAACCCCAAGACACATAATCATCAGATTCACCAAGGTTGAAATGAAGAAAAAAATGTTAAGGGCAGCCAGAGAGAAAGGTCGGGTTACCCACAAAGGGAAGCCCATCAGACTAACAGCAGATCTCTCTGCAGAAACCCTCCAAGCTAGAAGAGAGTGAAGGCCAAAATTCAACATTCATAAAGAAAAGAGTTTTCAACCCAGAATTTCATATCCAGCCAAACTAAGCTTCATAAGCGAAGGAGAAATAAAATCTTTCACAGACAAGCAAATGCTGAGAGGTTTTGTCACCACCAGGCCTGCCTTACAAGAGCTCCTGAGGAAGCACTAAATATAGAAAGGAACAACCGGTACCAGCCACTGCAAAAACATACCAAAATGTAAAAACCGTCGATACTGTGAAGAAACTGCATCAACTAATGGGCAAAATAACCAGCTAGCATCATAATGACAGGATCAAATTCACACATAACAATTTTTTTTTTTTTTTAAACAAAGTCTTGCTCTTGTTCCCCAGGGTGGAGTGCAATGGCGCGATTTCAGTTCACTGCAACCTCCACTTCCTGGGTTCAAGCAATTCTCCTACCTCAGCCTCCTAAGTAGCTGGGATTACAGGTGCCTGCAACCACGCCCGGCTAATTTTTGTATTGTTAGTAGAGATGGAGTTTCACAATGTTGGCCACGCTGGTCTCGAACTCCTGACCTCAGGTGATCCGCCCGCCTCAGCCTCCCAAAGTGCTAGGATTGCAGGCATGAGTCACCACACCTGGCCCACACATAACAATGTTAACCTTAAATGTAAATGGGCTAAATGCCCCAATTGAAAGACACGGACTGGGCCGGGCGCGGTGGCTCAAGCCTGTAATCCCAGCACTTTGGGAGGCTGAGATGGGCGGATCACGAGGTCAGGAGATCGAGACCATCCTGGCTAACACGGTGAAACCCCGTCTCTACTAAGAAATACAAAAAATAGCCGGGCGAGGTGGCGGGCGCCTGTAGTCCCAGCTACTCAGGAGGCTGAGGCCGGAGAATGGTGTGAACCCGGGAGGCGGAGCTTGCAGTGAGCTGAGATCCGGCCACTGCACTCCAGCCTGGGCTACAGAGCGAGACTCCGTCTCAAAAAAAAAAAAAAAAAAAAAAAAAAAGACACAGACTGGCAAATTGGATAAAGAGTCAAAACCCATCAGTGTGCTGTATTCAGGAGACTCATCTCGTGTACAAAGACACACATAGGCTCAAAATAAAGGGATGGTGGAAGATTTACCAAGCAAATGAAAAGCAAAAAACAAAACAAAAAAAAAACAAAGAAAACAGAGGGTTGCAATTCTAGTCTCTGATAAAACAGACTTTAAACCAACAAAGATCAAAAAAAGACAAAGAAGGGCATTATATAATGATAAAGAGATCAATGCAGCAAGAAGAGCTAACTATCCTAAATATATATGCACCCAATACAGGAGCACCCAGATTCATAAAGCAAAGTCCTTAGAGACCTACAAAGAGACTTAGACTCCCACACAATAATAGTGGGAGACTTTAACACCCCACTGTCAATATTAGACACGTCAGTGACACAGAAAATTAACAAGCATATTAAGGACTTCGATTCAGCTCTGGACCAAGCAAACTTAATAGACATCTGCAGAACTCTGCACCCCAAATCAACAGAATATACATTCTTCTCAGCACCACATCACACTTATTCTAATATTGACCTCATGATTGGAAGTAAAACACTCCTCAGCAAATGCAAAAGAACAGAAATCATAACAGTCTCTCAGACCACAGTGCAGTCAAATTAGAACTCATGATTAAGAAACTCACTCAAAACTGCACAACTACATGGAAACTGAAAAAAAGGGGCCTGCTCCTGAATGACTACTGGGTAAATAACAGTATTAAGGCAGAAATAAATAAGTTATTTGAAACCAATGAGAACAAAGACACAACATACCAGAATCTCTGGGGCACAGCTAATGCAGCGGTTAGAGGGAAATTTATAGCACTAAATGCCCACAGGAGAAAGTGGGAAAATCTAAAAGCGACACCCTAACATCACAATTTAAATAACTAGAGAAGCAAGAGCAAACAAATCCAAAAGCTAGCAGAAGACAAGTGATAACTAAGATCAGAGCAGAACTGAAAGAGGTAGAGACAAGAAAAACCCTTCAAAAAAATCAATGAATCCAGGAGCTGGTTTTCTGAAAAGATTAACAAAATAGACCATTAGCCAGACTAATAAAGAAGAAAAGACAGAAGCATCAAATAGACACAATAAAAAATGAGAAAGGGGATATCACCACTGATCCCACAGAAATACAAACTACTGGCCAGGCACAGTGGCTCACGCCTGTAATCCCAGCACTTTGGGAGACTGAGGCAGGTGAATCACAAGGTCAAGAGATCAAGACCATATTGGCCAACATGGAGAAACCCCCTCTGTATTAAAAATAAAAAAAATTAGCTGGACATGGTGTCCCACGCCTGTAGTCCCAGCTACTAGGAAGGTTGAGGCAGAAGAATCGCTTGACCTGGGAGGCAGAAGTTGCAGTGAGCCAAGATCAAACCACTGTACTCCAGCCCGGACAACTGAGTGAGAATGAGACTCCGTCTCAATAACAACAACAAAAAAAACTACCTACCATCAGAGAATACTATAAACACCTCTATATAAATTAACTAGAAAATCTAGAAGAAATGGATAAATTCTTGGACACATATACCCTCCCAAGACTAAACCAGAAAGAAGTTGAATCCCTGAATAGACCAATAACAAGTTCTGAAATTGAGGCAGCGATTAATAGCCTACCAACCAAAAAAAAAAAAAACTCCAGGACCAGACGAATTCACAGCCGAATTCTACCAGAGTACAAAGAGGAGCTGGTACCATTCCTTCTGAAACTACTCCAAACAATAGAAAAAGAGGGAATCCTCCTTAACTCATTTTATGAGGCCAACATCATCCTGATACCAACACCTGGCAGAGACACAACAACAAAAAAAAGAAAATTTCAGGCCAACATCCCTGATGAACATCAATGCAAAAATCCTCAAAAAAATACTGGCAGACTGAATCCAGGAGCACATTAAAAAGCTTATCCACCATGATCAAGTCAGGTTCATCCCTGGGATGCAAGGCTTGTTCAACATACGCAAATCAATAAACATAGCCCATCACATAAACAAAACCAATGACAAAAACCACATGATTATGTCAATAGATGCAGAAAAGGCCTTTGAGAAAATTCAACAGCCTTCGAGCTAAAAACTCTCAAATGAGGTATTGATGGAACATATCAAAATAATAAGAACTATTTATGACAAACCCACAGCCAATATTACACTGAATAGACAAAAACTGGAAGCATTCCCTTTCAAAACCAGCATGAGATAAGGATGCCCTCTCTCACTACTACTATTCAACATAGTATTGGAACTTCTGGCCAGGACAATCAGGCAAGAGAAAGAAATAAAGGGTATTCAAATAGGAAGAGAGGAAGTCAAATTGTCTCTGTTTGCAGGTGACATTATTGTATATTTAGAAAAACCCATCATCTCAGCCCAAAGCCTCCTTAAGCTGATAAGCAACTTCAGCAAAGTCTCGGGATACAAAATCAATGTGCAAAAATCACAAGTATTCCTATACACCAAAAATAAACAGCCAAATCATGAGTGAACTCCCATTCACAATTGCTACAAACAGAATAAAATACCTAGGAATCCAACTTACAAGGGATGTGAAGGACCTCTTCAAGGAGAACTATAAATCAGAGAGGACACAAACAAATGGAAAAACATTCCATGCTCATGGATAGGAAGAATCAATATTGTGAAAATAGTCATACTGCCCAAAGTAATTTATACATTCAATGCTATCCCCATCAAGCTGCTATTGACTTTCTTCACAGAATTAGAAAACACTACTTTAAATTTCATATGGGACCAAAAAAAGGCCCGCATAGCCAAGACAATCCTAAGCAAAAAGAACAAAGCTGGAGGCATCACGCTACCTGACTTCAAACTATACTGCAAGGCTACAGTAACCAAAACAGCATGGTACTGGTACCAAAACAGATATATAGACCTGTGGAACAGAACAGAGGCCTCAGAAATAATGCCACACATCTACAACCATCTGATCTTTGAGAAACCTGACAAAAACAAGCAATGGGGAAATGATTCCCTATTTAGTAAATGGTGTTGGGAAAACTGACTAGCCATATGCAGAAAACTGAAACTGAACCCCTTTTTTACACCTTATACAAAAATTAACTCAAGATGGATTAAAGACTTAAACGTTAAGACCTACAACCATAAAAACCCTGGAAGAAAACCTAGACAGTACCATTCAGGACACTGGCATGGGCAAAGACTTCATGACTAAAACAAAAAAAGCAATGGCAACAAAAGCCAAAATTGACAAATGGAATCTAATTAAACTAAAGAGCTTCTGCACAGCAAAAGAAGCTATCAGCAGAGTGAACAGGCAGCCTACAGAATGGGAGAAAATTTTTGCAACCTGTCCATCTGACAGAGGGCTAATATCCAGAATCTACAAGGAACTTAAACAAATTTACAAGAAAGAAATAACCCCATCAAAAAGTGGGCAAAGGATATGAATAGACACTTTTCAAAAGAAGACATTTATGCAGCCAACAAACATATGAAAAAAAACTCATCATCACTGGTAATTAGAGAAATGCACATCAAAACCATAATGGGATACCATCTCATGCCAGTTAGAATGGTGGTCATTAAAAAGTCAGGAAACAACAGATGCTGGAGAGGGTGTGGAGAAATAGGAATGCTTTTACACTGTTGGTGGGAGTGTAAATTAGTTCAACCATTGTGGAAGACAGTGTGGCAATTCCTCAAGGATTTAGAACTAGAAATACCATTTGACCCAGCAATCCCATTACTGGGTATATACCCAAAGGATTATAAATCATTCTACTATAAAGACACATCCACGTGTGTTTATTGTAGCACTATTCACAATAGCAAAGACTTGGAACCAACCCAAATGCCCATCAATGCTAGACTAAATAAAGAAAATGTGGCACATATATACCATGGAGTACTATGCAGCCATAAAAAAGGATGAGTTCCTGTCCTTCGCAGGGACATGGATGAAGCTGGAAACCATCATTCTCAGCAAACTAACACAGGAACAGAAAACCAAACACCGCATGTTCTCACTCGCAAGTGGGAGTTGAACAATGAGAACACATGGACACAAGGAGGGGAACATCACACACTGGGGCCTGTCCATGGGTGGGGGGCATGAGGAGGGATTGCATTAGGAGAAACGCCTAATGTAGATGACGGGTTGATGGGTGCAGCAAACCACCATGGCACGTGTATACCTATGTAACAGACCTGCACGTTCTGCACATGTATCCCAGAACTTAAAGTATAATAAAATAAAAAATTTAAAAAAGAAATGAAGAGTATAGGTGTCTGATCCAAATTATAGAAAAAGTTCTAGCTATGAAAACAACTGGCTGGTGTAGCTCACAAGGAAACCAATACCTTCAAACTTTTTCTTTTTTTCAGTCTTGTCTGTATGGCATTAGTACCTTTTAACAGGCAAAACAAAACAAAATATATCTCTAACAGTTTCAAAACCTCTTCTCTCACTGGGGCTAGGCACAGAGTTCCTGTTTTGACTTGGAGTACAGCAAAAGGTTCTGAGCACCCTTGCGAGGGAAAGAAGGCAGGCAAGCCCCAGTTATGAAGTAAATGACACAGCTTGCCTCTCCTGCTTTGGGTTACTAATTCTGTTTCCTAGATTCCCTTTAAAGACTTTTCCATGTTTCCCAGGGTAATGGTTTCCCAGAATTCTAGAAAGCTTAGGGACAGCATCTTTATGACTCCCTTTAACTGTCAAATTTATTTTTTATTATAAAAATATTTTTTGAGTTTTGCATTCAATTTTATAATACATCTATTTGTGTTGATAAGAAAACAATGGTTTAAATTACTTACCACTGTATAAAAGTAAAGCTCCAGGAGCTTAAGCCATATATATTGTGTGGATTTAAATATTCGAGGCACTCCCCTAGTTAGAGATGCACAAAAAATGCAATTAAGGGTGATGAAAATAATTGTCTTCAACAGAAAAGGATCCTTCCATCAAAAGAGCCAGAATCCCCCATGCCCCTGGTCTCCCAGGCTGCTGTTTCTGATAATAAGCTTACCTTATTATTTGTTTCCTGCAGTGGCCCTCCTCAGGAGGGACTGGCTTCCTTCCCTGGCCAGCTCTGATTTCTTCTCTGTTGGATAACTCTCTCAGAAAGCTCTATAGGCAATAGTTCCTGGGCATGGAGCAAATTGCTATCTCACCTTTTGTTATGTTTCTCTTGTAACTCATTAGGGATTGTACTTTACACCCCAAGTAAATCTATGCCCTGCCAATCCAGGATGGCCTTATGTACCGTGACCCTCTGTTTGATGTACAGTTCTACCCTGACTTTGTAGCTGAAATGGGAGGAGACAGCTATGGGTTGCTGCTGGGGCCCTATCACCACACTTGGGGCTGCTGTCCTGGAAACAGGATCACCAGGAGGATTCTAAATCCAGACGTACGTTTTGTAATCATACAGTGTCATTTTACCACCCTCAAAGCACAGAGTTAAATATCCTTTATTTATAACGTTGTGGCCACAGACTCATTTCACCACCCTAAAGGTAAGGTCAACGTTTGAAAGGTTTTATGACCTTTTTCTGTTGCAGTCAACTAGCCAGACACCTCAGTGGAGAAAAGGAGAAAGCATGAAGAAAATTCCAGGTTATAAACTGTAGAGTTCATTTTAATTATGTGGGGTGGGTCATTAAGAGAAGTTAGAATTGTTGAAGCTAATGGTAATTCTTTTTAAATCTGAATGTTAAAAGTGAGAATAGATTTGACTTGACTCACATATTTGAAGCTGATTTTTGCAGTATTTGAACATTCATCTCTAAAGGTGCATTTGGATTTGTGTCTTTTTAGGTGGTAATGGGAACTGGCATTTCAGCTGGGTTTAACTTGAAAGAATCATACAATGTGGATGTCGTTGGAACACTTCCTCTAGGGTAGGAAAGTAGTTTTAAGTAACCATGTGACTGAAATAATCAATGGATCTATTGCCTCTACCTCTTACTTTAGTACTCTTGCAATGAAAAATAATCATTGGGTGCATTTTATTTTTAGTATTATTGTAGTAAAAAACACATAACAAAATTTTGTCTAAACCTTTTTTTTTTTTTTTTTGAGACGATGTCTCGCTCTGTCACCCAGGCTGCAGTGCAGTGGCACCGTCTCGGCTCACTGCAACCTCCGTCTCCCGGGTTGAAGCGATTCTCCTACCTCAGCTTCCCAAGTAGCTGGGATTACAGGCGTGTGCTGTCACACCCGGCTAATATTTTTTTTTTTTAAGACGAAGTCTCACTCTGTCACCCAGGCTGGAGTGCAGTGGCGCGATCTCAGTTCGCTGCAAGCTCCACCTCCTGGGTTCATGCCATTCTCCTGCCTCAGCCTCCCAAGTAGCTGGGACTATAGGCTCCCGCCACCACGCCCAGCTAATTTTTTGTGTTTTTAATAGAGACAGAGTTTCACCGTGTTAGCCAGGATGGTCTCAATCTCCTGATCTCGTGATACACCCGCCTCAGCCTCCCAAGTGCTGGGATTACAGGCGTGAGCCACCGCGCCCGGCTAATTTTTGTATTTTTATTAGAGATGGGGTTTCTCCATGTTGGCCAGGCTGGTCTCAAACTGCTGACCTCAGATGATCTGCGCACCTCAGCTTCCCAAAGTGCTGGGATTGCAGGTGTGAGCCACTGCGCCTGGCTTTTTTTTTTTTTTTTTTTTTTTTTTTTTTTTGAGACCGAGTCTCACTCTTTTGCCCAGGCTAGAGTGCAATGGCACAATCTCGGCTCACTGCAACCTCTGCCTCCAGGGTTCAAGTGATTCTCCTGCCTCAGCCTCCTGAGTATCTGGAATTACAGATATGTGCCACCACACACGACTAATTTTTGTATTTTTAATAGAGACAGGGTTTCACCATGTTGGCCAGGCTGGTCTCGAACTCCTGACCTCAAGTGATCCACTCAGCTCAGCCTCCCAAAGTGCTGGGATTATAGGCATGAGCCACCATGTCCAGCCAATCTTAATCATTTTTAAGTGTACATTTCAGTAGTGTTAAATATATTCCCATTATTGTAAAACAGATCTCCAGAACTTTTTCACCTTGCAAATCTATAACTCTGTACCCCTGAAACAAGAGCTTCCTCTTTTCTTCTTCCCCCAGCCCCTACTAACCACCATTCATCTTTCTGTTTTTATGAATTTGACTTCTCTAGATACCTCATGTAAGTGGAATCATACAACATTTGTCTTTTTGTGACTGGCTTATTTCAGTTAGCATAGTGTCTTCAGAGTTTGTCTATATTGTAGCATATGACAGTATTTTCTTCCCTTTTTAAGGCTGAATAATGTTCCATTGTGGATATATACTATATTTTATTTCTCCATGCATCCATTGATGAGCATGTGGGTTGCCTTTACCTCTTGGCTATTGTGAATATTCCTGCTGTGGATATGGGTGTGCAAATATGTCTTTGAGACCTTTCTTTCAGTTCTTTTGGGTATATGCCTGTAAGTGGGATTGCTGGATCTGTTTTTACTTTCTTGAGAGCCTTTCATACTGTTTCCCATAGCAGTTACACCATTTTACAATCCCACCAATAGTGGCAAGTGGTTTTCTGTTTTCTTTTGTTTTCCTAAATTTAATAGTTTTAAAAATCTCTCCTTGAGTGACATAGGATTTAAGAGCAAAACAACCTAAATCCTAGCCTGCCACGTACTAGCTGTGTGACCTTAAGCAGGCCACTTATCTTCTCAAAGCCTCGTTTCCTCACCTGCCAGGTGGGCGTGGTAATTAGTGCTTATCTCAAGGGCAGTTGTGAGAACTACAGGAGATAATGCATGGAAGGCAGTGAGTGAACACCTGAACACACAGCATTCAAGTCATGTGAATTACTTATTAGTAATGGGTTCTAAGACTGTTATTTCAATGAGTTTTTAGTTTCTAATCATGTTACTTCTTTGCTTCATCTATATTTTCTAACTGTACATTTTAAAAACATATTATTGGCCGGGCATGGTGGCAGACACCTGTAATCCCAGCACTTTAGGAGGCCAAGGCAGGCGAATCACGAGGTCAGGAGTTCCAGACCAGCCTGGCAAACAGGGTGAAACCCCGTCTCTAGTAAAAATACAAAAATTAGCTGGGTGCGGTGGCAGGCGCTCCTAGCTACTTGGGAGGCTGAGCAGGAGAATCACTTGAAACTGGAAGGCAGAGGTTGCAGTGAGCCAAGATCACACATGCCATGGCACTCTAGCCTGGGCAATAAGAGTGAAACACCATCGCAAAAAAATATATATATATATCTCTATATCTCTCTCTCTACTTGTCACTATAATTTCTACTTAATACCTTCCTTTTCCTATTGCATTGTACTCAAACATACTGCTTCCCTTCTATATGTGACAGCTTAACTTAAAAAAAAAAAAAAAAAGACTTTACATTTCTGGAAATTGGCTACCCAGAAACCTTATCTTTCTGGAACATTGCCCAAAACCAAGTAGGTAACAAATACCTACCTACCTATCTACATACAATCATACCATTTCAGTTACCTGTGAGTCTTATTGCTCCACTGATAACAGACTACCCCAAAACAATGACTTAAAATAGCCGCCATTAATTTGCTCATAATTATTTAGTCTAGGTTTGGCTCAGTTGGGTGGTTCTTTGGCAGGTCTCACTTGGGGTTTTTTATGCATCTGCAGATGTCTGCAGGTGTGACTAGTGTTGGAGGATCCAAGAAGGCTTCACTCACATGTCTGACACTTCAGCTGGAGTGACTGGAACAGGTGAGGGCTGGCTGGCATGTTCTCTACAAGTGGTATCTTCAGCAGCATTGCCAGACCTCTTTACATGGGGGCTCAGAGCAACAGGAAAGAAAAGCAGAGAATTTACCAGGCCTCTTAAGGCACTCATACAGCATCACTTCCACCACATCCTGTTGCTCAAAGCAAATCATGAGGCCAGCCCAGATATAGCTGGAGGGGAAACAGATTCCACATCTAAATTGGGGGAGTGTCATGCACATGTAATTACGTATGGGAGGAATGGAAGCAAACTACCACGCTTCTATGTACACATACATACACATATAAATGCATCTACTATAGACAAGCAGGTTCTTCGTGGTTTTGTCATACTTGGTAGATGAGCAGTGCATTTTGCAGTGCCCAGAAAGTGACAGTTGACTATTAAAGATCCCAGTCATAGCACTGTATCCTGTTTTCTTGTTTGTTTATTTACTTTCCTTAACTCATTCCAAAATATGTCCTTTTCTTATATTCTTATTCCCTTAGGCCCAAACCTGCTCCTAGGCCTTCCCTCTTAGTTCATGCCTGTGCAGCAAACAGCAGGGAAGGACAACAGATTTTATAGTCAGACCCCCCAGGTTTGACTCCCTGCTCCATTTTGGAAAATCACTTAACATCTGTCAAAATCCATTTATTCACCTATAAATTGGGATAATAGTGGAACCTATGTAATGGGAGTGCTGTGAGGAAAAATGAGACGACTTATGTAAAGTATGTAGCAGGTAAACTCACCTTAATAGACACTAGGTTCCTTTCCCTTTCTTCCGCTCTTTCCTTACTCCATGACCTGAAACATCCCTTCCGTCACTGCGCTATGACATAGTAAGAGAAATAGCTGTAGCCAAGCAGGTTCTTCATGGTTTTGTTGTACTTGGTAGATGAGCTGCTTGTCCTTGTACAAGTTGCTGAACCCCACTATGCCTCATTTTCTTCATCTGTAAAATTATAATGGTGCCTAGTTCACTGGGCCATTGAAAATAATTAAATGAGCACAGAACCTGGCAAAGAGAAGGCACGTAATGAATGCTTGTTATTGTAATAATTATAATTATTGGTATCAGTTAAGTTATTGCTATTATTGTTTAGCCCAATGCCTTGAATTGGAGCAGAATGTCTGAAAATTCCTATTGCCCACTTCTCCCCATAACATGCTAGGGAATCCCTATTCTGTTTCTTTAGGATAAGAATCCCAGACTACAAGTATGTACCACAAAAGCTGGGTTCTCCATTGTGGGATTCCAGGAGTCATACTTTTGTCTCCTCCAAATTCAAAAGATTCCTAGGTGACACCCAAGGTGTATAGTCTTCTCCTGCTCCCTTCCCGTGTTACAAACTCAGCTAATTGGTTAGGAAAAAAAAAAAAAAAGGAAGAGGTAGCAGACTCAGAGTCCTTACATCAGATGACAAGGGGGAGAAGTATGGGGTGCCTAGCATTGCCAGGACATTAATTCTCCTCTAAGGTAGCCCTTAGACTACGCTCCTCCCCACCCCAGGACTTGGGTTCAGATGCCTGGTGGCATCCGAGCACTTTGCTGACCCTCTCTTCTTCCTGCTTTCTGTGTCTTACACTTGCCATTACGGTACCATGAGGTATGAGGTTACTCCTTTTATAAATAAAACGGCATCTGATGTCTTCTGATAACCCATCCAGGTAGAAAGCTGCACTCTGCAGTTTGAGCCTGAAAAGATCCTCTCTGTGTCAAGGAAGGCCCTCCTTTTTGCTAACCAGAGCAAATAAGTACCCAAACATTGATCACCTCATTTGCAGATAATACCCCCCTAAAATGCTTCCCTGCAGTCGCAGGGTTTTTTTTTCTTTTCCCTTGTGGTCACAACACAAGTTAAAGTCAGCTTGACTTTTCAGGCTGCTACCTCCAGCCAATCCGGACACCAGCCTCTTCCACCTTGTGTACGTAGATGCCATTGCCATAGCCGTCGTTGGATTTTCAGTGACCATCTCCATGGCCAAGACCTTAGCAAATAAACATGGCTACCAGGTTGACGGCAATCAGGTAAAGATAATCAGTTTCCTGCAGATGTTTCATAGCTGTACAATCACCAACGTCAGTTGTGGAAGGCACAAGAACTAATCTATCTTGGTAGAAAAACTTTTTTTACTGGTGATTGATGTATCTGAAGCATGTATTTATTCAACCTGTAATGTTATCCCTATTCTTAAAGCTCACAGCTTAGAATTAAATGTTTTTCCAGGGCGTTTTTGCTCCCCAGGAAGGCTTATCTTTGTTCATTAAACGCTGGGTATATGATTCATCACTAACTCCACAATATTCTCTTTGTCACCTACTTTATAACACAGCCATAGATAAGGTGTTTAATCCAAACACTGTGACCTATAATGTTGACATAACAATGTCTATTTCAATACCTTATGTATTCTAAGGAGAAACTAGATGCTCTACATTCATCTGAGATGCATTTGTCAAACTAGAAATACCCAAAGTAAACCTAAGAGCAGGACTCGCCCCAGGAAGACACTGGCATGTATTCACTGATGAGCAATAGCCCAGGCATTAAAAAGATGCCAAGAGTCCTATACAACAATAACTTTCTCAATAAAAATAGTTTGTCCCTTTTCGTGCAGTTTTCTTCTTAAGCATTAAGAAGATTTTGTAGAGGATGTGTTTGGAAAGAAGGAGGCTAAGCAGGGAGCCCAGCATTTATCTCTGACATAAAAATTCAAAGTGTTTCCTCCCCCCCACTATAAAATATGCCATAATTCCTATTTTGAACTCATGCTAAACAAATTCTTACATCTGAAAGGAAAATGAAGAGATAGACTGTAGTGCTGACAATGTGTATTAAATGGGCTATTATGCTTTTTTTCCTGAAGAATGACCTATCTCTTTTGTGTTTTGTTTCTACATGGAAAAGGAGCTCATTGCCCTGGGACTGTGCAATTCCATTGGCTCACTCTTCCAGACCTTTTCAATTTCATGCTCCTTGTCTCGAAGCCTTGTTCAGGAGGGAACTGGTGGGAAGACACAGGTGTGTACCTAACAGGCCTCTAAGACCTGGTGATATGGGTGGTAATTAAATTTTAATCTTTTGATGATATTCTGAACCCAAACAAAGCTACTCTGCCTGCAGATCCATGCTCCAGTGAGCTGTATAGTGAATCAGAGAAAGGCATGATTGGTTGAAGTGAATCACAAGGAACTGAATCTATAGGAAAGAGGTGTATTCTCCAGTTAAATTGGAAAGTTATGCAATGCTCGGCTAACAGTAAACCTCAAAGTTCAGACATGGGATGTTGTTCATGAAAGCCTGAGACTGAGTGTGAGCGGTATGCCAGCACCATCCAGTAGAACTTTCCACAGTGATGGAAATGTTCAATATCTGCACTGTCCAATATGGCAGCCACTAGCAACATGTGTCTCTTGAGCACTTGAAATGTGGTTAGTTCGACCAAGACCTGACTTTTAATTTTTAAAAATGTAAATGGCCGGCAGGGTGCAGTGGCTCACACATGTAATCCCAGCACTTTGGGAGGCCTAGGCGGGCGGATCATGAGGTCAGGAGATCGAGACCATCCTGGCCAACATGGTGAAACCCCGTCTCTACTAAAAATACAAAAATTAGCTGGGCGTGATGGCGGGCGCCGTAGTCCCAGCTACTCAGGAGGCTGAGACAGGAGAATCACTTGAACCCGGGAGGCGGAGGTTGCAGTGAGCCGAGGTTGCGCCACTACACTCCATCCTGGCAACAGAGTGATACTCTGTCTCAAAAAAAAAAAAAGAAATGACCACATGTGGCTTACCTGAACTCTTCTGGTGGCCTTTGTGGGTCTCAGATTGACACCAGACATCTTTCCCCTACCTCTGGAAAGGGCATTTTAATTAGGATATTTCAGCATTTCAGCTTCCATTTAAAAGCCGTAAGAAGAACCAAAACTTCAGAGAGGGAGTGGGATGGAGCTATAGGTATGTAGTGGTTTAGTTGACTTATTTGAATGCTTATTTTCTTGATCTTCCCATAGTAATTATCAAAAGAATAAAACCGACTTATGCCCTGCCTCTTATTCAGGTCTCCTAAAAGCCCCCTCCATGTGTCTTCTCCCATTCAGCTTGCAGGTTGTTTGGCCTCATTAATGATTCTGCTGGTCATATTAGCAACTGGATTCCTCTTTGAATCATTGCCCCAGGTGTGTATAATGTGGACTTGGGTGAAGTTTTTTTCATGTGTAGAGATTTTGCTATTTTATTTGTTTATGTTTTTATGGCTATATTAGGGTTATTTACTGTAACCCTCACAGGATGACATGAGAAAGGGCCAAGGCTAGGACCAAGATCCTGCTCTGTAACCTACTGACAGCTGCCTGCAGGAACTGGGGAAAGCCATCTTAACTCCTCTGAGTCTCAGTTTCCTTATCTGCAGCGTCAGAGTTTGGACTGGCTGATCTTGAACGTCCCTTCTCTCTTTGACCTTCTATGACCTTATACTTTCATAAAAAAATCTGAGGTGGCCTATACTCATAAGATAGTTACATGATGATACATTTAATCTAGTAGAGATCAGAAACCATATAGAGTAGAGACGATCATAATGTAGAAAGACCATAGGTGAAATAATTCCTTGAGTACCAAGTTTAATTCTGAACCTCATTGGCCACCATGCAGGTTTGCTATTAGGATATCAGACTGATTTCCGGCCGGGTGTGGTGGTTCACACCTGCAATTGGCATTTTGAGAGACTGAGGCGGGCGGATCACCTGCAGTTAGGAGTTCAAGACCATCCTGGCCAATATGGTGAAACCCTATCTCTACTAGAAATACAAAAATTAACTGAGTGTGGTGGCATGTGCTTGTAGTCTCAGCTACTCTACTCAGAAGGCTGAGGCAGGAGAATTGTTTGAACCTGGGAGGCAGAGGTTGCAGTGAGCCAAGATTGCACTACTGCACTCCAGCCTGGGTGACAGAGCAAGACTTCATCTCAAAAAAAAAAAAAAAAACAGACTGATTTTCCAAGGTCCCTTTTAGCTAACCAGGTCCTGAAAATCCAGGTGTCCATGGCTTCAAAGCTACCATCAGTGCCATATAGGAAGTGAGTAGGGAGAAGACATGGGGAGGACAGCAGGAGGACAGTGAGGAACCAGCAAAGGGTACTCTGTGGACACAAGAGGAGAGGCATGGGGGATGTGCTCTGTTTCAGGCTGTGCTGTCCGCCATTGTGATTGTCAACCTGAAGGGAATGTTTATGCAGTTCTCAGATCTCCCCTTTTTCTGGAGAACCAGCAAAATAGAGCTGGTAAGTAACAAAGGTGATGGCTGTGTTAATATGTCATAGAGCAAATATGATTATGCTAAGAAAAATGTGAGAAAGATAAGTTAATGCAGTTGTTATGTGCAGTATCCAGTTAGGCAAGGTAAAAGTAGCATGTGTGTGTGCACAGTTAGTTGCGTGTTTGCCTCTTGTGGGATGTTTAACATGGTTCTTCATCAAGCTTTCTGTCTTTTACTTAGACCATCTGGCTTACCACTTTTGTGTCCTCCTTGTTCCTGGGATTGGACTATGGTTTGATCACTGCTGTGATCATTGCTCTGCTGACTGTGATTTACAGAACACAGAGGTGAGTGCCCAGATTTGAATGGGTGTGAGTATCGCAGCAGAGATTACAATGTTGACTTTGAGTGTAGACCAAAGTTTAAGTTGGTAAAAGTGGAGCCCTTTGATGATTTCTAGTTAGTGTGAGAGGGAGTTGTAACACTCATGTAGCCTGTTGACTAAATGAACAAAATGCCAATTAAAAAATTCCATATAATTTTGCCAAATGCTCTACTGTGTCACAATTTATGCTCCTATCAATGGTTATGTTAAAAGAGCCTAATTTCCATCATTGTTTCTGCCATTCCCGGTCTAGTGCTATGCAGGTTTATTTACCCTCTTGTAGTTTGTTTTGGCACCAGGTACGGACATGGGTTTCAATGACATGAAGCAAACTCTGACACCAAGTTATCATTTGCAGTCCTTCCATTGTCCTTTCCTCCACCCTGAACCACTATCCCTGTTATCTCTTCTCCCTAGTAGGGAGCTGAGCCCACTAGGGAAAGTATAAAATAACTTTTGAAAAAATATGGTTGGGCACAGTGGCTCACGCCTGTAATCCCAGCACTTTCGGAGGCCAAGGCAGGCAGAACACATGAGGTCAGGAGTTCAAAACCAGCCTGACAAACATGGTAAAACCCTGTCTCCACTAAAAATACAAAAAAAAGGCCGGGCGCGGTGGCTCAAGCCTGTAATCCCAGCACTTTGGGAGGCCGAGACGGGCGGATCATGAGGTCAGGAGATTGAGACCATCCTGGCTAACAAGGTGAAACCCCATCTCTACTAAAAATACAAAAAATTAGCCGGGCGTGGTGGCAGGCGCCTGTAGTCCCAGCTACTCGGGAGGCTGAGGCAGGAGAATGGCATGAACCCGGGAGCTGGAGCTTGCAGTGAGCTGAGATCGCGTCACTGCACTCCAGCCTGGGCCACAGAGCCAGACTCGGTCTCAAAAAAAAAAAAAAAAAAAAAAATTAGCCAGGTGTGGTGGCGTACACCTGAAATCCCAGCTACTTGGGAGGCTGAGGCAGGAGAATTGCTTGAACCCAGGAGGTGGAGGTTGCAGTGAGCCGAGATTGAGACACTGTACTCCAGCCTGGGCAACAGAGCAAGACTCCATCTAAAAATATATATATATATATATATTTATGGGCTGGGCGTGGTGGCTCACACCTGTAATCCCAATTCCAGCACTTTGGAAGTCTCAGGTGGGAGGATCACTTGAGGCCAAGACCAGCCTGGGCAACATAGCAAAACTCTGTCTCTATCAAAAAAACAAAAACAAAAACAAAAACTTTTTATGATAAATCACCATAAAGGTGAAAAGGAAACATTGTCATAGAAATAGCCTGGACTGGCCAGGTGCAGTGGCTTTTGCCTTGAATCCCAGCACTTTGGGAGGCTGAGGTGGGCAGATCATGAGGCCAGCAGTTCGAGACCAGCCTGGCCAACATGGTGAAACCCCGTCTCTACTAAAAATACAAAAAATTAGCTGAGTGTGGTGGCGTGCACCTGTAATCTCAGCTACTCAGGAGGCTGAGGCAGGAGAATCACTTGAATCCGAAAGGCGGAGGTTGCAGTGAGTTGAGTTCGTGCCATTGCACTCCATCCTGGGCAACAAGAGCAAAACTCCATCTCAAAGTTCAAAAATAAAATAGAAATAGCCTGGACTTTAGTCAGGTCCTGGCAGCACCTCTGTAAGCTCTGTGATTTTGCATACCTCTCAGAGCCTGTTTCTGCATCTATAAAATGGGACTAATACTTTCTACCTCATATAGTTACAATAAGGTTTAAATGACAAGGCCTACAAACAGCCAGCACAGTGCCTGAGAAGTGCCACGCACTCTCCCAATGCCAGTGCCCTTCCCGCTTTCACACAGGGAAATGAAAATGAAGCTAGTGTGTTTTGCCTGTGGTTGCAAATCACATGAAATCTTCAAGTTGTGACTGCGGTGTGTTGAAAGGGCACTTTATGAGGATGTTGACCCCTTATCTGCAGGATGTCTGGATGCTCCCTACCCTCAAGGGTGGGAGATGAGCTCTTTCATCATCACAAATGACATAACAGAAAAATGTTAAGAATATGTGGGATTCTAAACTCAAAATAAGAATTTAACTACTTTTAATAACAAGTTCCAATACTGTTGCCCATATTTATCTAAAAGAAGTGTTTCCCATTTTTATAAAGAACATTATTAGTATATATAAGAGTTCTTTATCTCAGAACTTTGGTGAACATTATGGTTTTAAAATATCTGTAACTTTTGGCCAAGTGTGGTGTCTCACTCCTGTAATCCCAGGACTTTGGGAGGCTGAGGCAGGCAGATCAGTTGAGGTCAGGAGTTCGAGACCAGCTTGGGCAACATGGTGAACCCTCATCTCTACTAAAATTACAAAAGTCAGCCAGGCGTGGTGGCGGGCGCTGCAGTTTGGGCTGGGCACAGTGGCTCACACCTGTAATCCAAGCAGTTTGGGAGACTGAGGCAGGTGGATCATTTGAAGTCAGGTGTTCAAAACCAGCCTGGCCAACATGGTGAAACCCCATCTCTACTAAAAATACAAAAAAAATAGCTAGGTGTGTTGGCGCACACCTGTAATCCCAGCTATTAAGGAGGCTGAGGCAGGAGACTAGCTTAAACCTGAGAGACTGAGGTTGCAGTGAGCCAAGATCACACCACTACACTCCAGCCTGGATGAAAGAGTAAGAGCGCATCTCAAAAAAACTTAAAAAACTCCAGTTTGGGCAACCTGGTAAAACCCCATCCATACCAAAAGTACAAAATATTAACCGGGCATGGTGGTGCACACTGTGGTCCCAGCTACTTGGAGGGCTGAGGTGGAAGGATCACTTGAGCCTGGGGGGCAGAGGTTGCAGTGGAAGGTGTACTGGGGGGGCTGAGGCGGGAGAATAGCGTGAACCCAGGAGGCGGAGCTTGCAGTGAGCCGAGATTGTGCCACTGCACTCCAGCCTGGGCGACAGAGCAAGAGTCTGCCTCAACAACAACAACAACCAAAAAAAAAAAAAAAGAGAGAGACAAATCACATCGTTCTGCAGATAGTTCCTGAACTTGGGCACTTGCAAGTGTTATAAATGTGACAGAGGTTCAGCTTCTGCCCCCCAAAGCTCACAATTTGGTTAGCATTATAAAATTTAAAAAATTATAATTTCACTAAATAGATACTTGTTGAGGCCTATTATATTCCCAGGGAGATGCTAGACTCTGGGGACAGTGCAGTATATAAGACATGGTCCTTCCCCTCAAAGGTTGCATTGTCCTAAGGATGACAAACACATTATCATGATGATGGTGTTAATAAGGACAATGAAGTAAGGATGGCACAAATTATTATAATTACTTATGTGCGTGGCTCTGTGCAAAGATCAATGCTTTATGTCATTTCATATAATCTTATAACCCAATGACAGTTAGCAACCCTGTTTCACAGATGTGGACGCTGAAGTCTAGAATGATTGGGTAACTTGCCCAAGATCACAGTACGTGGTGAGGCAATGACTTAGATGTGAGTTTTTACAAATCCAGAAGCTGACTCAATCAGCACTTTTTTTTTTTAAGACAAAATCATGCTCTGTCGCCCAGGCTGGAGTGCAGTGGTGTGATCTCAGCTCACTGCAACCTCCGCCTCCGGGGTTCAAGCAGTTCTCTGCCTCTGCCTCTGCCTCATCCTCTTGAGTAGCTGGGATTACAGGCACCTGCCACCATGCCCAGCTAATTTTTTGTAATTTTTGTAGAGATGGAGTTCCACCATCTTGGCCAGGCTGGTCTTGAACTCCTGACCTCGTGATCCACCTGCCTCAGCCTCCCAAAGTGCTGGGATTAGAGGCGTGAGCCACCGCTCCTGGCCTCAATCAGCATTTCATAATCCATCTTCGAAAAATTAGAATATAGGCCAAACACAGTGGCTCATCTCATGCCCCTAATCCCAGCAATTTGGGAGGCCAAGGCAGGAGGATTGCTTGAGGCCAGGAGTTTGAGACCCGCCTGGACAACATAATGAGACCCTGCCTCTACCAAAAAAAGAAAATTATTTTTTATGTTATTATTTTTAGAGACAGAGTTTTACTTTGCCACATGGGCTGCAGTGCAGTCGCACGGTCACAGCTCACTGCCACCTTGAATTCCTGGGCTCAAGGGATCCTCCCATCTCAGCCTCCCATGATGGGCACACACCATCACACCTGGCTAATTTTTAAATTTTTTGTAGAGATGGGGTCTCACCATCATGCTGAGGCTGGTCTTGAACTCCTGGGTTCAAGTGTTCCTCCCACCTCAGCCTCCCAAAGTGCTGGGATTACAGGTGTCAGACTTTGCACCCAACCTACAAAATTTTTTTTTTAATTTGCGAGGTGTAGTGGTGCACACCTATAGTCCCAGCTACTCAGGAGGCTGAGGCACAAGGATCACTGGAGCCTAGCAGTTCAAGGCTACAGTGAGCCATGATCAGGCCACTGCATTCCAGCGTGGGCCACAGAACAAGATCCCATCTCTAAAAAAGAAATAAGCAAATAATAAAACAAAAGTAAATTTTTAAAGACTTAGAATACACAGTTATAAGTGCCTCAACAGGTGTAAGCAAGGTACAGTGTGATAAGCATAAGAAATGCCAAATAAAACCCCATGGGATTTCATTAAAAGAGACTTTCTTGCTCTTGGTGTCATTAGGGAAGTAGTGAGGACTTGGCCTTCACTGGGAGCAATAGTATTGCAGAAATGGTGTGCCAGGGCACTGCAGATCATCAGGAAGGCCTGTTCATCTTCTACATTTGAAATCCTCATCCTTTAAGGCCCAGTCAGGGACCTCAACTTCCCCTGGGTACCCACAGCAATGCTCTGATCCTTCCCCAGCACCTTGCATGTGTCCATCTCAGCTAGTTGTGTACTTGTGATCCATGTGCCTATCTCCTGCTCTGCCTCCCCTGCGGCACTGGATTGCAACACATGGACGGCACTTTGAGTCTCTTAGAGGTTTTCTCATAATCGCAAACTCAGCTGAGAGCCTTGGCTCCTTATCTACAGTATCAGTCCTCAGAACCATATTTGTCCATAAATATCACTAGACTGTGAGCGTCTTGTCTGTAAAAGTGATGTTCCTGGAGTCTAGTACCAGGCACATCATTTGTGTTCTCTGAATGCTTATGGAGGGAATCTATACAGCAAAATAGCTAACACTTGTGTGGTATATTCTAATTTACAAAGTACTTTGACATTCATGCTAAGAAGCACCAGGACATAGTAGCAAAACTGTGGAATGTCAAATCAAAGACCTTGAGCCATATTCTGGCTCTGCCAAGCTTTCTCACCTTGAACAACTCACCTAATCCCACTGAGCCTCAATTGCTCATTTACATGACAGCAGGATTGTTAATAATGTTAACTATTATTATAATATTAATTATTAATAGTGCCCAGTAGCATTGTTCAAAGGATAGAATAACAGGTGTTCAAGATGTATCTGTCGTTATTACAGTGTCTAATTTGAGCCAGATGGTCCTACAAAGAGTTAGGAATTAGGGGTGGGCACAGTGGCTCATGCCTGTCTGTAATCCTGACACTTTGGGAGGCCGAGGTGGGTAGATGACTTGAGGTCAGGAGTTCGAGACCAGCCTGGCCAACATGATGAAACCCCGTCTCTATTAAAAATACAAAAATTAGCTGGGCGTGGTGGCACACATCTGTAATCCCAACTACTTGGTAGGCTGAGTCAGGAGAATTACTTGAACCCGGGAGGCAGAGGTTGCAGTGAGCCAAGATTGCACCACTGCACTCCAGTCTGGGCAACAGAGTAAGACTCTGCCTCAAAAAAAAAAAAAAAAAAAAAAAAATTAGGACTCTCAAAAAATAATATTTAAAATCCATTCAGACTAAATTAAGAAAACTTCTATGCTAATTTGAGATTTTCATTTTCTCTCCACGCCCTCAATTGACTACTCCCCTACCATGAGTCAGTGATTCTTGCTAATAACAAACAAAAATTCCCTCTCCTACTTTAGAGTTAGAGCAGAAAGACAGTTCTGTCTACTGAGTGGCATGAGGAGAACTTGTGTTACATATATCCCTGGCATAACTTGAACTCTGCGATATTCAGAGTTGCCTCCACCTCTAAATGCCTGAGTCTTTTGTCCTGACCAGATCATATTTGTGGTATGGTGTTGCAGGGAGGGGAGGTATAGGGTGTGTGATACGCATTGTGTATGTGGTGTGAGGTATACGTGATGTGTGTGTGTGTGTGATGTTATATGTGAGGTGTATGTGATACGTGTATAAGTGCGTGATGTGTATGCATGTGTATTGTGTGTGTGTATGCATGTGTGTGGTGTGTATTGTGTCTCGCATGAAGGTTGTATATGCAGGTGTGTGTGTGTATGTGGGATGAAGGTTGTATATGCAGGTGTGTATGTGTGTATGTGGGGGGGTGTGTGTGTGGTATGAGGGGTATATGGTGTGTGTATTGTGTATGGTATTGTGTGACATGTAGTGTGGGGGTATGTATGCATGTGTGTGCATGTATGTGTATTGCCTGTGTAGTGTGTGCATGTGTGTGGTATGTACACATGTATGTGTGTGGTGTGTGTATTATATATTGCATGTGTGGTGTGTATGCATGTGTGTGTGTATATGTATGTACGGGTGTGTGTGGTGTGAGGTATATAGTATGTGTGTATTGTGTATGGTATTGTGTGTGCCATGTAGTATGTGTGTGTTTTGTATGCATGTGTGGATGTGTATGCATGGTATATGGTGTGATTGTGTATATTGTGTATGTCTGGTGTGTGTGTATTGTGTGTCTTTGTGGTGTGTATGCATTATGTGTAAGTATTTGTATTGTGCATGTGTGTGGGGTGTGTATGCATTGTGTGTATGTATGTGTGAGGTGTACATGCATTATGTATAGATGTGTGTATTGTGTATGTATGGTATGTGGGGTGTGTATACATTGTGTGTGTATTGTGTTTGTGTGTGGGAGCATGTGTGTGGTATGAGGTGCATGTGGTATGTGTGTATTGCACATGTGTGGTATGTATGTGCATGGTGTGTATGCATGTGGGGTATGTGCATTGTGTAGTATATCTATGGTGTGTATGACGTGTATATGTGTAATATATTGTGTGTATATTGTGTGTGATATGAGGTATGTATGTATGGTGTGTGTACATTGTGTGTGTATGCATGTGGGAGGTATTGTGTATTATACATGTGGTATGTATGCATGTGTGTATGTATATGTGTGGTATATCATGTAATTGTGTATTCTGTATGTGTGGTATGTGTTTATTGTGTGTATATGTGTGTGTGGTATGTATGCATTGTAAGTGTATTGTGTATGTGTGTGGTGTGTGAGGTAGGTATTGGGATGCATATGTGTAGTATGAGATGTACATGGTGTGTGCGTATCATGTGTGGTATGTATGTGTGTGTGTGGCATGTGATGTGTATGTGGTGTGATGTGTGTGGGGTGTGTTAGGCTTGGAATGGCACTGGGGACATAATATGTAAGGATCAAGCATTCCCAAATGCACTAGCAAACCCCAACCTGACGCAAACATACACAACCTCCTGTTGAAATCACACGCTGTGCCTCAACACAATGGTATTTAACACTCTCTGTCTTCAGTCCGAGCTACAAAGTCCTTGGACAGCTTCCTGAAACTGATGTGTATATTGATATAGACGCATATGAGGAGGTAGGACCTTTTTCTATCATTTAAAAAGGTTGTAAGCATGTGATGTGCTTGGCTAAGTACCATTTTTACCCAGGACAAAAAGTAGGGGTAAGGTGGGAGACATAGTGGTCAAAGTGAAAAGTCTGAGCTTTGATCTACTGTATGGATTCAATTTTATAATTTATACTATGCATTAACTACTCAATTTCCAATATTTATTTTTCCTCATTTTTTAATGGGAATAAGTATATATTGTGGAAATTAAAGTATATATTTATACAGTATTGAAACTGAAAGGATGGTTTGTGTGTGCATGGTTTTTTTCTGATGAATGTAAACCAATGGTAAAATAATTTTAACCATGTAAAATGTAGGTGGTGGGGCTGTGGAATTCTCCCACTTCATTTTAATGGTTAAAATTATGGCTTCAGATTTCCTTGATTTTGAATGTTCTTTTCTTCTGTGGAATCTCAAAGATTTTTACAAAATCTTTTAAAACTAGTTTTGTCTGTCTGTCTTGTCTTATGCTTGGGAAGAAATTCTCAGACTCACGCTAAGGTAGTAGAAAATGAGGAAACAAAATTCACTCTAAGGTAAAGGTGTTAGGATTGCTATTTTTTTCCTCAATCCAAAGAATTATATGCAGGATTACTTGTTTCCAGCCTGCCTCCCAGAGTTCCACGAGGGTTCTTGATCAAATATTCACTCAGTTTCACTTGTGTCCATTTAGGATCCTTGTTCACTTTATTTGCCTGCCTCTCACAGTCTGGGCAGCAGCCTTCCATCTCCTATCCATTTTCTTTTCTGTTTTTGAGTATTTTTCAGTTTCTTTTTTGTGTTTAATGGTAAAAATAAAACAAAGACTGACTTTTAAAACAAATGGAAAGATGTGCATGTTTAAAAGGTCTCTGTCAGTTCTGTTCAGAGCATGAGTAGATAAGAGTGACTTTTTTTTTCTTTTTTTATCTTTGTGTGTGTGTGTGTGTGTGCGCGCTAGAGTGACACTATTTTAGCTAAGCCCTGAAAAGGAGACCTTAGCAACTTCTGCATTCATTTTCTATTTGGAGTGGGGAGGCTATGCAGTTTTCATTCTGAAATATTTCCATGTGTTAAATTCAGCAATATTTTACTCTTCAGGTGAAAGAAATTCCTGGAATAAAAATATTTCAAATAAATGCACCAATTTACTATGCAAATAGTGACTTGTATAGCAATGCATTAAAACGAAAGGTGAGTCATGAGAAATTGATTATTTCTGAGGATGGGATTTGTGGGTTGACAGGGATATAAGGATCACTACAATACCCTTGTATATACTATTTCATTTTCACTTTGTTTCTCCCTTTTATTGTAGTAAAAGATACATAACATAAAATACACTATTTTAAGCATTTTCAAAATATACAGTCCAGTGGGTGGCATTAAGTACATAAACATTGTGCAGCCATCACCATTGTTCATTCTCTCTTATCATATATATATATATATATATAACTTTCCAAAAAAATTTTAAGAAAAAGTGAGAAAATAAGTTTAGGTTTCTTACTCTTGGGATCATATAGATTCCTATGGTCATATTTAGAACTCAACCCTACACCACCCAGTATATAGGAAAACCTCCCTATCAACCCACAGAGTGTCTTAAATATAACAACCTGACAGATCTGAGCCTGATAAAGACTGCTCTAAAAATTATCTTCAATACTTTAGCTTCTGGTTGTCTTGAATAAAGACTGAGAATAAGAAAGGCTACTAATGCCTCTGAGGGAAAAGCAGTGCAAGGGTTGGGGTGATAACCTGACACAGAAAGCAGTTAAATGGGGAGATTTGAAAGGGAGTGGCATTGGGGTGGGTCTCTGAGCGCCATGAAGTGATTTTGCTTATGTTGCTCTTCTGTAAAGACTGGAGTGAACCCAGCAGTCATCATGGGAGCAAGGAGAAAGGCCATGCGGAAGTATGCTAAGGAAGTCGGAAATGCAAATATGGCCAACGCGACTGTTGTCAAAGCGGTGAGTGGTCTTTTCATTGAAATATTCCCTTCTGTCTTGTTCTTCAGTGACCTCCATCTTTACTCATGACTGAAGTTTAAACACAGTATGAAGTTACTAAAAGAGGAAGGTTTAGAAACCACCTAAGTATCCTCTATATTTTATAGGCACCTGATAAGGTCAGTTATGAGGATGTTTCTGAAAAAAGTAAGGAAACATCATTTGAAAAAATAAAAATTAGGCAGTACTTTAACAGATTTTACCATTAGCACTTTGTCGTAGATTGATTCAGCTGATAGTTTTAAAAGCTCAAAGGCTGGCTTTTGCTGTTCAGGCATGCTAATGTGTGAGCCGTCGTACTAAAGTTAATGGAACTATTTTAGAAGTTAGCGGCAAATGGATAGATAACTGAGGAGAGTGGATTTTGTTGGACAAGAAAAAAAAAGAGGAGAAGGAAAAAGAGAAAATAAATTGAGTTAAAATGGAAAGTTATACATACATCCTTTTTTTGTTCAGTTACAAGGCTGGAATATGACAAATATTTTACAAGGGGTCTGGTAGAGTCAGTAGCTTAAGAATACAAGGATAGATTTTCCATTATAAATCTTTCTCACAACCAGAAATGTGAGTTGTTCATAGAATTCTGATTTGGTTTAATTTTTGACACAGGATGCAGAAGTAGATGGAGAAGATGCTACCAAGCCGGAAGAAGAGGATGGTGAAGTAAAATATCCCCCAATAGTGATCAAAAGCACATTTCCTGAGGAAATGCAAAGATTTATGCCCCCAGGGGATAACATCCACACTGTCATTTTGGATTTCACTCAAGTCAATTTTATTGATTCTGTTGGAGTGAAAACTCTGGCAGGGGTAAGCATCCTCTTGAACAAGTCATTTAACACCTCTATGTCCAATGTCATACTATCAGCAAAATCAGGGAGGTGGACTAGGCTTTCTTCTCAACTCTTAAAATTCTCTTCTGTTGCTGTTTATCACCTTTTGATTATGGAAAATTTCAAAAATATATAGAAGTAAAGATTTTAGTATATTGACCCCCCATGAACTATCACTCAGCTTCAACAATTATCAACTTATGGTCAATCTGGTTTCCTTTATAGCTGATATCCACTTTCTCTTCTTTTATTTTGAAACACATCCCAGTCATAACATCATCTGTAAATATTTTAATATCTATTGCTACAAGAATATTCGTTTTAGAAAACATTGCTGTAATATGCTGGGCTACTCAGGAGGCTGAAGCAGGAGGATTGCTGAGCTCAGGAGTTCAAGACCAGCATGAGTAAAATAGTGAGATGCTGTCTCTTAAAAAAAATTGTTTATAATTTTAAAATTATAATATTTTTAAGTTAATATAATAGTTTTATTATACTTAAGTAAAATTTAACAGTATTTTTGCTACCCTTATTATCACTGCCCACATAAAAAGCAAAAGAAATACAAAATTATTTTTAATTGATTAGCTCAAAATACATCATTATTGAAGCAAAGCAGCTCAAGTGAATGAATTAGAGTGTCTTCTATCACTGAAAAACAATGGTAAAAAGAGACTTTCATCTGGCACAGAGTAAAGAGAAACTAAACTTTATTTCAACATTATTACAGATTGTAAAAGAATATGGAGACGTTGGTATATATGTATACTTAGCAGGATGCAGTGGTGAGTATACCTCTAAGATGGGGTGAAGCTTAATATTTCAGTTTTGTTTCTCTTATTTAAACAATTGCACTTGGAAATGTCCTGAATTTTAATTATTTTATAAAAATGAAAATTATTCCTCTGAAAAATCACTCTAAGGCCAGCTTTGAAATTAGCCACATGGAGGCATTACAAGTTACTTGTGACAACCTCCTGAACTGGAGTTGGAGGAAAGGAGCCAAGAAGCCATAGTTTAATATAATATTAATGGCTGCTATAAATATAGTAATTATAATATATACATTACTACAGTAACAATTATCTAATGACTGCCATAAACAGTTACATATAATCATTCAGGTTGCTTGTTTCTCTGTCCAATGGTTTGGGAATACTTTGCCTGCTATTTTTGTTTTATATTACGTTTTGGTTAAAACAGTGCTTGAGGCCGGGTGTGGTGGCTCACACCTGTAATACCAGCATTTTGGGAGGCCAAGGCAGGTAGATTGCCTGAGCCTAGGAGTTCAAGACCAGCCTAGGCAACATGGCGAAACCCCATCTACTAAAAATACAAAAATTAGCCAGACATGGTGGTGCATGCCTGTAATCCCAGCTACTCGGGAGGCTGAGGTGGGAGGGTGTCTTGAGTCTGGGAGGCAGAAGTTGCAGTGAGCCAACATCACGCCACTACACTCCAGCCTGGGCAAAGGAATGAGAACTTGTTTCCAAAAAAAAGAAAGAAAAAGAATTTTTAAAAAAGGAGCCAGGCATGGTGGCTCACACCTGTAATCCCGGCACTTTGGGAGGCTGAGGCGGGTGGATCACCTGAGGTCAGAAGATCTAGACCATCCTGGCTAATATGGTGAAACCCCGTCTCTACTAAAAATACAAACTATTAGCCCGGCTTGGTGGCACATGCCTTTAGTCCCAGCTACTTGGAAGACTGAGGCAGGAGAATCACTTGAACCTGGGAGGCGGAGGTTGCAGTGAGCCAAGATCACGTCACTGCCCTCCAGCCTGGGTGAGGAGTAAGACGCTGTCTCATAAAAAGGAAAAACAAAAAAAGTAAAACAGTGCCTGAGGCTGGGTGTGGTGGTCACGCCTATAATCCCAACACTTTGGGAGGCCAAGGTAGGAGGAGTTCAAGACCAGCCTGAGCAACATAGTGAGAGCCCATCTTTATTTAAAAGAAAAAAAAAATTAATAATAGAAAAAGTGTTTGAAAATGAAATCTGCATAAAGATGCCAGTTTTCACCTGTAGGATTACCAAAAATCAAAAATAAATGACAACATGCTCCATAGGCATATGGTGGGAAAACGGGCTTTCTCAGACTTTACTGATGGTAGCACAAAATGCAACAGCCCCTATGGAGGGCAGACTGATACTAGCTTTCAAAATTATAAGTGCATTTACCTTTCGACACAGAAAATCCAGCAACATGCTGCATATGTTCAAAGTGACACATGTATGTTGTTGATCATCACAGCATTGTTATAAAACAAAAGAAAAAACTCAAGTACCAAACAAAAGGGACTAGTTAAATAAACTGGGTACATCTATACAATAGAATATGATGTAGTGATAAAAAATTAAGCAAAAAGGGTTCAGAATTAGATATATATGTGATATTTATAACATTAATATATATATTTTTATTTCCCACTTTTCTTATCCCCAAAACAGCTTTTTATATATGTGTGTGTGTATATATATATGTGTGTGTATGTATGTGTATATTTATATATGTTTATATTTATATATGTGTATGTGTTTTTATATATATATATTTCCCATTTTTCTTATCCCCAAATATATAAAATATGCTGTTTTGGGGATAAGAAAAGTGAGAAATAAATAATACGCATTTATTTGTATTTACATAGAGAAATCCTGGAAGAACACACCAGAAAGTAGTTTCCTGGGATTGTGGGTATGATGGGTGGAGACAGGAATTGGAGTGAAACTTTTCCTATAGCATTTTAACATTTAAACTATATGTGCTTGAACCCAGGAGGTGGAGGTTGCAGTGAGCTGAGATTACGCCACTGCACTCCAGCCTGGGTAACAGAGTGAGACTCTGTCTCAAAAAAAAAAAAAAAAAAAAAAAAAAGCAGTAACAAAAAAAAAGCACTATATGGAAGTGTTACCTTTTTTTAATTGTTGAAGACTGATACCCAGAGTGTGGACTAATTTTCTTTTCTTCTTTTAATAGCACAAGTTGTGAATGACCTCACTCGGAATAGATTTTTTGAAAATCCTGCCCTATGGGAGCTGCTGTTCCACAGCATTCATGATGCGGTTTTAGGCAGCCAACGTAGAGAGGCACTTGCTGAACAGGAAGCCTTGGCTGCCCCTCCCCAGGAGGACTTGGAGCCCAATGCCACTCCTGCCACTCCTGAGGCATAGATGAGGACCTCACCCTAGGATGGGGTTATAAGCCTCTCGTGAAGTTCATAATTTACACGTTTTAAATACTAGACACTAGATTTTTTTTTTTCCTAAGGGTAAATACTAGTAGTCGAGGCTTGATTTGGAGGGTGAATGACGCCTAGCAAGATGTATCGTACTTGTGTTTTTTTAATTGAATATTTCAAAGATAAATTGGCCTGTTGCCTGCATTTATTATGGAGAGGCATTTCTGCTACATTTTAGTATTATCTTTGTAAGCTAAGCACTGAAAAATTTATTTCAGTTAAGTACTTTTAACCTATGAATAGGATATGCTGTCGCCAGATAATTAGTGGTTCTTTGTTTTTGTACTTGTTGGTCTACAGACTGTCTATAATTAGTTATGTAACAGAAGAAAGAAACTGCAATTTTCTAGAAGTTCTTGTTTTAAAATAACCTTTTATTTATTATAGAAGCAATATAAATGCATTGAGGACATTTTTGAAAAAATAGACAAGCAAAAATAAGAAGATAAAACATTGTATTTCCACCAGAGATTACCACTGTTAACATCTTAATGTCCTTCCAGATCTTTTTCCATGCATATACATTTACATTTTTAACCAAAGTAAGACCATATCTATAGTGTTTTATAACCGATTTTTCTTTAATCAACAATCTCCACTTTCTCATTCCAGCACATTTTTTTGCCTTAGACCATATTTAAATTTCCCCAATTGTCCCCAAATTTGCAGTTGGTTTGTGCAAACTGATATTCATTCTATGACCTTACATTGCAACTGGTCATGTCCTTTAAAGTCCCTTACGTCTATTTTAATGTAGCACGGTTCCTTTTTTATGACATTGACTTGTTAAAGAGACTGGGGCAGCTGTCCTATAGAATCCTGTCTTGTGAATTTGCCTAGATGCTTTTTCATGGTGTTGTTTAACTTATTTTTATATTGCCTTTACTACCTGCAATCTGAAAGTTATATCTAAAGCCTTTATAGATTCAAATTAGAGCATTTTGTGCTAGATTATATCTTAGATAAGATACATGCTTCATATCGCATCACTTCAGAAAACACGTAATATCTAATCGATGTACCATTAACTAATCTAGTGATCTAAGCTAGATGAGTGGATCAGCATGAGTCTGATCCTCCAGTTAGATTTTCCCCTTTGTGACTACAGACTTAGCTGTGTGGTATTCCTTTGGCATTGAATGAATGTCCAGTCCCCCACTAGCCATTTACCAAGAGTTTTAACATTGGGTGGTAATTCTTTGCTAAATCATTAACTTTATTAAGGTTTGTGAGTAGGTTGTCTAGTTCTTTCATTTCTTCTGTGTTTATTAGTTGATCGTTCTATGTGAACTATAGCTTTCCCTTCTCCACTTGAGCTATTGGTCATCCTTACCCACCTATAGTTCTACTAGCAGGGCAGGTTGAATGCTTTATTATTTTCATTTAATTATGAACTTCAAAGTAAATAACTGGTTTATTAGATGGTGACAAATTAGTGGGGTTTTTTTAGATTTCCCTTTTCTGGTGTGATGGTGGTCTTGTGAATTTTGAAAGTTTTAATGGGTTTCAATCCATTATGTTCTTTTTGATGCTCAAAGTGTCATGACTGTGGCCAGTATAAGTCCTTAAAAGCTTTGTTATTGTTGCTAAGCATGAAGTAGCATTAAAGACCATGTTTTTAAGAAAACTAACCCCCAGGTGTAACTTAAATCTTCCTTAGAAGTTCATAACAACTATCAGTTCATTACACATCAAACTCAATGTTCAGCCTAGGAATAAGCATAACGCTCATCATACTCATTCCACAGAAACAAGGAATGTCAAAGGTTGGAGGATACCTTTAAACCAATTTGTCACTTTCAGTTGTTTGTAACTATCAGCTCACTATAAATCAAAGCATAGGTATTAGCCAACCTGTCTAAAGCCTCCTCTGCTAAGAGTTCCTGCTGATAGTGAGTTTGTTTTTTCTTTAATATGTTGTCTTATTGACATCTTGTTATAGTTTTCATGAATAAGATACTACCAAGAGAAAGTAGTCAGATCCCAGTGGAATTGTTAGCATGGCCTACTTGCAACCAAACCCTGTGTATGTGTTCATGTTAACTCCTATCAGGTTTCTCACTGTCTTTACTAATTTAATTCAAAATAAACTCCTCCTTTTAATCAAAACTTTAGCTAATTCTAGAGTGGAATTTAGATTTGCTTAGTTATTTCCTTTGCAATCCTCACATGAGATCAGATACATCTGCATTCTGATACAGACTGCCTTCTGAAAGAGCATGTAGTTGTAGAACTTCAGCTTACACTAGAAACTTTTGTAAAAGAGCCCATATCATTTCAGCCATTTAAGTAGAATTTAAGGATTTTAAACTATGTTAAAATACTTTGGCCGGGCGCAGTGGCTCACACCTGTAATCCCAATACTTTGGGAGGTCGAGGCGGGCAGATCACGAGGTCAGGAGTTTGAGACCAGCCTGGCCATCATGGTGAAACCCTGTCTCTATTAAAAAATACAAAAGTGAGCTAGGCATGGTGGTGCACACCTGTAGTCCCAGCTACTCGGGAAGCTGAGGCAGGAGAATGGCTTGAACCTGGGAGGCGGAGGTTGCAGTGAGCTGAGATCACGCCACTGCACTCCAGCCTGGGTGTCAGAGCCAGGCTCTGTCTCAAAAAAAAAAAAAAAAAAATTCATTGCACATTCTTTAGCACCAGCAGATACCATGCTTGATAGATTGAAAGTAGTGTACAGGCTGGGCGTGGTGGCTCACACCTGTAATCCAGCACTTTGGGAGGCCGAGGCGGGCGGATCATGAGGTCAGGAGATCGAGACCATCCTGACTAACACGGTGAAACCCCGTCTCTACTAAAAATACAAAAAAATTAGCCGGGTGTGGTGGCGGGTGCCTGTAGTCCCAGCTACTCGAGAGACTGAGGCGGGAGAATGGCATGAACCCAGGAGGTGGAGCTTGCAGTGAGCAGAGATCGTGCCACTGCACTCCAGCCTGGGCAACAAGAGCGAGATTCCATCTAAAAAAAAAAAAAAAAAAGAAAAGAAAGTAGTGTACAAAAAAAGGTATTTGTCTGTTACACATTTGTATTTAGCTTTACTGTTAAACTTTTAAACTGTTTTGAATAGAATTGTTATGTATATTAAAAGCACCAAGTCTTAAGGAGGGAAATATATTTTTGTTTTATCATTTTCCTTAGCATCTGAGAACGAGTGCATTTCAAAATACATTTCATCCGTATGTAAATATGTCAGAATGTTTTACTTAGAATTACTTCGTACAGTGAAAATTTCCTGACCTTTTTTGTCTTACAGGCTTATCTCTGCCTTTCAAGGAAATAATGTGTAAGCCCACCTGTTCTTTCTGGGCCTTAATAGCTGCTACTGTATCTTCTATGTTTTTCCACCCTGATTCAAATTCAGGTTCATATGGTCCTATCAAAATGGGTATAATCTACATAATCTAAGGACTAGCCTTATTTTATGGCAATATATGGGAAAGCACTGTTTTGAAGAAGGTCCCGTAAAGAAAAGTCCTTTGACCTTCTCAAATCCTGTGCGGTATGACAGTGGTTGATCTCTGTCTCATGAATCAATGGAATATGTTTGAAAACGTTTGTGAAACAGAGCCCAGGAAATTCCAATCTATGTCTTAGACACTGACTCTGTATAAGTATATGGCAGCTGATAATGGGATCCCAATTGCCAATCTCATCTGCAGTGGAACCCAAGAAACTGTTAAGGGTATGGATCCTCTTCAAGCCCTGGAATAGCTCATTTTGTAGTTCGCAGGAAACATCTAAAACATCCACTCCGTGTGGTTTGATCCTGTGTCCTTACCTGTTTAGCAGAGAAAGACAGTACCAGCCTCTGAGCGTACACTTTTTGAGAAAATGAGTCTGCTCTCTTGTGTAGATGAAGAAAAGAGGGTAGCAAACCCAGTGAATCTGTCCTGGGGTGGGTGGGTGTGTTTTTGTGTGTGTTGGGGGGTGGGGGTGTGCCCTTGTGTGGGGATGAGGGAGGGAAGAGTATGTGGTGGGGAAGGCTCTATTATGTCTGCCCCTTTAAAGATAGTAAATCAATTTAAATTCTAAAATCAAACAGAACTTCCTCGGTGTGAGCCTGTATGCTTTACTGAGTGCAAAAAATGCTATTGGTCCTTTTTAGTGCACCTCACCCTTCAGGAGTGCCTTTAGGATTCAGGATGTTTGGATTCTTACTGTTCTGAATGCTCATAAAAGTTTGAGAACTGTGAAAGTATTATGGAATTCTTCAAACCAAAATGCAGGCAATGGTTTTGAAGCCCCTCCAATCCCAACAACACAATGGTAAAAGCTAGCCCCACACCAGGTAACGTGCCTGCTTAGTGACTTGGATTTTATCAAGTTTGAGCATCTTACAACTCCACCTGGCCTTTGAGAAAGGTGTACCAGGCTTTTCATTGTACTGGTATATTGCATTTCACTTTACCTAACAAATAAACCTCAGAAGCATCATGAAAATTGAGTTTTTTAATAAACCTAATCACATTTTAATGTTAAGTTTTTAAACGGGATTCTACAATATATATTTCTAAAGTCATAAATCCTTTGTATTCTAACTTAGCACCCTGACACATATATATATATGTGTGTGTGCATCTACACACATGTATATAGACACATCTATTTTAGGTGGAAGAAGTTATTGGTAAATGTCTTTCATCTTTTTAAGTAGGGTACAAACATGCTGACCTAGACAATGTTGATGCTACCTGCATAAATATGCCTTGACAGAAACACCCAAATTTTTCAAATAGTTGATTTTATATTTGATGTGTAGCCAATTAGATTTTCCTTATGGACCTAAATTAATTATCACAATAGTCACTCTGTATCGTTAGAACAGAGTGTGCTCAACACTATCTAATTTGAGTTGTCTTTAATTGGTATATATGAGCATGTGGCCATGACAAAGTGGAAAGACTTGAGAGTGTGTTCTAAATGCATACATTTATTTAATCAAAACATTCAAAAACATACATCTTCAGTCATTTTCTTGAGTGTATTTTATTGTAAGCATAACCTGAAAATAGTTTGGTCTATTTAATTCCTCAAGAAAGACTAGAGCAGGGTTTAAAAAGATGAATTTTTCTGATAAAGTTCATAAAAATGAAAAATCAAGAATGTTGGTTGGATTTTATAAAGGGCTTTAATTTCTTGAAAACTTTCATAATTTTCCATATTTCAGTGCAACACAGCATTTTCTACGTTGTCAACTTTTTCTATTGTAAATTTAAAATGTGTCCAACTTTATTTTGCAACTTATTTATGAAAATCGAACTTCAATAAAAATACTCATTATTGTGCTTTGGTCTTGGCATTGGGGGAAGGGGTAACTGTGGTAGAAGATAGGATTTGGTGGTGGTTACACAGGAGATAATTTTAAAAAGATCTGTTGAGGATTCTAATATAACCTTTATTTTTAAAATACCTCACTGTAGACCAGAAGCCTAACAGACATTTTACCAAAATTTTAAACTAATTTGTAAAATGAAAGTAATCACTTTTCTGTATGAAGCCAATTCCGGATTTTCTAAATTAGATCATATGTACACACATTTTTTTTTTTTTTTTTTTTTGTCTTTTTTACTACTCTTTCACCTCTGGCTGAACATTTTTCTTTCTGCTTTATTGTATTACTTTACTGCTCATTAAAATCACTAATTCTTCCTGATTAATTTGAAATCAAATTGCAATGTAAAACATATACATCCAATGTTTCTCTTACTTTAAAAAAGATTTGGCCAAAGCTTTTATTATTCAACATGGTGGTGGGAAACTATCATAATGCATGTGGTCATAAGCCTAAGTGAGCTACTTTGATGCGGGACAGAAGAGGATAATAGGAGCATAGGTAATGGAGCCGACAAACTTGGACCAGAAACCCAGCTTTGCCACTACAAGTAAGTAAGAAAGTTTATGAATCCATTAGATGAAGATCCATTTGATAATCTTCCTCAATGGACAGATGGGAGGATACAATGAGAATTTCTATGTAGAGCACCCAGCCAGCATATGCCCAGGATATAAGCCATCTAAGCAAGCACTTTGTTTGCTGTGAAACCCTTAAATGGGAGTGGGTCAAAAAACAGTCAAAATATATTCTAACAAGCTTTTCTGTCTAATAACATTAGCGATCACCTTTTATTATAAGAAGAGATATGGAAACATACAATTTTGAAGCCATTTATTTGTTTATGAAGTGGTTATTAACAAGTCTATGTAAGGTTAGGATTCCAATCTAAAGTTTTCACCTGAAAGCCTTCAGGGTTCAGTTGTATGTCATGTAACGAGGAGTAGCACTGAATTTGGCATAAGACTTAATGACCTTATTTACAGCTTCCAAGAAATCTTTCTCGGTAGCGATTTTTCGCCGTGCTCTGATGGCAAACATACCAGCTTCTGTGCAGACGCTTCTAATCTCAGCACCTTTCAAACAAAAAGAAAATAAACAGGCTTAATTAAAGCAGCCTGAGCAGACAGACCAGCAAATATAAGCAAGAACTTTCTACTTACCAGTGCTATTTGGACACAGTCGTGCTAACAATTCAAATCTGATATCTCTTTCAACACTCATTGAACGAGCGTGAATCTTAAATATGTGGGTCCGACCCTAAAAATGAAGAGAATTGATAAATATGAAAATGCAAAAAACATCACAGGAAGAAAAAACTTCAAAAATCCCTTTCCTAAAATGAAATGATTTTCTTACCTCTAGATCGGGCAGGCTAAATTCAATTTTTCTATCCAATCTCCCTGGCCTCATCAGTGCTGGATCCAAAGTATCAGGTCTGTTAGTGGCCATCAGCACTTTAATATTGCCTCGAGGATCAAAACCATCAAGCTGATTGATCAGTTCCAACATTGTTCTCTGCACTTCATTGTCACCTCCAGCACCATCATCAAACCGAGCCCCTGAGAAGACAAAAGATAAGCTCTTCAAGTCCACTCAGAGTAGCACTATGCATGACCTGAAAGTACCATAAATCTCAGCTCAAATCATGCCCTCCGGAATAAGTGCACATCCCACTTTGAAGCAAATCCTGTAAGAACAGCCTGCTTTATACAAAACTAATTAGAAAGTGAACCTTTGCTTTCAAAAGTATTCATCACAGATTTACTTAACATTTTTTAAACTGCCTATGGGGCAGTTTTATGTTTTCAAAGTCTACCACATTTATTACTTAATTTGAACCTCTCAAAACCTCATGAAGTACACAAGGCAAGAATTATTCCCTTTATAAGATAAGAAAACTGAGGCTAAGAGATTAGTCAAAATCAACTTGTCCTCAGGAGTTCGAGACCAGCCTGGCCAACATGGTGAAACTACGTCTCTACTAAAAATACAAAAATTAGCCAGGCATGGTAGCAGGTATCTGTAATCCCAGCTACTCGGGAGGCTGAGACATGAGAATGGCTTGAACCAGGAGGCAGAGGTTGCCGTGAACCAAGGTTGCGCCACCGAACTCCAGCCTGACCGACAGAGTGAGACTGTGTCTTTTAAAAAAAAAAAAAATTGTCTAGATTTCATGGCTAATACTGTATTTCCTGTGCACTAAGAAAAACCACCACCAATTAAATTATGCCCCAGTGCTTTCTTATGACATTAGATGATACTTCTCAATTTAGGAGTTGTTTAAAGTGTGGAAATAGGTGTTGTATGAATGAAATCACATATAGGTTGAGCATCCCATATTTGCAAATATGCAAAATCCAAAATGCTTCAAAATTTGAAACTCTTGAGCCCCAACATGATGTTCAAAGGCAATACTCATTGGAGCATTTTAGATTTCAGGTTTTCATATTTGGGATACTCAATCAGTATAATGCAAGTACTCCAAAAGCCAAAAGCCAAAATACCTGAATTCTCAAACATTTCAGCTAAGGGATATTCAACCCACTGCACAAAAATAAAGGCTCTGAAAAATGGCAATGGTATATAATGTTTCTTCTTCCCTTTACAGTTTAGCACTACTACTTATAGATCTGTGGCGCCAGTGTTTCAGAGCTCATAGAAGAGTTATTGTTAAAATTCTGTATAAGAATTAACATATCACTTTAGAGTTTTCATGAAACCGAATCCTAAAGCAGTTCTCTTAACATATCATTCTCACCTCCAATAGCATCAATTTCATCAAAGAAGATAAGGCAGGCTTTTTTTGTTCTGGCCATTTCAAAGAGTTCACGAACCATTCGAGCCCCCTAACAAGAAAAATGATTTATTAATTCAAAATTGATTTTAAAATATTTTAAAGTAAATAAAAAGTTACACTTCAAACTTTTCAATATTTATTTTTAACAGTATTCTCACTCATTATTACCTAAACTTTTTTTATTTTTTTGTTTTTTTTGAGATGGAGTCTTCCTCTGTCGCCCAGGCTAGAGTGCAGTGGTGCGATCTCAGCTCACTGCATCCTCTGCCTGGGTTCAAGCGATTCTCCTACCTCAGCCTCCCGGGTAGCTGGGATTGCAGGCATGTGCTACCAAGCCCAGATAATTTTTGTATTTTTAGTAGAGATAGGGTTTCAGCATCTTGGCCAGGCTGGTCTTGAACTCCTGACCTCATAATCTACCCGTCTCAGCCTCCCAAAGTGCTGGGATTACAGGTGTGAGCCACCACGCCCAGCTGTTTTTATTTTATTTTATTGTTTATTTTTTGAGACAGAGTTTCGCTCTTGTTGCCCAGGCTGGTGTGCAATGGCACAATCTTGGCTCACTGCAACCTTCGCCTTCTGGGTTCAAGCGATTCTCGTGCCTCAGCCTCCCGAGGAGCTGGGATTACAGGCATGCGCCACCACGCTCAGCTTTTTCTATTTTTAGTGGAGATGGGGTTTCTCCACGTTGGTCAGGCTGGTTTTGAAATCCTGACCTTAGGTGATCTGCCCGCCTCTGCCTCCCAAAGTGCTGGGATTACAGGTGTAAGCCACCGCGCCCAGTCTACCTAAACTTTTTTTTAAAAAACTGAAGTTTGCTCCCCAGTCCACCAAATTAATCTTGCTAGCCTTAAAATATTAAGTCATTTGCATGATTCTGTATCTATTAAATAGCAATAGGTTTCGGATCTGACGAGGTCAAATTAATAGTTAAATAAAGGAACCATTTTAATCAGTAAAACTTGAGTAAATAAAAGCATCTGATCTATCACTTGGAATTCCTGATCACTGAATTTGACTTGTAAGTTTTAATTAGGGAATAAAAGGATACCTCAACTCATGCAGCTCTGTATCTAATTCTTACTGTAAATATACGAATCATCAACAGGTTTCAGATACAATACGTATAGCCCTAGACACATTCTCTAAATATATATATATGTATATGGATGTCTACAAACATACAGACATCCATATGCTCTCACTTTCTCATTAGGACTGAAAACACTGCCCCTGAAGTAAAAGTATACTTTTGAATTCACTTACCAGGCATTTCCATAGAAAAGCCACATCTGTAGAAAATGTCATCCTTCTAAGGAGGGGGCATACTGGTTAAAATTTTATGTGGTTGCCTATTTCCAAATGACCACAAAGGCAGCTTCTAAACTACTAATTACAATCAAGAAGTTTCAGGTCTCAGGCCGGGTGTGGTGGCTCATGCCTATACTCCCAGCACTCTGGGAGGCCAACGCAGATGGATCGCTTGAGCCCTGGGCCGCATGGCAAAACCCCATTCTACAAAAAATAGAAAAATTAGCTGGGCATGGTGGCATGTAGCCATGGTCTCAGCTACCTGAGAGGCTGAGATGGGAGGATCGCCTAAGCCCAGAGAGGTAGAGGCTGCAGTGAGCTGAGATCACAACACTGCACTCCAGCCTGAGCAACACAATGAGACTGTCTCAAAAAAAGAAAACAGAAATTTCAGGTCTGGATCCCTCGATGCAGAAGTGCCATTTTTAATTTCATTCATACTGTAAAATCTTTCACAGGGCTATATATTCTTTGACTATGATAAATTGACTTTACCTCACCGACGTATTTCTGTACAAGCTCAGATCCAATAACTCGAATGAAGCATGCATCAGTCCGATTAGCAACCGCCCGCGCACAGAGTGTCTTGCCTGTACCGGGTGGACCAAAGAGCAGCACGCCCTTGGGAGGCTCAATGCCAAGGTTTACAAACCTCTCTGGCTGTGATAGAGACACAATTTTCACACTTACCACTTCTGTATAACAAAAATCAGACTACTTCTACATCAACAAAGTGCTTTTATGTTTAGTCTTTTATCCTGAAAACCATACTTTAATATTTAAATCAAAATTATTAAGTCCACATTCTACATACTTGGACTAAGTAAGAAATTTTACTTATTCTAAGACATAAGTTCTAAACTGGACTCATATCAATACATAAGACTGAATGGCTTTTAAAAAGCGCTTCTATTATCCAGTCTTAAAATATTTTCCTAATTTTAAAAAATTATGGTGTTTAAGGAACACAATTATCTGGTATTCAGTATCCTAGTTTTCCATTATCCTCCCAAGTTTAACCTGCTTCAACTTAAGCCCCTTTCTTCTCGATGTCTTTTGAAGAACCAGTTTCTTCTATAATAGCCTGTAACATATTTAACATATTGCTAAAGGTTACACTGAGCCTCCTCTGTCACTGTAAACAGCAGATCTTTCTTTTTTAAATATACTTGACCATTCAATCCTTTTTGCTTGCTCTCCCCTAGAACTTACCAACTCTCCACACCTCCTCTCTCCACCCTCTCAAAAAAATTCTCATTAGGGAAAATAGTAAAAGCCATCTAATATACAAGCAATTTTAGTGCTCAATACACAAAAATTTATACAAAGAAATTTAAATACAACACTCAGCTACTTACATGAAGTAATGGGGTTTCAACTACTTCTCGCAATTTCTCAATCTGTTCCTTACAGCCACCAACATCACTGTATGTGACATCAGGTTTCTCTTCCACCTAAGAGAGGGACAGAAATGTACAACATACAGTCACAGGCCTTTTGGATACTGTCCAAATTCAGTAGAATAGACCTAATACCTTAAAAGAAAAATCAAACTCACAAGTGAGAATCTTAATAAAAATTGAATACATTGCCCAGTGCCCTGGTACTACCTGCTGTATTACTTATTATGACACTAATGAATGAAAGACAAACTAGTAAAATAAAGACAGGTGAGACTCTGTCTCACAAAAAAACAAAAAATACTGCCAGGCTCAGTGGCTCACACCTGGAATCCCAACACTTTGGGAGGCTGAGGCAGGCCGAAAACTTGAGGTCATGAGTTCGAAACCAGTCTGGCCAACGTGGTGAAACACCGTCTCTACTAAAAAGACAAAAATTAGCCAGGCATGGTGGTGGGCGCCTGTAATCCCAGCTACTCGGGAGGCTGAGGCAGGAGAATCGCTTCAACCCAGGAGGCAGAGGCTGCAGTGGGCCAAGATCGCATGACTGTACTCCAGCCTAGATGACAAGAGTGAAACTCCATCTCAAAAAACAACAACAACAAAAAAAAGACATAGCCTTCCTTTTCCCTCCCATAGTTTCTTACCTGCATCATGGTAACTGTTGGGTCAATCTTAGGAGGCAATGGAATGTGAATTTGATATTTATTTCTGTCCACACTAAGGAAGTAAAAAAGACAGTCACTAATACATTCTTTAAGCTTTCAAAGTGATTTTATGTTTAGTCTTTTATCCCCAAAACCATATTTAAGAAAACAAGAGAGAGACAGAATCCCTAAGGTTATATAAAGAGAAATAAAGAGAGCATGAAACCTGAGGATACTAAATTATATGTCTAATGTGGCAAACAAGAATTACAGAGAAATACAAAAATAGCCTGTGGAGTGCGCACATAGGTAGAGTTAAAAGTAAGGTAAAGAATGCTTTGGCTTAGCCAGGTGTGGTGGGATGCACCTGTAGTCCCAGCTACTGGGTAGGTTGAGGCTGGAGCATCACTTGAGCCCAGGAGGTCAAGGCTAAAAAAGAACGCTTTGTCCTAACAGCAACCAAACCCTTGAGGGGGGAGGGGAGATTTTTTTTTTTAATTTACTGAGTGAATTGTTATGTATTCTATAGACATTAACACACTTGGCATCATAACTATCCTAAAGCAAGTAGTCCCCCAACCTATACCCTGTTACCATAAATAGACTGGTAACCTCAACTCTGAAATTTGAAGCCATTCATAATAAACAACCGTGGGAGTAGGGGAGTCAGGGAAGCTGATGGGATGTTAGAAAGCAGATGCAGAAGAAAGAATTTTCAACTATAGTACATTACTAGATCATCCCTTGGTATTCCAAGGAACTCAGTTCATTTATTCACCACAAAGCCAAGGATGTGAATGTGAGACAGCATCCTTAGTGAAAGAAAAGTATTTATTGTAAATAGAAATCTTACCCCACTCTCATCCCTTCTTCAATGTCAGTAGGTGCCACTTGATCACTAAGGTCCACCACAAACTTGGCAAACTGCTTTACATTGATAATGTATTTTGGGTCCTCCGAATCAGCATTGATTATCTTTGTACACCTAACACAGCAAAAAGCTTGATTAGAGTAAGGAACCTAAGCCACTAATAATGAATTCAACCCACTAGATTCTATCCTGAGTGTGCAAAATATACGTATAAACTGGAACTACAGAAACTGGGACATTGTTAAAGATCGTTTTCTATACTCAACTCTGAAAGTCCATTCGACTTTAGCCAAGCCATAAAATTTTCAAATACATTCTCCTGGAAAATTAAACCCAAATATCTCATCTTTTTTTTTTTTTTTTTTTTTTTTTTTTTGGGGTCGGTTTCCCTCGCCGACCTGCTGGGGGCGGGGCGGGGCTCCTCGCCCACAAAACCAAACACCTCCATATGGACCATAGCAACAAATC